>NC_068938.1:102202327-102802327 GCF_016801865.2 Culex pipiens pallens
GGGAAATATGCCCAAAATGTATCAATAAATGCTATTTTTTGATAAAATTATGAGGTCTGATTAAAGGCAAAAAATCCAATGTACTGTACCGCACAAATTTTATTTTTTTGCGATTAATAAAATTTTCGTCAATACTTAGATATTTTGGAAACTAATGATGGCAAAACAACTGGACAGGTGCATTTTAAAACATTTTTTCATTAAAATGTTGAAAACCAAGGCTCGTAATTACAATTTTTATACTTTTTTTTATTTGTTTGCCACCCTCCCCCCTCAACTTTGGTCAGAGTGGAGGGACATAAACATCAAAAAATATTTTTTTTTTTACTTCTAATCAGCTGGCAAAAATATTGCATAATTCTAAAAAGAAAATCAATGTTTACCTATTTCTTGAGAGCCTTATTTTATTTTCTAAATCAACTACGAATTAGGTTAATATTTTTCAGAGTTTTTTTTTGTTTCATTTTATTTATTTGTTGAAGAATGCATTGCTTATTAACAAAATCGATTGAAAGATAGTTATTTTTAAGGTGAAACAGGACGTCGGTCAGTAAAACTTCTATGCGACTGAAATAAATTTTTAAACTCGACAGATTGTTAGCCTACGCCTATTTACCATCTGGCAAACACAACACTTTCTAAGATTTGGCGTATTTCTTAAAGCTGCTTTCAAAAACACGTGTCATGGAATCAACATGGCGAACCTTCCCGAATCCCCTTCAGGTTATGGTTATGAATAATACTAATAATATGATTAATTTTTCCTCCTCTGTGGACCCTCTAATGACAGAATAGCGTTTCTTTTAAGCAAACCGAAGTAAAAATTAGCAATTATATTATTATGACCTGAAAAAAGTGTTAACTAACATGTTGTCGAATCCAACAAACAAACAAATGAAAAATTCACAATTTGAATGATTACCTTAAGATAATTTTCGGATACCGAAATCGGACTAAAAGTTGTAGAGATTCCATGATTATGTTTCCTAATTTTTTGAAAATCCAGAATTATTTAATTTTTTTCAGCGCTCACATTTCCTATTTCCAACTTTTGATCAATCAGCTGTTAAAAGGTAGTTCATAGCTTAGCTGAGGATTTGGACATGTTTAAGCAACGTAATAAATCAAATGAAATAAGAAATATTTTTTTTGTTATCTGAGTTACTGACTGGAAGAGTAATCTCAAACTTGCAATAAAAAAATTAATGACCCCTGTTCAAACAAGTTTGTGTATTTTTTTTAAATTTTGAATTTTCATTTTAAGTTCTAGAGCAATTCCATGTCAAATAGGACATCGGTTTTACCCGACCTACTCCGGTTTCAATAAAACTTTGTAGACATGTCAAAAAAAAAAAAAAAAAAAAAAAATCAAACCATCCACATTAACGACCCCCGGGTCTTTTGTGGTCTCTATTGCAAGTTTCTGCTCGAACCTAGGAGTCCGAAGGCTTGAATGGGTAGAGCACCTAAACCTCTTTATACTCCAAGGAATCTTCCACCCCAGTGTTTGAACTGACGACCTTTGGATTGCGAGTCCAACCGCCGCCAGCGATTCCACCGGAGTAGGCTTGGTTTGGTGCGTTGTTTGTACTTATGGCATGGAGACGACTCCTACACCTGGAATGACTTAACGGCCTAACAACAACCAAGGCCGGGACCGACGTTTTACTTCCTCATCCGATAGAAGGTTGGGGCAGATGGGAATCGAACCCAGAATCATCCGCTTACAAAGCGGACAGCATAACAAAACAATTCGGCTAAGCCTGCTGCCATGTCGTCCTACGCTTATATAAGCCATTTTTGTGTATATGAAGCCAGTTTCACCCGATAAAGACATTTGAGAAGGGCATAAGTGTTTTAAATATTTTTATATTTCGTAATTTAAATATTGCTGTATCTCGAAGCTGTTGCATCGTTTCAAAAAGTGGTCAAAGATAAACTTGTAGGTTTATTATTTTGAAAAGTGGACAAAAACAAACTTATGGGAAATTGGACGAGCTTTCCGTTAAAAATATTATCAAGACTAAAAAACCAAGTCTGTGTCTGTATAGAAATTGCCAAAAACCATAAAAACCTGTTTTTTCAACATTTTTATTTTTAAAACCGCTGTAACTTCACAAGGATTGGACTTAGGACAATGGTCAATACGGAAACTTTTATGTAAAATTGTCTGAAAAATCGATTCTTGTGTTCGGTTTTTGAAAATTTTGATGTTTAGAGCACTTTTGAAAAAAAAAACAGTGTTTCAGTAAATGATTTTTGGATTTTTTTAGGTGAGTTGCTCCATCCTGCATTTTTCGTGAGTCTTTTTGGAACATCTAAGGCTATTTTCACAAAAATTTTGATCGAAAATAAATCGTCGGCTCACCTTCAAATTTGACTTTTTAACATAAAAATTACAAATCTCATAAAAGTGAAGTGTTTTTTTTTCTTTCAGTCTTTTTTTCAGAAAGCCCGTCAATTTTTTTTTGTTTCGATGCAACGGCTTCGAGATACAGCAATATTTAAATTACGAAATACAAAAATATTTTAAACACTTGCGCCCTTCTCAAATGTCATTATCGAATGAAACTGGCTCCATATACACAAAAATGGCTTATATAAGCGTAGTATAACATGTTTACAAAGTTTCATTGAAATCGGAGAGGGTCGAGAAAAATGTACCTAAAAAAATCCTGTTTAAGGCTGGAATTGCTCTCTATTCTTATCAAAATCAGCTTGTACAACTAATCATACTGCTATTTAAAACATGAACAACTCCGGCAAGATACATCGCCCCGAACGCACATCCGAAGGAAGATATATTTCATAAAAATAAGTTTCAACAACCGGCGGAGCCAGAGCCAGCACATAAGCAAATTATCGCGACCATAAATTACTGGCCTCCTTACATGGGAAGCAACCGGATGACAACCCACACGAAAGTGCACAATGGTTCAAGAAAGAGCAAGGAAGCCACTGAACTCTCTCTCTTGAAAATGTGTGTACGTGGGACAATTATGCTCACACCGTATGAGCCGTTTTGAGTGTAGTGTTTTCAGCACGTGTAGGACATAAATTTTCATATTTCTCCTACATTAACCGCAAACACCAAATAACTGTAAAGGAGTTGCACGCTAGAACTGGTTAGTTGCATCTGCCTTTTACCCTTAAAATGCATATTCTGTGGAACAATAACTGCTGAAGATTTTGTGCCATATTTTTTTATTTGTTTTTTGGGCAAAGCAGTTGAGATTAATGGCGAAACGACGGAAGCGAAAATTTAAATTAGCCCTGTAAATTATCGTTTAGGAAAAATGGCGCCATTCGGCGGTGGAAGAGTGCATTACACTTTGTGGGATCGATGAAGAATTTCGTGCGCTATTATTAAGATTTAGTGTTTCAAGTGTGATTTATCTCTGCAATGGAGAACTCCAATGATTTATTGACAAACTGCAATTAAGGGTATTGGAAGGAATCTGGAAATTTCATCGACGTACACCATTAAATTTCACTTATTCTGTCCAATCGAAGTTAAGAAAATTGTTTGTCATTAAATTAAGATTTTTTTTCGTTTTCTCAATCTTCTTTACAATCTTCATATGACCTCAAACAAGTCAATTTTATTAAAGCTGAAGAAACTCAACAAACAAACCCTAAAAATAATCAGAAATGTCAGTTCCATTAAAAATGCAGCCACTTACTCTCGTGTGCTAATCAACTTTCGCTGTAAACCGTGCCGGATTTGCACACGTGGCCAACGATGCGTCACTTTACAACCGAAAACCCACATTTCACGAGGATGTGGCCGACAGTGTCCTAGTGAATCCCTCCCCCTCCCTCCCCCAAAAGTGTAACACAAAGCACTTTGGCCGCATTTTCCACTGACCTGGCCGGAATGTCGTCCCCCGCGTTCCGTAAATGGGCTCAAAATCCTGTTGACTGTTTGTGGCCACCCTTCCGCGTCGTCGTCGTTGTTGGTTAGTCGGTTGTAATGCCCGTTGTTGTCCGAGGATCTCCGGCCGTGGACCGGAAATCGGTCAACAATCGACATGCACCACGGCGCTGTAAAATACACCATCACCACCACCACCAACAGGACAGGGTTTGGACAAAATGGGTGCATGTTGCCCGGTGATTCTATCATTATTCAATTTTAAGGGGGAGCAGCACTTGAGTGGGTTGAATTCCTTAAATTTGAATTTAAAAATGATTCCGGAGCGTAATTATCTATCAAAGTTTTGGTCTTTAAAATAAAAAAATAAATCAGTTAAAATAATAAACATCCGTAACGGAGGAATTTATTTGTACAATTTTCGTTTTCACGTTTTTAAATTAAGAGGCATTATTTGTAGATTTTGCTCGGTTTGTCCTAGAGGTCGTATCGAGGTGCTCCGATTTGGATGAAACTTTCAGCTTTTGTTTGTCTATACATGAGATGAACTCATGCAAAATATGAACCCTATACGGCAAAGGGAAGTGGGGTAAAACGGACATTGAAGTTTGAGGTCCAAAAAACATGAAAAATCATAAAATTGCTCCCATTTGCGTAAAACTTGATCATTTCGAACTCTCTCAGATGCATTCGAAAGATCTTTTGTAGCACTTTAAAATGTACTATTTACATCTAAGATTGGTTTGACTTTTTTCATAGCTTTTACAAATTACTGTAAAAATTGGTTTTTTAAAACCTTAATATCTTTTTGCAACAGCCTCCCATAGCCATACTCCCATAAGTCAAAAGATATAAAATTTCATAGACTACAAGCCTACGGAATTAACTTTTTGGCCAATCGCATTTTTTCTCATAGATTTACGATTTTTCTATAACAAACTTTTTACAACGTTAACTTTTGCCCTGAAGCCCAAGAATACGGTACTTTTTGGGATTTTTTTTTATATATTCGGATTCCTCGGGAAATTTTACGTAAGTTTTAAGTTAAAAAGTTGTTATTTTGATAAAAAAAAATGCCATTTAGAATGAATTAAAATAATTTTTAACATTTTGTCAGATTTGGGGTAAAACAGATATTCACCTACTTGATACAGCATTTGATGTTTAGATCACAGGGTAAACCAAATCTAACTTTTTTTTTCAAAAATGTTTTATTTAAATATTTTTCAAAATCAAACATACGACTCGAATACTTCAATCTTACGTGGAGTTGGAACTGATCAAGTTTTACGCAAATGGGAGAAATTTCATGATTTTTCATGTGTTTTGGACCTCAAACTTCAATGCCCGTTTTACCCCAGTTCTCTTTGTCGTAGAGGGTTCATATTTTACAGAAGTTCATCTCATGTATAGACCTGTTACACACTGGTGAAAAACTCGCTCTTAATTTGAAAAAATCCATTGCTTCATGGATGAGCTTTATAAATATTTTCAATCGAAATGTAGGGCGTATTCTCTATTATTAATTTTTTTAAAGTATTCTACTAATGTAGCCAAAGGCTGGATTTTCATGGATCATGCAACGACATCGTAAGCACGAGCATCGAAATTTTTACGATGCTCTTGGATGGCGTTATGACTTAGCTATGACTCAAACCTAAATAACGGGCAGACCGCCATTTTTCCCGCAAGCGTTTCAAGAAGGAACGGTAGAAAATGGGAGAGAAACGCTTGGGGAAACGTCAACACAAAGCAACACGTGCACGGAAAAAACAAAGATAAAAATTTTAGACAAATGCAGGGGAACTTTTAATTTATAACCATTCAAAATTTATTTCCGGATAGAACAAAATAATATTAATATTAACAATGTTTGGCAGCATTTAGTAGAGCACAACAAAATAGACCAAAATAAGACCGGCGAGAACGGGAAGTATCTAATTATAGAACGAAAAATCAAAGTATCTGGAGTTTTTTTTTGAAAAGGTCCTATAAACCAAATTTTCATTTTTTGCTTTTTGGGTGTTTTTGAATACCCCTGACTCAAGACGGGGTCCTTTTCAAAAAAAACTCCAGGTATGCTATTTGAAGGGACTGAAAAATAATTGATAGATGGAGCCATATTGACATTGAGAAAATTGACAGCCAGAGAGTCAACTGTACTAACATGGGGAGAATTGAAATTCAGAAATTCTGAAATTCAGAAATTCTGAAATTCTGAAATTCAGAAATTCTGAAATTCTGAAATTCAGAAATTCAGAAATTCTGAAATTCAGAAATTCTGAAATTCTGAAATTCAGAAAATCTGAAATTTCTCTAAATCTGAATCTGAAATTTTTCAGAATTTCTGAATTTCTGAATTTCTGAATTTCTGAATTTTTGAATTTCTGAATTTCTGAATTTCTGAATTTCAGAATTTCAGAATTTCAGAATTTCAGAATTTCAGAATTTCAGAATTTCAGAATTTCAGAATTTCAGAATTTCAGAATTTCAGAATTTCAGAATTTCAGAATTTCAGAATTTCAGAATTTCAGAATTTCTTAATTTCTTAATTTCTTAATTTCTTTATTTCTTTATTTCTTTATTTCTTAATTTCTTAATTTCTTAATTTCTTTATTTCTTTATTTCTTTATCTCTTTATTTCTTTATTTCTTTATTTCCTTATTTCTTTATTTCTTTATTTCTTTATTTCTTTATTTCTTTATTTCTTTATTTCTTTATTTCTTTATTTCTTTATTTCTTTATTTCTTTATTTCTTTATTTCTTTATTTCTTTATTTCTTTATTTCTTTATTTCTTTATTTCTTTATTTCTTTATTTCTTTATTTCTTTATTTCTTTATTTCTTTATTTCTTTATTTCTTTATTTCTTTATTTCTTTATTTCTTTATTTCTTTATTTCTTTATTTCTTTATTTCTTTATTTCTTTATTTCTTTATTTCTTTATTTCTTTATTTCTTTATTTCTTTATTTCTTTATTTCTTTATTTCTTTATTTCTTTATTTCTTTATTTCTTTATTTCTTTATTTCTTTATTTCTTTATTTCTTTATTTCTTTATTTCTTTATTTCTTTATTTCTTTATTTCTTTATTTCTTTATTTCTTTATTTCTTTATTTCTTTATTTCTTTATTTCTTTATTTCTTTATTTCTTTATTTCTTTATTTCTTTATTTCTTTATTTCTTTATTTCTTTATTTCTTTATTTCTTTATTTCTTTATTTCTTTATTTCTTTATTTCTTTATTTCTTTATTTCTTTATTTCTTTATTTCTTTATTTCTTTATTTCTTTATTTCTTTATTTCTTTATTTCTTTATTTCTTTATTTCTTTATTTCTTTATTTCTTTATTTCTTTATTTCTTTATTTCTTTATTTCTTTATTTCTTTATTTCTTTATTTCTTTATTTCTTTATGTCTTTATTTCTTTATTTCTTTATTTCTTTATTTCTTTATTTCTTTATTTCTTTATTTCTTTATTTCTTTATTTCTTTATTTCTTTATTTCTTTATTTCTTTATTTCTTTATTTCTTTATTTCTTTATTACTTTATTTCTTTATTTCTTTATTTTTTTTCTTTACTTGCTTTTCTTCTTAATTTCTCCCACTCTTCTAACCTTCAGCCAGAACTATGATGCAATTATCAAATATTTATTCCATAAAAATAAATATGAAAAAAAATCTAATTTTTCCATGTTTTCAACTTTCCGTGCATGGTAAACCGTACACACTTTGATCTAGCGTACTGTTTAAAAATGTTCTATGTTTATGGGAAACACTCGTATCATAGGTGGCAATCAACATTTTCCTTGAATGACATACATTTCATGCTGTGAAATAAAATCAAAATTCTTTCTTGTTATTTGAAAACGTAAAAACCCACTTTAAAATAATTTGAGGTAGCCTATCGCCTCTTTTCAAAACTTTGTCGACATCAACATCAGCCGATTCCATTGTTGCCATTTTGGCATCGGAAAAATCTCATGTGTTTGCCACAAAACGCTTGAAACGCTTGCCTGCTTGAAATATTCACGGAAATATTTCACAGCGTTATTTGGTTTGTGTCCATGGTGTCGCGGCAGCAATATGGCTGACAGGACAGGCATCGAACTACGATGCACTGACATTTTAGCAAAGCATGGTAGTGACTATGCTTTCGATGTCGGTCATCTTACGATGCTCGTGCATCGAAAATCAAAAGTCGAAAAATCAAATTTTCGGGGCTTTCCGGCAATTAGTATTTGTTTTTATTGTTCGTACTGCCATGAACAATCAATCTAAACTATTTTACCACTTAACTTGGTCGAAAAATATGAGTTTTCGACCAAATTTGACCACGAGCATCGAAAGCTGCTTTCGATGTCGGTCATCGAAAAATCCATGAAAATCCACCCAAATAGTTTTCGCTAATTTGCTTCTATTTATCTTTTTACATTTTATTGAATAACATATCAAATCAAGATTAAACAACCTTGTCCAGCCAATATGTTAGAATAACTTTTGTAAAGCAGTAACATTATTTTTGGAGGATTTTTTCTCACTTTTCAAAAACTAAAATCAAAAACCAATAATTATGTAATCTGTAGCGAAATCTTCAATTTGTTATTCAAAACAGAACAGCACAAACAAAAAAGTAGATTTTTTTACTTCCAAAGAAAACAAATAAACAAACATCGTAAAAATTAAACAGGACTCAGCAAAAATCTGAAATGTTCTTTAAAGATCAAAAATACCATTCATTTAATCTTTTTAACCACTGCAGTTTGACAGCTTGCCCAGAGCAGACGAGTTGTGACGTGCGCGCTAAAGGCAACGTTGCGTGCCTCGAGTTGTTTGACGGATGGAGGTGGAAGAGACCTCCGAGTCATCCCCGGAAATCGGAAGCGGAAGAAGTCCCCTGAGGTCACCGGAGCTGTCGTCGGAGAAGGAAAAGTGGAGCAGAATCTGCTCAACAACAACAAGCTCAGCCCGCTAGCGGAAAACAAAAACAACAACAATGCGGTTCCAGCACCTGGCCAGTCGGCAAGTAAACAAAAGCAACCACTGATTTTTACAAGCTCGTGGCGATAGTGGAAAGTTGTGAATTTGGTTTCAATCCGATTTAGAACCGAGGTGACCTGCTTCTCTGTCAAAGATTTTGGCAAGTTGCAGGAGCTCCTCAAGAGGAAGAAAGTGGAATTCTACACCCACGAACGATGGAGCGAACGAAATCATCGGGTGGTTCTTCGTGGTTTGCATGATGAACTGAAACCGGATGAGGTCAAGTACCTGCTGAAGAGGGATCTCAAGCTGGACGCGCTGGAGGTGCATGCCATCAAGCGGAAGGAAAAGTCCACCATAAACGAAACTCCGTATATTGTTGTCTTCCCCAAGGGATACACTAATCTGAAGAAGCTCTCTGCAGTGAAGGTTGTGGCAAGCACTATCATCCGGTGGGAGGCCTACCAGAACAAGCGGCCGAACGTGACCCAGTGCAGGAACTGCTTGTAGCTGGGCCATGGGACCAGAGACTGCCACCTCAAGGGAAGGTGCAACAACTGTGTGGGTCCCCACAAGACGTACGAGTGCAAAGTCCAAGAAGCAGACGGAGCCCACGGGCGAAGTTCCCTCCGCTGCCGGGCGCAGTTCCGGACGGAAAGTTGAAGGAGGGATGCAGGCCCTCGACCCGCAGGAAACAGCAAAGGAAGCAGTGGCTCCCGAGACGGTGGAGCCACGGAGGAGGGCGCCGGGGAGGTGCTCTACAGTTCGACTGAGCTGTGGGGCATTTTCTACGAGTTCATCGGTAGGTTCAAGACCTGCAAGACCCGCTTGGACCAAATAACCCTAGTCAGTTACATGATCTCCAAGTATGGAATGTAAGGAGTTATTTTTGATGTGTATATTTAATACGTTGACCGATCCTCGGTCCTAACCTGGTCTTAGCAACTAAGAGGACCTAATAAAAAATAGATTAGAATAAAAAAAATGATTCCGAGAATATATTATTCACTTTGAATGATTTTTGTTAACATTATTCAATGCTCAGTAAAAGTTGTAACAATTTCATGTTACTGTATAATTCGCAAACAATTCTTCAAGTGGCTTTTCAATTGAAAACTAATAAAAGAGGCAAATCACGCAAAAGAAAATCGCTCCCGAAATTCTCTCAGAAAATCAATCTGCTGATGATTTTTTATGAATTTCCTTGTCAGCACCACTTAAAATTATTTTTTTCACTTTGTTTACACACATTGCCCATCTACAAAATGTGACAGGTCAATTTCCGACGTGTAACGTTACACTTGCAAGTGTAGTAGTGAAAAAAGATGTTCCGTTGAATAATCAAGATGATGATTTTTTTTAGATTCTTTTTACCGATCTTTCGTGCGGGAGAGAGGAGAGCATACTCCCTTTGGATTTTTTCCCTTGATGAACATCCAATGATTTTCTTTTGATGATGATTATTCCATCGCTGGTTGTCCCTATTCAGACTGTATCCCGATGCGTCCCAGTTGACAGTACCATGCTTCTCCTTCGAAATGAGTTCCCATTACATTTTGCTGGAGACGAATGGTGTTTTATGTTCAATTTATGTACCAATCCCTGATATTTCTTTTTCAAAAAATAATATCTCAAAACCTTTTAATGAATATTCACCATTTTGATTCATTTTATTTTTGTTCGATGCCAGCTTAAGGGCTTCATCAGAAACCACTCAAAAAGGGGGGCCGGGCACAATCGAGAGCAGAGTCACACAGGGACACTGGGACATCAACCAGTCAGCCGACCATCAAACGCTTGTTGAAACAGTTTGTAACACATTTCCGAGCCCATGTTCCCATGGAGTTGTCGGAAAATGTGTGGTAAGGTGCACAGTTAAAATTTTGGTTTTTTATTACAATGAAATTAATACGAGCTATAATTATTAGATAGTATTGAATGCATTGAATTTACATGAAAGTCCCTGTAAAATTACAATTTTGTTTTATTTTGTGCCACAATTGTGGTCTGGTGACGATGCGATACGGCCACGATGATCTGGATGATGATGATGATGTGACGGATTGCCGGTTGATGTGACAAAAAGCTGCCCTAATGAGCAGTCATCAATGGGGCCCAGCATTCAGGCTGCTAAAGGACTCAAAGGACACGTCGAGCACGGGATTATTTGTTTTAATCAAATGGGATAAAATAACAGCAAATATTGAACAGCCATTTGTCAAAGTTAATGCGCGTTTGATTTGTGATTTGTGGGGTGCATCTGAACCAACATTTGCAAAACTTTGATTGATAGTGGATTACATTGTTAAGCTAGGAATGAGTTTTCATTTCCAAGTCTAAAAATAACCTTTCCAAACATCTAAAATTTAGCATCTTCTCTCCCCTTCCAAAGAAAAACTCAAGTTGCATCGCATCTCGCCAGCATCGGAGGTGAAACGAGCCGTGGTATCGAGTTTCATCTCGTTTCAATTTCGCCAAGATATCCGAAAGTACAAAGTTGTAACAAAATTGGAAATTTATTGGCAAATCAACCTGCACTTTGGGCTCTGGAGCTGGGGCAGGAGCGACGTTGTCTTCGACCGACCCTGTTCGCCTTTCCGCGGGGTGGCGCGTCGTCGGGATCCACTTGATCCGTGCAATCAATGGATTGGGAGATAAAACTAAACTTTGACTTGTGCTATCCGAAAGGAAGGCTTCTCGCGGGTTTCTTGGTGTTTTGGTGAGGATTTTAAGAAATTTCAAAAACTTAAAATATGTTGTTTTTTCAAGAAATTCAATTCTTTTTACCGAGACCGAAGACTTATTTAAACTTTAGACATTGCTGATATTTTTTAACAAAACTCCCTTTTCAAACACTACCCTAGAAATTGTATCGTAATCCGGTGTACCATATCGCATCGTATTTAAAACACGTAAAAAGAAGACGCTACCCCGCCCGAAATTGGTGCACATTTTCATCAACTCGCATAAATTTGATTAAATGAACTTCGCTTTTTCATCATCATCCTGAGCAGTGCCAGGTCTCGTGGCATTCCCGCACGATTTACCATTCGGTGTTACTTTTTGTTTCCCTCTCCGAGGTGGGCTACAAAAGTTGGCTGAGCTCTCGAAGAATAGACACCCTAACAGTTCTGGGAATTGATGCCCCCTCCGGTACGTGGTTCTCCGGAGAGCTTCGTTAACTTTGGCCGGGACATGCCGGTTTTGCACCGTGCGTGGGAGGGAGTGTGGTCGAACATTATTGCTTTTGAAATGATCATCGCTTTCAATTTATTTATTTTTATCACAAGTGAATTTAAAAGTTAGAATTAAATATTATAACTAAATTCACGCCACCCAACAGTATTCGAAAAATCAGCGGAAAGCGCGCTACCGGAAGGCGCGAAAATAGAAATCCCGCGCGTGAAAATTGGGCACAAAAAAAAAACTTTTTTTCCCATCGTTGGTGAACACACTGCTGATGAGTGTCGTCGGTGGGAAATTGGCGTGTCTCGTGGGGGGTTGTGGTGGCAGAATAGGGTGGTTGGAAACCTCTGCAGAGCAATGGATAAATTGTGTGTTACTCCATGCGGGAGGAAGGTGGTTTCGGGATGGAAAAAAACTTGGCCTAAATTGGATTTGAGATGAAAGTTATGGAAGTAAAGTTTTGAGGTGCCTCGATAATATTTTTTTTATTTATGAAAGTGTAGTTTTCAGTATTCAGTTAATAAAAAATACATTGATGGTTAACTAAAAATTGTCAACAATCAGCCGAAATTTGTGATTACAATATTTTCAAAACAATGTTTTTAAGTCGGAAAACTTTGAAAATTTCCTAAATTTATCTTCTTTAATATACTAACTCAGTGCGTATTAAACCAAAATATTTATTCAGTATTTTTCAACACCTTTTCAAAAATTGTCACTAATGTACAACTGGACTACGGAGATTGCAGACAAGATACTAACGAGCAATTCTCCGAGATTTTGGTGATTCGTTTTTTTGTATTCTTTAATCCGGCTGAAACTTTTTTGGTGCCTTCGGTATGCCCAAAGAAGCCATTTTGCATCATTAGTTTGTCCATATAATTTTCCATAAAAATTTGGCAGCTGGCCAAACAAAAGTGATTTATGGAAATTAAAAAATCGGTATCTTTTGGAGCAATTGTTTGATCGATTTGGTGTCTTCGGCAAAGTTGTAGGTCTTCATTAAAAAAAAGAAAACAAGATAAAAAGTTCAGTGATTTTTAATTTCACTTTTTTTTATTTTTTATTTTCTTATATATATGCCTAGGGCATCCAATTTTCCCGGGTTTTGAATTTCCCGGGAAACGGGAAGAATATTTTTGAAATCCCGGGAATTTCCGGGATCCCGGGATTTTTTTAACAGTCATAAAATCTATATTTTCATTATATTTCTTATGTTTTCAAGCTTCAAATCATAGAATCAGCTCAATTATATTAATTGGTGATAGTCTACACTTCAATCTAAACATAGACGACAGCTTTATGTAACCCTTATAAATGTAAATCGGCATAAATGTCAGAGGTTGGTATGAGAACACATTTAAACTTTTTTAAATCTATTTTCAAGACATTAAAAAATATATTTTCATCTATCAACAAAATAAATTTGAAAGCTTGTAACCTGCCTGCTGCAGTTTACCATCGCAACAGTAGAAGTCTGCGAATAATAAGAAGAGTGCCCTAAGCCATCCCAATCAGGGCAAAATTTGATCTTTTGTCTTCTAGAATTTTTTATAAAACCACTACACTTACAACACAAACAAGAAGCCAAGAACCATCATCATCATCATCGATCGCGGCCAGCAGCCGATCGATGCTGATTGCGCGTTTACTCTCGCGAGCGCGTAATCTCCCAGCGTACTGCACGCACATATGGAACACATGCACATGATATTGGGCAATTTAAAAATCGAAGGCCGATCATTGATTGATTACCCTAGCACGTGAGCACATTTAGCACAAACACAGAAATCATGTCTCATGTAAAACCATATTCACATACCGGATCAACATAATCCATGCCAGCATCAAACCAATTTCCCGAGGGGGAAATCAAGCCGAGCAGTTTGAGCCACCCTAGCGACGCCCCGGTACTCACTCTCCAATCTCTTATCGGCCGACGTCAACCAGAGCCGTGAGAGATAACACGCGGCGCGATCGGCCAACCAATATAGCCGATCGTCGCCCGCAGATCATCATCAGTCACTGGTTAAGCACCAAAGAGACCGCCTCGATCGTCGACCCGTCAAGTGTTCCGCCAGACGATTGGCCAGCAGAAGTTTAGCTAATTGTGTCTTCTTGTGGTGAAAACCGTCTCACCAGTGTAATTTCGCGGATTTTGTGGTTTTGAGACAGATTTGTAATTTTTGTTGTTTCGCCTAGGATAAGGATATCGGCGTGGAAAATTAACCGCACTGGAGTGCGAGGTGCCGCGATACCGAAAATTGGTCGCGGTGGAGAGGTAGAGTGACGACCCTCCCTCGTGTGTTTAATTTGTGCTAATTGGTGTTTTTTGTACCGTTTTCCGTGTCTAGTGAGGTGGCGTCTACTATCAGCATGGAAAGCATGGCCATGCTGGAGTAGTTGGATAATTTGAGATCGGTAAGATTCAGCTGTGAACCCGTCTCTAAAATAAGTCCCAAAATGTGCTTTTGATCGTCGAATGTGTTCTAATTGTTCTGTCTGCCATTGTGCAGGCCTTCATTTCCTGTTTCGCAAGCTAAATTCCATCATGGCTGGAGCCGTGGTGTTGAGCAGTGTGCTGCTGTGCATTCCTGCCGACTGGACGGCGGATCAAATGCACCGGATGGCCGGCGTTCTCGCCGGTGACCAAGCTGGGTTCTGCCCGGGCAGCAACGTTGTTCCGGATCGTCGAGGGATACACGGGGGTCACACACACACAGGTTTACACCCGCAACTCTAGTTTTAAGGACGCCAACTAGGTTTAGTTCGCCAATATAGATGTAAGTACGCTAAAATCCCCTCTTTTATTTCTGTGTAGGTTGAATTTATCCGTGTCTTGGGAGGGCTGGTTGATTATCTGGGATTCTGTTGGAATTCGACCCATTTTTATTGTTTGCTGTGTTCTATTGCATCTGTGCAGGAAATGGTACTCCTGCTATTCAATAGTACTCCATCTTGTCTCATGCTCGCACTTTCCCCGGAAATGGGGAGGTGACAAGCTTTTGGTTGTACCATTGCTGAGATATATAACAATTTTAAGTTGGCAGTTTAAAAAAATGGGTGCCACGATATCTCAACACTGCGTTGACCAAATCGGCTCATAATTTTGGTGCACACTCGTTAAATTGGTTCCGTGTGCCTGACGAATTCCGATATTCAAAAAAGTTTATTTTCAAATGAGATAAAAATATTTTTATGATTTTCATATAAAAGCTATAGAGCTTTTGATTCTTGCATTTTTCAAATACGCAAAATTCAAAAATCGGGCATCGTCATGCACACGGGAGGTTTTGTGAGTCTTCTCCCAAATTTCAGCCAAATTGGTCCATCCTATCTTGAGAAAAAAATGTTCACAAAGTTTGACAGTTTGCTTTGCGCATGGCAAAATTTTGTGCTTAAATCGTCTATTACTCAGTTTAATAATGAAATATCTTCATGAAACTTTCAGGAGTGATCATCTTTCAAGTGGATTTGATAAATTTTCTGTAATAAGCTTTTTTCATTTTCTACATGTATGTAACCCCTTAAAACAAATTAAAATTATTTTTTTTTGTTTTGTATTCTGCTTTGGCCAACTGGGGAAAACCGGGACTAAAGTCTAAATAGCTTAATTTTTTTTCCAATTTAAAAATTATTAATATTCATAAATGTAATAACCAGTTTTTTTTATATATAGAGAGATAAATCAAAAATATTTAAAGCACAAGGAATTTTGTGAATCTGTAAACTCAAATTTAACAACTTTCACTAATAAGCCAAATTATTGCTGATATATGCCGAATACAAATTTTAATGCTTTTAAATTCTTATCGATTTAACTATTTATGTATTTCTACAACTATTTATGTATTTCTACAAAAATAAAATATTTCCGGGCCAAAATTTGACTTTTTTTTCAATTTCGGGAATTCCTGAGACAAATTATAAAAAATCCCGGGATTCAGGAATTCCCGGTTTTGGAAAATCCCGGGATTTTTGTCCCGAGAATTCCCGGGATGGACGCACTACACAGATGCAGCGAAATAATGGAATCAGGTTAGGCCGCTGCAATTATTTATGTAAAAGGTGTATATAACACGAACTGGTCATGGTCGAGGGGTTTTGGACATTTGGTGGCTGAAGACAATCCTAATTTGACAAATATAATGAAAATGAATAAAAAATGTAATGCACTTATATTTTTAGTAAAATTTTAATAATTGTTACGAAAAACTGGTTTAGAATTCAAACTCTGAAAAACGGTTTTATTTTCTAATAAAATAAAAAGAATTTATAATGATAAATCGTTGCAAATGATTTTTTAAATGACGATTTCTCCAACTTCAATATGGTTTGGTCAACCTGAATCAGATGTTATCAGATGTTTGCTGTCTGGAAAATTTCTAAGTGCATAAAAGTTGATTTTCATTCCATAAAAAATGTGTGCGTTATAACTTTAAAATTCTTAAGAAATACCTATATTTTTGCTATTTTTAAATGTTTTCAACTTAAGTCAAGTTTGAACGTTTCATTACTTATTTGCAAAAATGTTTGATGAAAAGTTTGACGAAATTTAAATTTTCAATCAAATTGAAACTTTCAATGTGTTATATTATTCTACAAAATATTTGTGTCATATGGTCGAGATCAAATCCTGAATAACCAATCATTACTTTTATGTTAATAAAGGAAAAAACCGATCACTAAAAAGCTTAAACTGAACCGTTTTAAACTAAGGCTATTTTTATGATCTTGCAAAATGAGTGCACGGGCTTACACACTTTTTTCAAAAATCAGAAAACATAAAATGAACATTTGGTTTATTGGACCTTTGAAAAAACTCTAGAGTTCGTGATTCATCCCTAAAGGTAGAATTCACGAAATAAACTTTTCTAAAACTTCTGTATCATCATCAGCTGTGAAGCGCGTGCACGTGGATCTGGTAGACACCACACAAGTCAGCAGTAATCTAATACATCATCTCATCACGTTTCCTTTCAAAAAAGTTTTTTTTTGCTGTTGTTGGTTTCATTCACCAAGTGGGGCTGGTCCCGTGAGAGTCGCCACTGTTGCATTAGTCGTTGGTTTTTTTTGGGTTTTTGGTTGTCTTTGGGGTTTGAGGAAAGGTGTTACGATTTTGTTTGGATGTTCAGTTATTTAAGTGAATTTAAATTGTTTCTTTAATTTTAGTTCTGTGCTTCTTTTTCAATAATTTTGATTTTGTTAACAAAATTAATTATAGGTACACGCACTTTTAGGTGATTTTATCCCAGATCTCAGCTGCTTTCGCAGCCTGTTCATTCATCCATCCACATCGTGCCAAAGAGGGAGACGGGCTCGGCTTTGGTGAATAAAAATTCACAGACTGCGCGCCGTGCGTGATCTGATTGCCGAAAGCTCCCCCCTTCAAAGTTTCACGAAACGTGCCCCGGCAAGAAAAAATAAAACTCAGTCCAGGGTGTGAATTTATCCGAAAACAATGAAGAAGCTGGCCTTCCCGGTGTCTTGCTGTTTCGAGGACTGTCAATCCGCCAAGATAATGATGTGCCGAAAAGAGATTAGGTTGAATTTTGGCCAAGTTGAAACGAAAATCATGATTAAGTTTTATTTTCCCTTGTGAGAATTTTGGGGAAGTTGTTGTTGTGCGAGGGAAAACGTTTGCTGGAATTCTTTTGAGAGAAAAGTTTTTCTCACACCTCCACGTAGTTTTCTTTTCCAGAAGGTCTCTTTGAATTGTTAACTTTGTTGGACTTGGGTCTTGGTATTTTGTCTGGCAGAGGGAATTGAAATTCATTGTAAAGGGACCGGGATGATTGTGCGCTATAAATATAGTTGATTTGATTGTTTTTTTTAGGATAAGAGCCACGTTAAGATGGCAATTTGTAAGAAAATATTGTTATAATTATTTCTGACTTTTATGACGATCTTTCAAATTCAGTTTCAAGAAAAACATAAAATTTTACGTCTTTTCACGGGAAACTTAAAATTTGATGGATTTACAACAATTTCTCGGAATTCGGACATTCAAAGTTTTTTTTAAAGTTGTGACATTTTGAGGTGTTTTTTATTTGAATCGTTCAATCCCTAGTCGAATGTTTAAATTTCCACCGGTTTTAATTCGAATTTGCACTTTTATTGATCAGTTTCACATTACTTAAACATTGCATTCCACCGAATGAACACACCCATTAAAAGATAAAAATTCTATCAATAAATTAACGACACGTGCGAGCGCAGCCCCGGCCAGGCCAGCTGCAGGTTCGCGGAATGAGGACGAAGTAAAATTCATTATTGAAATTTCAATAAATACCATTACCAGGTAAATTCAAATTAATGATTTACAGCTGTTACTCACACACGCGTTCGCACACACTCTCGAGGGCTTGTTTTCCCGCGAAGAGATGAAACTCATTGGCAGTGAAAAAAAAGCACGCTGACGTTCATCGCATTTGCACCAGATGTGTGCGACACTCACAAACACACATTCGATTGGTGGAAAATTCCATTTTCCACACATTTTTTTTACCTACCAAATGCAAATGTGAAAAATTACGATAAAAATATTTGCTTTCCCAGTGCAGGGCTGATAAATGGTTGTGCTTAATTTTTCGACTTTTCGTTTTCGCGATCGATCTTCGCAAAAGAGGACGCGGCCAATTTGGGCCAGAGTGGGCGAGTTTCGCATTTGCACCTGATGAAGTGGAATTTTACGGTTTTGCGTTAATTTTACGGCGTTATTAATGGAGCATCCTTGAGTTGGAGGAGGGATGTAAAATGTGGACCACTTTCGCGGGGATTGAATGAATTGTAATTACAGAGAGCGTTTGTGTTATGAAGTTGCACCGAAATTCAAATATAGATAATGATAGAAATTTTGAGATGTGTCGTGGAGATAATCTAATCTTCTTATTCAGAAACTGTAAATTTTAAATTGTCAAAAATTACAAAAACTATAATTGAGAGAAGTCAAAAAAAATTTGGACCCCAAAATTTACCTTAAAAAATATTTGTTTTATTTTGAAATATATTTTTTTAATTTTTTCTAAGAGTTAAGTTCAATTCCCATATCTTCTCTCGTGCATAGCAATTGTCAAAATCTAGTTTTTTTTGTGAACTTATGGATTTTCCTGATAACTGTAAATCATATTGCGAAATTCCCGATACCGGGAAATTATATATTAGCTTTATCAGTTATTTTTTTCAAAAATCTTAAAACAACTTTGTGCATCTTTTGAAAAATCACTCAGTGCGAATTAAGATTCGTGAATATTTTAAACTACAATTTTGAATCTAAGAAAGCTCAAGAAACGATTTTCTATTTGGATAATTCTACGCCAACTCACACAGCAGTTGCCCCGACCCCTCTTCGATTTGCGTGAAACTTTGTCCTAAGGGGTAACCACTCCGTTTTTTGATATCTCGTGACGGAGGGGCGGTACGACCCCTTTTATTTTTGAACATGCGAAAAAAGGTGTTTTTAAATAATTTGCAGCCTGAACCGGTGATGAGATAGAAATTTGGTGTCAAAGGGACTTTATGTAAAATTAGACGCCCGATTTGATGGCGTACTCAGAATTCAGAAAAAACGTATTTTTCATCGAAAAAAAAAACACTAAAAAAGTTTTAAAAACTCTCCCATTTTCCGTTATTTGATTGTAAAAATTTTTGGAACATGTCATTTTATGGGAAATTTAATGTTCTTTTTGAATCTACATTGGCCCAAAAGGGTCAATTTTTCATTTAGAACAAAAAATTTCATTTTAAAATTTCGTGTTTTTTTTTAACTTTGCAGGGTTATTTTTTAGAGTGTAACAAAGTTCTACAAAGTTGTAGAGCAGACAATTACAACATTTTTCATATGTAGGCATAAGGGGTTTGCTTATAAACATCACGAGTTATTGCGATTTTACGAAAAAAAGTTTTGTCAAGATAGCATGACCAAATATTAACTTTTTTCCTTTGAATAGTGACAACCAAGCACGGAGTTTTTTCGGTTTTAATTTAATATCTCAGGATTGAAATCGAATTTTGGGGATCTGCGAAGGTCAAAAGGTGAGACATTGTGAGTTGCACATAATGGCGTTCTCAACTCAATTTGGCCCAAAAAGAACGTGTGACAAGATACCACGACAACGATAGTATATGGGTAATTCTCTACCAACTCACACGAAATCGGGAAAAGTTGCCTCGACCCATTGCCTCGACACATTGCGACTATTGACCAAAGGGATTTCAAGTCAGAACGCGTTTGACACACGTAAATGCCCGACTACCGTAAACATTTGTAATTGTAATAACTTGGGACTCCGGCAACCAATTTCAACCAAACTTCGAGACAATGCAAAGATTTGTCATCCAAACAAAATGTGTTCGTTGAGCAGTTCTCTCAGATTTCGGTCATTCGATTTGTTTGTTTTTTTTTTATCCGACTGAAACTTTTTTGGAGCCTTCGGTATGCCCAAAGAAGCCATTTTGCATGATTATGAAAATTCAAAAATCTGTTTCTTTAGAAGGATTTTTTTGATGGATCGTCTTCGGCAAAGTTGTAGTTATGGATAAGGACTACACTGAAAAATATGATACACGGTAAAATTTTTTTGGTGATTTTTTATTTAAATTTTTGTCACTAAAACTTGATAGTTTTTTTTTGCAAATCAAGTTTTAGTGACAAGAAGTTACATAAAAAATCACCAAAATTTTTTTTACCATGTTTAATTTTTTTCAGTGTAGTCCATAATTATACCTACAACTATGCCGAAGACACCAAATCGATCAAAAAATTCCTTCAAAAGATAAAGATTTTTGAATTTTCATGCATAATTTTTTTATGGATAGCTGCCAAATTTGTATGGAATATTATACAGACAAACAAATGATGCCAAATGGTTTCTTTGGGCATACCGAAGGCACCAAAAAAGTTTCAGCCTGATTAAAAAATACAAAAACTAAAATTCTTAAAAAAGTCCGATTTCGTAGAGAATTGCTTGTTTTTGCAATTGAAATGTATTAACAAATATTTTATTGAAAATATTATTTCATCTTCAGTTTGACTTAATTAAATTATTAAACATAATTTTAATTTTTTCAACCTGTCGTTTTTTTTGAAATTTTGGAGAAAATTCGTTTTAAAAAATATTGTTCTTTACATCACCATTTAATAAGTTACCATCTAGAACTCCACCACATGATCTCAAAATGGGGCTGTGCATTCTTAAATGATGGGAAGCATAAACTTGAAGGTCCTCAGAATCATATGCAGTCTGCTTTAGGACTTTGTAGAATATTGTTACACTTTAAAAATAACGATTCAACATTAAAAACGTTACTTAATCCACCCTTAGGTGGTTGGCGCCTTCCTCACATTTAAATGCAAAAAAGTGCGTAAATAGCTTATAACTTTTGATAGGGTTGTCAGATCTTCAATGTTTTGGATGCGTTAGAAAGGTCTTTTGAATACCTATCCAACGATAGGTCGCATGAAAGATCCGGACAACGTTTTCATCAACATATCTGAGATCCGGCCTCCAAAAAGCGTATAAATAACACTTAAGTGCTTATAACTTTTGATAGATTTGTCAGATCTCCAATGTCTTGGACGCGTTGTAAAGGTCTTTTAAAAACCTTTCTAAAAATGTATAGCATGACGGGTTTTCTTACAAAAACCACCCTTTTTACAATCTTCCGGACTTTTGTTAAAATCGTTTTTTTAGCATAACTTTTGAAGTACTTAACTAAACTGTATAATTTTTAATAGCGACTTATGGGATCCCAAGACGGATCGAATGACGCCAAAACGGACAGAATCGGTTCAGCCAATGTCGAGATAATCGAGTGACAATTTTTTGATCAACATCCCACCACACACACAGACATTTGTTCATAATTTGATTCTGAGTCGATAGGTATACATGAAGGTGGGTCTAGGACGTCAAATTAAGAAGTTTAATTTCCAAGTGATTTTATAGCCTTTCCTCAGTAAGGTGAGGAAGGCAAAAACACGAAAATAAAAAAAATAAAATTTGTGTATTAGATGAAAAAAATCCCCATGCATAATTTATTTTTAAATTCAAGATTCACAGATTTGAAAAGTAAATTCAAGGTCCATTCCAATGACATGTCCAACAACTTTTTTTAAAGTATTAAAATCTTTGTTTTATACTTTTGCCTTCTTCACCAGACTGAGAAAAGTCTACAAAATCACTTGAAAAATTAACTTCCTAACTAGACCTCCTAGACCCACTTTCACGTATACATAATGCTGCCAACTATTGGTGAACCAAAACTGTTGAGGAATAATTTCTCAACAGTTTACGGATTTTGGTTCACCAATAGTTGGTAGCCTTATGTTTACATTATTGTTTATTATTATTCATATTTTTTTAATTCGGGGCGTTTGCGATTTTGAAAAAATTGTCCACGTCGTTTATCATTGGTCCAAATTCATCATTTCAGTTTGGAAAATAATCACCATCATCATCACTTTTTTCTGAGTTGCTTTGAAAATAAAATCTCAATAAGCAAAGTATTTGAACAAAAAACTTGCGAATGGCTTAAATATTTTTATTCGCACTTTAATCAACCATTCAACTCCACCCGACAGTTGATTACATGCACCATCCGTCCAATTCTCCAGTGATCCAGTGATCAGCAGAGTGGTGATTACAACTTTTCCCATCAGAATAGCTCAATCAAGAGCTTATCGAAGGGCAGATAGATGAGTTAAACAAAAAAACTGCAACATTTTTTTCCCGAACATCTCATTCCCACCGGGTGCATTCGCGTTTCGCGCGAATCGATATGTAATTGAAACGAAACCATGATTTATCGAACGCAGGCCATTAATCTGTTGCCAGTGTGTGCCACATACTATGTGTCGAATCCCGCCAGATGCTGCTTATTTTGTAGCGTCATCACATGGCCAGAACGCAGCTCGAAATCCATCCACTAAATATGGTCTGACCACACCCCCTTTCCACTGGTCGGTTGGCCACACTGACTGCGCTGTCAATTGAACCCCGTCCTCGTTTCACCACACCCTCGAAGTGGCATGTTGGTGTAAATAAAACCACCGAAAATAAATGCAGCGGCTTTGGTGCTAAATTTTGGCCATGAGGTTACTATATTGAGTATTTAAAAAAAAAATAAAGTGTGCAAAGTTTACAGGGTTTGAAGTATACTTTAAATTTTTTGAGAGAATTCTCTAATTTAGACATCAACCAAATTAACGTTACGCTACCAACAGCAATGCGACAGAAGTGAACAAACAGAGCGAAGCGCAAAAAATGCAAAGCAGTATTACAATTTAAGCCTGGAAAATGTAAAAACTTTGTCAGCATGTTAATTAATTTCTTCTTTTATGAGTGGTAATTGAAATTTTGGGATTTTTACGATCACGTGGTTGCGGTGTCAACCCAGAGCAGGATGGTCGGAGTGAAATCAATTTGTTTTTTTTTTTTTAATTTTTTTATTGTTAATTAAAGTTTGATTTAGAGCAAAACTGATTTTTTATGTACTTTTTTCTCGACCCTCAACGATTTCAATGAAACTTTGTTGACATGTTATCCTACGCTTATATATGTGTCATTCCACCTGAAGTGTGCAAGAAAAAAATGCAAATTTGAAAATTACCATCTCCGATTCTGCTCAAATTTGGCAGAGCTGTTGAGACTATCAAAACATGCTAAAATCCCGAATTTCATCCAAAACGGACCACCCCCTCAATTTTTGTACCCTCCCAAAAAAATCGACTTTTTGGCGATTTTTGAGTGAAACCTCTATCTTCAAACGACGATAACTCAGGAACCACAAATCTTAGAGGGTCGGTTTTAGACTCAAATTTGATGGAAATTGGAGGTAGAATCTATGTCCGTGATCAAAATTTAGATTAAAATATGTTTTCTACGTGTATTGCGCAATTGAAAACTTTAAATGGGCGCATCTCAAAACAGCCCTGATTATTTTTAAATTTTGAGCTCACCATCGTATTCCACGGCCAATTTTACATAAGAATCACTTATTGACAGAAAGGAATATGCTTCGTTCCAGAGATATCGAATTTAAAGTTTTAAGTATTTGAGATTACCTAATTTAGCTTTATTCGCTACATCTGCTAGAAGCACTCAGTCGTGCTGATCCATAATTACTACCTGGTGCAGTTTTCAATTGCACAATACAGGTAGAAAAAATATTTATATCTAAATTTTGATCACGGAAATGGACTCTACGTCCAATTTCCTTCAAATTTGAGTCTAAGACCGACCCTCTAAGATTTGTGGTTCCTGAGTTATCATCGTTTGAAGATAGGGGTTTCGCTCAAAAATCGCCAAAAAGTCGATTTTTTTGCGAGGGTACCAGGGATGGAATAATCGCGAAAAAATCAATTTCGCTTGCGAGCTTTCTTCAACCGCGAAAGAGAGAGGAGGCAAATCGCGCAAAAGAAAATCGCTCCCGAAATTCTCCAAAAAAATCAATCTACTGATGAATTTTTGTGAATTTCCTTGTCAGCGCCACTTAAAGTCATTTATTTCACTTTGTTTACACACATTGCCCATCTACAAAATGTGACAGTTAATTTTTCGACGTGTGACGTTACATTTGCAAGTGTAGTAGTAAAAAAGATGTTCTGCCGAATAATCAAGATGATGATTTTTTTTGGATTCTTTTTACCGATCTTTCTTGCGCGAGAGAGGAGAGCATGCTCCTTTCGGATTTTTTCTCTTGATTCACATCCAAAGATTTTCTTTTGATGATGATTAATCCGTCGCTGCTCAACAAAGGATCACAGAAATCAAATTTGAGATAAGTCGGTGCACTTTTGATTTCAATTGATTAAGGTCTTGAAAAACTCAGAAGACATTACCAGCAATGCTCGAAATGTTTTCTCCAATTGGTCTTTAAAACTTTCCCCAAGTTTTTTTTTGCCAACTCCACAAAAAGAAGGATGTAACACCATTCCGGGCGCCCATCGTGGTGTGCAAATGGGAAATAAGGTATGGAAATTGGTTTCGATTATCATACGGTCTGTGTCGGCACATGTAGAACTCAGTCCCTCCTTTCTTCAAGACCCTCGCTCAAAGTGGTTACTATAACCCGATATCCCTTTTCCATCATCCCTCGCAGCAGTGCTCCCACAGCTGTCGCGAATTCATTCATATTTAACGTGTTTTTCCTTATTGCTTTACAGGTCCTTTACCGGCTTTTCCCCGGAAAAACCGCCAGCGATGAAAGCTCGGGACGAAACCATTTCCAAAATTTTCCCGGAACCGAACCAAAAAGAAAAGATAGGCGGCCCTGCCATGAACAGAACAACCTCACCCGAAGCAACAATAACGAGCAAAAATGGCGGAAATGCCGTAACGTCTTCGTTTTCTTTTATCCAATTTGAATAAATTCGACTTTCTGTGAAGTATGATATGTTTTGGGCGAGGTACGAAGACGGTGTACGTTCTGTCTGATATTATGTTTTATGCTGTGTCGTAATGGCTTTCCTCTTTCATTCTTTTTTTTCCTCAAGGGGAAACAACAGAGAGCAGTTCGACGAAAATGAACTTTCCCATGTCATTTCTGGCAGAATTAATTGAGTTCCCGGCCCCGAGTCCCCACCTAATGCAGTTACTTCGGAGCCAATTTGGAGTATTTACCTTCCTGATTGCGCTCGGAGAACCACCCTAGAGCCCTTTACAGTACAACAATTGTCGTTATTGCCCCGGGACCGTAAAAGTCTACTCGAAACAAGAGTCTTTCGGCACCAGAGTGCTCTGGTGTGGTACTCAATGCGCCCGAAAGTATACCACACACACACATTGCACTTTTTGCCCGTCGTAATCCAACGAAATGCGCCTGCATGTATGCTACCAAACTAAGCTACCCCGATCAGCCAGAAGAGTTAAGACAAAACTCGTTCCGACAAATAAGCAGAAGAAACATTGCATGAAAAATTAAATAAATTTACATGCACACACACAATATGGGTTTTTCCCAGGGCTGTGGAGTCGGAGTCGGAGTCGGAGCCGGAGTCGGTGGAGTCGGGTCTTTTTGGGGACCTGGAGTCGGAGTCGGAGTCGGAGTCGTCAAAACTCGAACAGCTGGAGTCGGAGTCGGAGCCGGAGTCGGCTAAATTTTAAGAGCTGGAGTCGGAGTCGGAGTCGGAGCCGAAGATTTCTGATAACCCGGAGTCGGAGTCGGAGTCGGAATTATCTTAAATTCAACAAAAAATATGTTTTTTTTTTATTGTTCAGTATTTACTATATAACAGCATAATTAACAAAACTTCTCATGTTTTTAATTGTTTGTTACGTCGCATGCAATGCGTCGCCATTTTTTCATGTTTTTTTTTCTGATAAATCGATGCCATTATGTTTTTGAAACTTTTTATTGTGATTGGAAAGCTCTAATTGTGTTATTTCACTATAATCACTAAATGATAACCTCTTACCCAAATATGTAGTATCATAATTTAAAAAAATATAAAAAATATTGGTTTTGTAGTCAGACATATCTAATTGATTTTTACTGCTTCCTTTTGCCTATATTTATGTGCCCTTTCAATTCAAATATGACCAAATTTCATCCAGTTCTTTCTGAAAAAAGAACACACACAGTCATCTTTTACCCCGAAAGAGAATGTCTTGGAGGTTTTAAATTAAATCATTTTTTAAGGAAAAAAATTACGAGGTACATAAAAAGATTGAAAATAGTAATTTCTGTTTTTGGAAATCGAAAAAGAGTTACTGACAGTTTAACTTTTGTAACAAATAAAATAATTAAAACTAACAAAAAATATCAAAAGAAGTTGCAACTAATTTTGAAATCATCATTGAATGTTGATGTTGATGTTGATTTTAGGTAAACTATTTGATATCGTTGCAAATCATCGTTGAACAATTCTCAAGACTTCAATACAAAAATGAACTAATAAAAAATGTATAGAAGAAAATGTAGGATTTTAATTTATTTTTCAAATATTATTAAAAAAAAAACGAAATCAAAATATTATCAACCCGTAAGAATTTTCTCATACTGTATGTCCCACGCCAATATGACGGAAGGTGATTATCATTGCAAATCAATGTACCTTAAAAAATGAAATACTTGTGTCTTAGAAAATATTTTACTTGTGGATATTTGTTTTTTATTATATTTTAAGTTTTTTCATATATTTTGATGGAGGCGCAAGATCATTCATAAAGCTTCGTTTTAGGTAAAGATTCACGAAGTATCGGGCGACTCCTTTTTAATGTATATTAATTTTTAAAATAAAATAAATTAAAAAATTCCAGGGTAAAATATTTTCCTTTTCACATATATTTTCAAAGGACCTCTTAAGCGTCCTTTCCACGTAGAAATTGTTCAGATACATTGATTTGCAATAATAATCTCCTTCAGCCATGGAGTGATGTCCACGTACGTTAAAAAAAAAATGTTTCGTTTAAAATTGTCATTTAAAAAACAAAGTGCCTGTCACTGTGCTTCTTATAAATGTCAGCCTAAAAAAGAGCAAATTGAATTTTTTATATTCAATAGATCATTAAGGCCAGGTTTCTTTTAATTATTCATTCAAAAATAACAATTTAAAATTTAAATTTATTAGCTTTGAATACATTATTTGCAAGTTTGAGGTTAAGCTTATAAATCCAAATTTACTTACAAAACTGTTCTTCTCAAAATGCCTCTAAAACTGAAGATATTTTTTGATTTCTGTTTCCATAACGTATAAAACTTGTAACCTAGAAACTTTTTTTTCATTTTGTGATTCGAACTTATTTTTCTTGAGAAAAACATGACGCTTAGAGAGTATTTAAATAATCTTATTTATCAATGTTTTAAAAATAATTAACTAATAATAGTTGACTAACTTTTGAAACATTTAAAAATATGTGGAGTCGGAGTCGGAGTCGGAGCCAACCATTTGTTGGAAGCTGGAGTTGGAGTCGGAGTCGGAGTCGGCTAGAGTTGGTAGGCCGGAGTCGGAGTCGGAGTCGGAGCCAACCATTTGTTGAAAGCCGGAGCCGGAGTCGGAGTCGGCTAGTCTGAGAAAGCCGGAGTCGGAGTCGGAGTCGGAGTCGTTTGAAATAAGACCCGACTCCGCAGCCCTGGTTTTTCCTTTCATCGATGATACGGGGGTTTCTCTCTCTCTCTCTCGTGGGAAACCTGTGAAAAGGGGAGGCAAATTTATTATAATTTATGGGTGTCTGTTGTGTGACCTCTAGAGAGAGGATGTGGGAAAAAGAAAAGCTTCCGGAAAAAGCGAGGATGAGCCCAAGTGAGAATAGGGTTGCAACACACTTGTGTTGTACACTTATAAATGGTGATTTGCCCATTCGTATACAGTCGGGTTGCATTTGTATGCAATTCAGGACGACGAGATGATAGGACCTTAATTATTAACGCAAATGAACGTAACGTCTTTGTGAGAGTACACATTAAGCATTCTTTATTGTGGAGGATGACACAGTGCATGAAGGGTTGTTGGATATGAGCTCATTTTAATTCAAACCAATCAAAAGGCCTCCCATAAAACATGTCAGAAGAAACTATCTAAAACAGTACAGAACTTCAGTCGAGACATACACCACTCTAACGGGGAGGTTCGCGATCCAAGAAATTAACCCAAAACAATTATAAACTGCACATAAACGAACGGTTGCCACACTTGCATTGTTGGCACCGTTTAAATATTACAACCAAATTGATGCCGAATGACGCCTCAGTTTCCATGAAAATAATGCTGCGTTTTAACAGACTATGAGCTCAGCCTTAACCAACCTAACTAACTTTTTTGAAGAGTTAAAAATGTTACAGATGAATAAACAGAGATAGGTGCTCTCAGTCAGTTGCCTTACACGGCAATCCAGGACTATGAAACTATATTTGACGGCACGTCAGAGAACGCCTAAAAGAAGCCATTCAGGAAGTTTCTTTGTATGATGACATCGTGATCATCAAAGACTTGGACGTGGTGGACTACATCATCGTATGCCAAGGAAGCAATGGACATTATAGTAATGTCCGAAAAAAGTGAACGGATGTCTTCCAAAAAACAAAAAGTGAACGGAAAGCAAACCGAGTTGCTTTATAACTTTGACGTCATCTTTCGTGAGCTGGACCATCCGGGAGCGAAAATGAGCATTGCAGAGAAGATCCAACCACTGCTGTTGGCCATCGCTGACCGAATCAACTAACCATCCTATCGAACGAGCTACGCAAAACCCGATCGCGGAGGTTAAGCGCATGTTTTTGGATGTGTAGATGGCGCTAGGAGAGAGAAAGCATCGTGGCTGAGAACCATTCGAAGGCTACCGAACGTCACTCATCCAAGAAAACGTTACTTAATCCACCTTTAGGTGGTTGGTGCCTTCCTCTCATATGTATAGTAATTTCGTCTAGAATTAAATAAAATCCGATTTAAAAAAAAACTGCAGACTTTTTGTCAAGAAAACACAGACATCATTTGTAGAAAATGGCAATAGAGTTATCTAAGAACGATCTCACGCACACTCGCACGCCATTTGTTTTGCTGGCCGGTACAAAATTTAACCTCAATCTTTTTCGTGTCCGTACACGCAATACATGCGCACGTAGATAACTCTATAGAGCTTTATGACGTTTCGCGTACGCACACTAGTGCACCATTTGATTTTGCTGGCTGACAAAATTTAACCTCACTTTATTTTCGTGTACGTACACGCAATACATACGTACTTAGATTGCTCTATACCAGCGATCAACTAATTGCATTGCTGGCAACAATTCCTCATACTGGAAATATCAAAATTGTCAGAAATTGGTCGTCTTGCCCCACCTTCCCCTGTGTATTAAATTTTCTTCGAAAAAGTTTTCGACCAAAAAATGTCACTACCCTGTTTGACAGATCTTTTTGTTTTGCCTTTTTTTGTTTTGCCATCGTCTTCGTGTGATGTGGAGCTGTTTTTTTCCTTCTGTGCGATTTCAGCAGCTGGTCATGTGAATTTTCTAGTGTTAACCGAAGCGAAACCTCTCGTCCATGATGACTTCCGATTGGGACAAAATCAAGCGGCTCGCTTCCGACTTCCAGAATGCTCAGCTGACGACCAGCTTCCAAAGGTAGGTTCTTGCGATTTTTGCTGGAAGATGTGTCACTTTTACTTTCCATTTCTTCTCGGACAGGTTGTCGGAATTGCGTCGAAGTGGTCATGAGAAGGGCCTGCTGGAGGTGATTTACACGATCGATGGCAAGGTGCGGGACGAGATGTTTGTGCGGGGAGGCCGCATTAATCTGGTCGATTTGGCCAATGTTCAGTGAAGAGTTGGCGGAGCAAAGATGATTATTGCGAACAAGATTGTTTTTCCCTGGGTGGCGGAGGATGTGCAGCTGCTGGAACACCACGAATGTGGCGGAGCTGCGATGGGGTAAAGAAGGAGGAGGAAAAGGGAAGGACATCCGAGTAGCAAAATGAATAAAAATGCAAAGTGTTTAGATATACAAGTAAATGTTTGGAAATTTATATCGTTTGTTTTATTGACATCGAAGATTCTAATCTAATCTAATCTAATCTAATCTAACCCTAGCGCAGCCAGTCTTTCGAGGGCATCCTGGAAAATGCCTTAGGTTGATTAACGCCTAGCATCCTCTTGTCATTATTAACAATTGCAGTGCCCAATGCAATAAATTGCTTTGAAACATCACAAACGCTAAAGCGGCCAGGCCAACTGCGTAAAGTTTACCGCAAAGATGATTCTTTGAATTGGATTGAGTTTGAACACGAATGTTCAAACAACAACACATTTCTGAATCTACAGGGGAGGAAGAAACGTGGGGATCCCCCGCTCACGTTCCTGTTTGTTTAGGCAAATTATCGTTGGGAGCCACCATGCTAAGAAGTTTTGGTGCTCCGGGACCCTCGAGGATGGGACACTGTATTTCCACAAATGCCCTGGACACTATTTGCCGTGGTTATAGCGCCACAACTCGCTCACTGTTGGTGACAGAAAGAACATTAATAAAACTCTGATAAACACAAGATTTCAATTGATGGGATGACAAGATCATCTCACAAAGACCCAGTGCATATTAAATATGAAATGGTTTATTTTGATTAGGATACATTATCGGATTGATCTCACCAAATTAAACCAGTCCTCTGAGAAATGTATCGCCTCGATCAGTCTGATGGCTGATTAAAAAAAAGGCTGATGTAATGTCGATGAGGGCGTCAAATTTCTCAGTGGAAGCTGCCGCATCTCAAAAAATTAATCACGAAAAAACAGGACTGCGCGTCCCAAGAAGCACTGCACTTTTGATGGCATTATTCAATTATTATGCCCAATCACCCCATGCACACAAAGAGCGACACAAAAGAGACGAAAATTATCACGAAAAAACAGGACTGCGCGTCCCAAGAAGCACTGCACTTTTTCATTTTATTGACATCGAAGATTCTTCGAAAAATTGCCGTCCCGTTGCCAAATTATGGTGTGCTCGGTTAGATGGCAATTTCGGCCCAACGAGGAAATAAAAGGAAACTTGAGAAGGTCTTTTGATAACGCACCCAAGGATGGGTTGCATGATTGACCCGGACCTAATCTTTATCAAAATATCTGAGATCCAGCTTCAAAAAGGTGTATAATTAACACTTAAGTGCTCATAACTTTTGATGAGGTTATCAGATCTTCAATTTTTTGGGCTCATTAGAAATGTCTTTTAATTATCCAACTAACGACGGGTCGCAAAATGGACCCGGCCAACATTTTCATCGAAATATTTGAGATCCGGCCTCTAAAATGTGTACAAATGACACCTAAATGCTCATAACTTTTGATAGGGTTATCAGATCTTCAATCTTTTGGGCTTGTTGGAAAGGTCTTTTGATTACCTATCCAACGATAGGTCGCATGATAGATCCGGACAACTTTTTCATCAAAATATTTGAGATCCGGCCTCTGAAATGTGTACAAATGACACTTAAGTGCTCATAACTTTTGATAGGGTTATCAGATCTTCAATGTTTTGGGCTCATTAGAAAGGTCTTTCAAATACCTTTCTAAAAATGTATGATCAGATGGGTTTTCTTACAAAAACCACCCTTTTTACAATCTTTCAAACTTTAGCCAGAATCGTTTTTTTAGCATAACTTTTGAAATACTTAACAAAACTTCATAATTGTTAATATAGGTCTTGTGGGACCCTAAGACGGATCGAATGAGACCAGAACGGCCCAAATCGGTTCAGCCAGTCCGGAGATAATCGAGTGCATTTTTTTCGGTGCACGGACTTACAGACATACACACGCACAGACATTTGCTCAGAATTTGATTCTGAGTCGATAGGTATACGTGAAGGTAGGTCTACGAGGTCGAATTAAGAAGTTCATTTTTCGAGTGATTTTATAGCCTTTCCTCAGTAAGGTGAGGAAGGCAAAACATCTTTAAGGACGGCCGTAGTACTCAATGGCCGAATTAAGTTATGTGCTTTTGGGTAGTTAAACTATAGGAGGACAAATTATACAAAGGATTGTTATAAACGTTGGATGAAATATGGGAACTTCATCGAATGACCACTCAAACATTGAGAAAGAAGTAAATTCATCTTCCCATTTAACCACGAAGAAGTTTTCTTAAAGATCACCGCACAAAGGAACAAGCAAGAAAATGTGCACTGATTGAATGTCATAACAAAGCTTGAGTAGTCACCAAATCGGAAAGCCCTAGGCATGTCGTTTTAAATACAGTCTATCCGTGTTGGGAGTTCACGTCCGTGTTTGGACAAGCGCTTGTTTTGCTAGTAAATACCCGCCCGTGTGGATCAATCGGACCGCGCACTTGACTCACAATCAACAGGTTGCTGGTTCGAATCCCGCGGCGGGCGCGTTAAAATTCTAAGTGTAAATATGAGTATCCGGCGCCGTCGCTCCGTGCCTTACTCAAACACTTAGGAGCCCAGAGCGGCAAAGTCCTTGTAGTTAAAAGGAAGACACTAGTGGTTGGTATTAGCAATGGTGCCGACAGCTATAAAGTCAACTTCGTTTTTTTCGTGTGTGTTTTCCCATAAGTTCCTTTTAAAAATGATCAGGTTTAAAGGGTAGCTTTGGAGGCCAGCTTTTGTTTTTCATTTTGGTTTTTGTGAAAAGTAACCTTCTGTCTCGAAATTTGCAAAATAATTCTATTTTCGCATTTTCTCGTGTTGCTCCAGATTTTACCGATCATTTAAATCATTTAACTTAATTTTAAAATGAACTTATTCAAACTAAAGTTTCTCAAACCTGAAAAGCTATTTATATTTTCTTTTTGATAATGTAGTATTTTAGACTTTTAAACTCGAGATTTAAGTCACAGACACTTATTTTTTTGAAAATACTAAAATATTCATTATTTTCAATATGGGTGTCAAATGACGCAACATTGTTTATAGATTTCCATTACATAAGAGTTTAGTGTAAAATACTTTTGTTTTATTAAAAAACCGAATTTAATGAAGATACTAAAATCTTCGTTATTTTCCAAATGGAAAAGCTCTATTTTTTGCTGACGCTAAATAGCAAGCAACCTGTCGAGTTCAGAAATTGATTTAAATTGAACAGAAGTTGTCCAAGAACTGGCGTCTCGTTTCCTTAAATTTTCGACTTAGAGGTCATGCTCGGGTAGCTTCAGGGCGTCTCGGGGACTATGGATTTTATATGCTGAGAGATTCTAGGATACTCTATTGTTACTGTTGAGATGTTTTAAGATGTTCTACGTGTTATACACTGTTATACACATACACACACATAAATGTCATCCGTCACAATAAACAGTCAGTCCAGTACCAACTATCATGGCGTCATGTTCACTTACTAACATGGTGTCAGAAGTGACTTAAATTTCGCGAAAAAAACGAATTTTTTCGTCGCGAAAACGCGTCGCGCGATAAAGCAACAAGAAATCGATTCGAACCCCAGTGAAAGTTGGTGCAAAACGGCCGAGGTTCAGCAAGATGAGCAACATTCCGGTCCCGTCGCCGCTGCAGCTCGGAGAGGAGCAGGAGGAGTCCTTCAGGACGTTCAAAGCGCATTGGGGATATTATGCGATTGCCACTGATATTGCCAAGAAGGCCGCGGAGACACAGGTTGCCATCCTGATGTCCGTTCTGGGCCCAAAAGCGATTTTGCTGCTCCATGACCTGGGCCTGACAGAGGAGGAAAAGAAGTCGACGGCCGCCATCTTGCAAAAGTTGGAGCTGAAGTTGACACCGCAGCGAGAGAAGCGAACGGAGCGCACCGAGTTTCGTAACATGAAGCAGCTGCCCGAAGAAAGTTACGACGATTTCTTGAAACGGTTGAGAAACAAAGTGAAGCACTGCGCGTTCGGAGCAGCGGAGCAGAAAGAAGAGTTGAAGGAACAATTCGTGAAGGGAATCCGTAACAGTGAGCTCCGGAAGCAGCTGCTGAGAGATGAAGCTCTCTCTCTGGAACAAATGGTGGACAAGGCCAACGCAGAGAAGAAGATCGACGAGTTGGTGGAGGCCTACGACCAGCTCCACTGCGACCCGGGAGAGGGAGGCTCGAAGTCTGCGCTGAAAGTGACGACAACAAAACGGTTGACCAAGAACTGCTTCTTCTGTGGAAGTCTGCACGGCAGGAAGAAGGAAGAATGTCCAGCCTGGGGCAAGAAGTGCAGAAAGTGTGGAAGAATGAACCACTTTGAGAGTGTGTGTAAATCTGGCCCGAAGTTCAAGAAGGCACCCAAGCTGAAGAAACGGCAAAGAAGAGGCACTGTCCGAAAGGTGGAAGAAGAAACAACTTCCAGTGAGAGCGACGATTCGGACATTGAAGAATCGAATTTTGTGGACATCTTCAGTGTGGAGAAGAAATCGAAAAGTCAGATGAAGATAGTCGTCTCGCTGGAAGTTGGGCCGGGTTACGCAACGACGCTCAAGTGTCAGGCGGACACGGGGGCTATGGTGAACATTATTAGCTTGAGAGACCTCCACAAGTGCGTGAAAAAGCCGTCGATGGCACCGACGAAAGTGAAGCTGCGCTGTTTCGGGGGGCAAGTGATCGTGCCTGTTGGCAAAGTGGAACTTCCAGTGCGGTTGAAGCAAAAACGAGAAGTGCTTAGCTTTGTGGTGGTGAAATCGAAGCAGAAGCCTCTGCTGTCGGCGTCGGCCTGCATAACCTTGGGAGTGATCAAAGTGGAGCATGTTGGCTCAGTTGAAGTGATGCAGAACTCGTGCGAGGCGATCGTCAAGGAGTTTGATGACGTGTTTGACGGAGATGGCTGCTTCGACGGTGAGTTTAAAATAGAAGTGGATGAAAGCGTTCGCCCAGTGCAGCAAAAGGCGAGGCGCATTCCGGTGGCGTACATGGGAGAGCTGAAAAAGACTATAAGTGACCTAGAAGTGCGCGGCATTATTGAACCGGTGAACAAACATGCGGAGTGGATCAGCAACCTAGTGTTAGTGAAGCGCGGCAGTAAGCTGCGATTATGTCTGGATCCTTCGGAACTGAACTCGGCGATCAAGCGTACCAGACACCAAATCCCAACGGTCGAAGAAATGTTGCCAGATCTGCAGAACGCAAAAGTGTTCTCTGTCCTGGATGCGAAAAACGGGTTTTGGCATTTGAAGTTAGATGACAGCAGCTCGGAACTGACCACGTTCTGGACACCGTTTGGAACCTACAGATGGATGCGGATGCCATTCGGCATTTCGGCAGCCCCCGAAATGTTCCAAAAGGAACAACAGCAGATCATCTGTGGCTTGAAAGGGACGCGCTGCATCGCTGACGATATACTAATATACGGCGTAGGCGACACCATGACAGAGGCATTAGAGGATCACAACAGGAATCTGAAAGCTGCATTGGTTCGGTTCCGAGAAAGAGGATTGAAGATCAACAGATCCAAGATGAAGCTAGCGATGACCGAAGTGCCGTTTTTCGGACACATTCTGACGAACACAGGTGTGAAACCGGATCCGCAGAAAGTCAGAGCAGTTGCGGAAATAGAGTCACCGAAAACCAAGAAGGAGCTCCACACGTTCTTGGGATTGGCCACGTATCTGGGAAAGTTTCTACCGTCGCTGTCAGAAATTTGTGCTCCATTGAGAAACTTGGTCAAGCAGGATGTAGATTTTGTGTGGAACGAGCAGGCAGAGAGCTCATTCGAACAGCTGAAACAGTTGGCAGTTACGGCACCTGTTCTGCGCTACTTCGACCGGAGGGAAAAGCTGACCATCCAGTGTGATGCGAGCAAGGCAGGGGTCGGTTGTGTTCTACTACAAAACGGACAGCCAGTAGTTTACGGATCAAGGACGCTGACAAAGGCCGAAAGCAATTATGCGTGTGTTGAGCGAGAATGTCTGGCGATAGTGTTTGCATGCAAACGGTTCGAGCAATACGTGGTGGGAATGCCAGGTGTGATCGTGGAGACGGATCACAAGCCGCTCGTCGAGATATTCAAGAAGCCCATACACACAGCCCCCATCAGACTGCAGCGAATGATGTTGGCGTTGAAACGGTATGTTGTAACTGTTACGTACCGGAAAGGTTCCGAAATGCACGTGGCAGATCTGTTGTCCAGAACGGCGAAACGAGCATCAACCGAAGGAGTAGACAACGAGTTTGAGATCTATGCCATCAAAAGCACGGAGAGCCTACTTGAATACTTCGCGGAGATCAACCTCGCGGAGTGCCTCAACCTGTCAGATCGTCGTTTTCAAGAAATTGCTGCTGAGACAAGAAAGGATCCGGTTCTACAGAAGCTGATGAAGGTGCTGACGGAAGGTTGGCCCGAACGGAAAGAGGACGTCGACGACGAGCTGCTTGTGTATCGCACAATGAAGGATGAACTGACGGTGCAGCAAGGCGTGGTACTAAAGGCTGATCGGGTACTCATCCCAAAGACTTTACGCCAGACGTTCGTGAAACGTCTACATAGAGCTCATCAAGGAGTAGAATACACGCTCAGAGCCGCCCGAGAGTCAATGTTTTGGCCAGGAATGAGTGATCAAGTAACGAATGCTGTTCAAAGTTGCGAAGCCTGCATGGAGTTCAGTTCAAGCCAATGTGCACCCCCAATGAGCACACATGAGATACCCAAGTACCCATTCCAGCGTGTGCATTTGGACCTGTGCGAAGTGAGCATGGAAGGTTGCAAAACTACAATGCTGGTGACCGCTGACAGTTATTCTGACTTCGTGGAGGTCGACATACTGAAGAGCACGAGCACAGCAACCATAGTAGAGTGCTGTAAGCGGAACTTCGCGAGACATGGCGTCCCGGAAGTTGTTGTCAGCGATAACGGGCCGCAGTTTGACAATGCCAGTTTCAGAAAATTTGCACAGGATTGGGAGTTTGTACACAGCACTTCTTCACCGTATCACCAGAGCGGAAACGGGAAAGCAGAATCTGCTGTGAAGCAGGTCAAGCGGTTGTTCAAGAAGACTACACGGGCAGGAGAAGACTTCTGGCAAGCGTTGTTGCAGCAAAGGAATACACCAAACAAAATTGGAAGCAGCCCTACGCAGCGCCTTCTTGGAAGGAGCACTCGGAACAGCATTCCGGTGGTGACAAGTAAGCTAAAACACATTTTCCAACCAACAGAAGCGGACAAAATTGTGGAACATCGCAAGAAAGTGAAGAAGTGCTATGACAGATCAACGAAGCCGCTCCCGGAACTTCAAGTTGGAAAGGAAGTAGTGTTTCAACGACGGCCCGATACAGACAAGCGGTGGGAGAAAGCGGTGGTGTTGGAGAAGCATCCGGACAAGTCGGTGCAACTGAGAGCTGCAGATGGAGCTGTGCTACGGAGAAGCGCTGTTCACGTGAAGCCTTTCGGGAGAGCTGTGAGCGCTGAATGTAGATTGGAGCACCGGCGGGAAACAAGTCCCGAGCAACCCAACATCACGGAACGTGACATAGAGTCTGGTGGAGTATTGGAGAGGCGCTCACTCGGACAGCAGAAGCAACGTGAGGGCAACAGCCAGCCTGTTAGAACCGAGCTCGATCCGGGAGCGCCAGCCGGACAGGAAAGTATGGCTTCGACGTCACAAAGAGTAGCGGATACCCAACGTCCGAAGAGGGAGATCAAGAGACCCAAGAGGCTCGAGGATTACGTAGTTTAAGTTTTTTTTTGTTTGCGACACACCCCTCTAGTTTGAATTCAACATTTTTTTTATGAAAGGGGAGATGTTATACACTGTTATACACATACACACACATAAATGTCATCCGTCACAATAAACAGTCAGTCCAGTACCAACTATCATGGCGTCATGTTCACTTACTAACACTACGAACTACCGGAAGTTGCGGTCAATGGGTCTACCGCCGTAACAAGGCAGAGGTCGGTGGTTTTTGACCTCAGATCATATCCAGATAGCCTCAGGGAGGTGCAAGGACTAGTCTACCGATGTGTGGTGAGGTTTTGGGTCTCCTGTAGAGTCCCGGGAGTTACGGCCGATCGGTCTACCGCCGTAACAAGATAGAGGTCGGAGGTTTTTGACCTCAGATCATATCCGGAAAGCCTCAGGGAGGTTCAGGGACTAGTCTACCGATGTGTGGTAATGTTCTGGGTCTTCTTTAGAGTCCCAGGAGTTACGGCCGATCGGTATACCGCCGTATCAAGATAGAGGTCGGAGGTTTTTGACCTCAGATCATATCCGGATAGCCTCAGGGAGGTTCAGGGACTAGTCTACCGAGCTCTACAGATGACCAAGAACATCTTGAGATATATGTAGACTAGTCCCCAAACATCTCTGAGGCTATCCGGAAATGATATGTGGTCAAAAACCTCCGACCTCTATCTTGTAACGGCGGTAGACCCATCGGCCATAACTCCCGTGACTCTACAGGAGACCCAGAACATCACCACACATCGGTAGACTAGTCCCTGAACCTCCCTGAGGCTATCCGGATATGATCTGAGATCATAAACCACTGACCTCTGCCTTGTTATGGCGGTAGACCCATTGACCGAAACTCCCGGGACTCTACAGGAGACCCAGAACATCACCACACATCGGTAGACTAGTCCATGAACCTCCCTGAGGCTATCTGGATATGATCTGAGGTCAAAAACCTCCGACCTCTATCTTGTTACGGCGGTAGACCGATCGGCCGTAACTCCCGGGACTCTACAGGAGACCCAGAACATCACCACACATCGGTAGACTAGTCCTTGAACCTCCTTGAAGTTATCTGGATATGATCTGAGGTCAAAAACCTCCGACCTCTGCCTTGTTACGGTGGTAGACCCATTGACCGAAACTCCCGGGACTCTACAGGAGACTCAGAACATCACCACATATCTGTAGACTAGTCCCTGAACCTCCCTAAGGCTATCTGGATATGATCTGAGATCAAAAACCACCGACCTCGCCTTGTTACGGCGGTAGACCCATTGACCGTAACTTCCGGTAGTTCGTAGACAACTTAAAACATCTCAACAGTAACAATAGAGTATCCTAGAACCTCTCAGCACATAAAATCCATAGTCCCCGAGACACCCTGAAGCTACCCGAGCATGACCTCTAAGTCGAAAATCGCCTACCTCATACTAGTACGGCGGTGGACACATAGGCCTTAACTTGAGGATGTTTCGGATGACCTAGAACATCGTAAACCTTGTAAATTTGGTGTAGCTGTATAGCTGACTTCATAACGATTCCAAAACACTATAAACTTGTATAGTTAAGATGATTTTTTTATACAAATAAGCCCATGTCTCCCATATAGCCAAAATTCCATAAGCCCTGTACCTCGCATATGCAACTCTTGCGACAAAACCGAATCAGGTGGAATGACTCGTATATGCAAAGTTGCATATACGAGGTTTGACTGTAATTCGAAATAGATGGTAACAGAGTTTGCTAAAACAGTCGAGTAAATCAACTGGAGGAAAAAAGTTACAAAATAACCTCTAGAAAAGAAACAGTATACCTATATCTGGCAACACTGTACGTAAATATATCTGGCAACACTGTACGTAAATTTTGAATACGCTATTGGATTCTACGTCAACTTGGGATTCTTTGATTTTGAGGAAAAAACAACCCCCATGCCAAATATGACCAGATTTGGTGAAGGTCGATGTCGGACGAGTGGTCACTTGGGAAGGAATGATCCATATAGAATTTTCCGAGAAAATTTAGCTTGAATAAGTTCATTAATTGTATCTTCGGTTACAGTTATTGCACCACAATAGGTTATCGTTAACAAACTTGGAAAATTCTGGATTTTACTTTAAAGAATATTAATTAATTAATTGAAACTTGTTGAAGTTACATTAAAAACTGTTGGTTCGATTATTAGAATAGAGACCAACCACCAAATTCAACATTCAAAAGACATTAACAAGATAACAAATAGGGTTTAGTAATGTTATTTTTCAAGAAAGGCGTGGCTTTGTTTTCATAAATGTTGAATTACAAAAAATACACCAAAGGCGCCCGTTCTGCCTTGCAGGACGAAGGTGTGACACCGGGTCCGGAAATGCGCGCACCACACAACACACCCCACAATTCGATCCATTCCAGTCACCAGAAGGCACTTGAACCGATTTCTGCGGGACATTTTTCCCTGGAAATGAAATTTTCTAGCTTTCTGGTGTGGCTAAGAAGCCGAAAAAGAAAACCGAAAGTCACTTTAAATGTAAATTCGGGTGCCACTTGAAAGTTCGAAAAGTATATCGTGCAAAATCAGCCAAGCAAAAAGTCTTGAAAGCTTGGTTTTTCGGAGCGTTGTGGGGGCCCGGTTGCGCAAAGTTTGCCGAAGGAAATTTGTATTCGTGGTTCCTGTGAAACTGACAGCATTGTAGTTTTTCCTGGAAGCAAAGAAGAAGTCGGGGCCAACTCTCGGGCAAGTATTAGGTAAACTTTCTTTCCCCGGGGGTGGAGGAACGGCACTCGAACCGATCTGCGGCCCAGAACCATTCAAGTATTCAAATCACGTTAAGTGGTAATCGATTTCGGCATTTTATTTTTCATTTGGTCGATTTCGGTGCAAAGTAGGAGTACAATTTGACCCCGGGAGTGCTGTGCTGTGGCTTGCGATATTGAAATTTAAAACATTTTCTTTATTAGTGTCAGCGGAAATTTGCCTTTCCAACCAAGTGTCGGACTTTTGGAAGTGTTGTCAGCGAGCAGCAATTTAACGCCTTCATTTAAGTGTCGTTCGGAACGCCTCGACAGGGCATATCGGTTCGAATTTCATAATGTGCTGAGAGCACAAACCTTCGCCCGGATCAGGTTCCTCCGGAAAAAGGGTCGATGACGACGTGTCCCGTCCGTGGGTTGAATAATGTACAAAGTACACAATTTCTCGCCATGTTTCTCTGGAGCTGGCGGTTCTGCCAGCTCCGGGGAGGTTTTGACATAATGACGTGTCAAATTTGTAACACGAAAATTGAACGTGAACCGAATCGGGATCGGAACGGGAGTGAGTGTGTGAAATTTGAAATGCACTGAAAGAAACCAGCATAGCAAACTCAAGTGTTTTTTCACGTGAGTGTCTCAAAAGATCAACACGATACTTTCACGTGTTTTTCCATTGGCCCTCACGTGTTTTACATTTCAAATGGATGTGAACATAATTTGAAACCAGCTGATCGTTAGCGAGAAACCTTCCACTCTTTATTCACATGAAGTTCACTTCTAATTCAAATGAATTTCTCATCGATTTGCCCCATTAGACATTTCCTTTGATGTTGAAGTGAAAAACACGTTAGATTGGAATGGTTTTGGTTTTGAAATGCGTCGGACGAAAAAATCTTCATTAGTAAGATGGCCACGGATGATGGTGGTGGAAAATTTGCTTTTTGGATCGTTTCGGATAGAAATGATCGTTTAGCCAACAAATTTCCTTTTAATATTTTGAGCTGGTGGTACGTATAATTTAGAGAAAGAATTAATCTGTTTGAAATTAATGCGTTTTTATTTTTTCCAGAAGGTCAGGTTTTGTCTTCGGAATCTGCTCCAGATTCGGAACTGTTAGTCCTGAAAAAAGGTCTTTCGAGATGCATCATGGATATCCAGGGCGGGCTACGGATTCACCAGCTACCGGACCGAGCAGTACTTGGTCGTCTCGGTGCACTTTTGATCGGCCAGCTCAAACCCGTTCCCGAACGACCTGGTCGTTGTGATTCTCCGGTCCGGCAGTGCGTGCAAAAACTTCGTGGTAGATAATCGAAACTCGGTCGGAACCTGATCAAAATTCATCAACGCAGCGTAACCACGAGCGTAACAGTGAAGTGAAATTAGTGATTTTTGTACATGTTTTCAATTTTTTTTTTTATATGAATAAATTTTGATTATGATTCAAACCAAGAAATAAATTCATAAAAAAAGAAGCAACCTCTCATTTTTTTACACAAATGAAAACCATTGGAAATCTATTCGATTTATACTACAAAATCATTTAACATTAATAAGAAAAGCATTGCAAATTCATGTGCGTCGTCACGTGAAGTTAACGTGTTTTGCTTTTGAATTTACCGTGTCGCGCGATGAGATTTTTCGAAGTGATTTGCACATGACATTCACATGTGAAGTCGTATGGGGCGGATTCACGTGTGAAACATGTGATATAGCTGTGAGCCTTTCTTTCAGTGTGGCTTGGGTTGGTCAAATTTGTTATTAGCTTTGAAGTTAGCCAGACCAAATTGTTCGAACCGGCGATCAAATGCGTAATTTTGATTTCAGCATTAGCATTATCCTCTCGTTGTTAGATAAACTTTTCAAATGAACTCGAGGCCATTTTACTCTCGACCGTCTTCCCTAAATAGTTTCGATCATCCCAATATCGCTCAGAATCCTTCTTCCTTACTTCCCGCCAGGCTGCTTTACCCACCATGGCACCATGGATTGGAAGCTGAAACTACGCGGATGTCAGTCCAACTACCAGACGGGATACAAACGAGCTTCTTGGAAAGTTACAATCTCTCCCGGTCCCCGAGAAAACCGACAGCCGTTTGACGCAGCACTTCTTGGAAGCTGTTTGCGTTTACTTCTTCCGGACGGAATTTCATTCATTTCGCAGGGCAACACAGGCTCCAAGATGAAATGCGAACCGAACTTGTCAGCTTGCCCGAAAGAGACGATCCGTAGGTATGTGCGGATACTAGTTGTTCGGTGTGGTTGAAGTGAGAATGCTGAAAGTTCAGGACAGCTGACAACTAAGGAGTGTCATAGTGTTTGGTTTGGAAAAAAAGTACGGAATGGAGCTAGAGCATTGCGGAATTGCGGTTGACATCTTAATCCAGATGTTCATCTTTCCCACAATTTTGGAACATCCACAAACTTGGAATATTTTTATAGTATTTTTTTTGGTAACATAATCTTTTGTGTGATTTGTTAAAAGAAAATATAAGCCGATTGGAATCTAAATTGTGTTTTATTCCTTTAAGCGATTTATGTTGAAATTTCGACTGTTAAAAAAATGTATACAAGTATATCTATTGTTTGTTTCAGTTTTACCATTTTGAACATTTAATCTAAACCATACATTATTCTTAAGGCTACCAACTCTTGCTGAACCAATATCCGTACACTGTTGAAATAAAAATAATTAGGCACAGTCCAGACTCGATTATCCGAAGGCCTCGCAAAAATTTCACTTCGGATAATCGAAACTTCGGATAATCGAATCACAAAAAAAAAAGTTTCAGTTATCTTATTTTTGACTGTCGAGCTTAAGTATGACCCCTAAACAACGCTAAAGTGATTTAACATATTAAAATACAAGATTGCGGGCAATATGGCGATGACGAAATATTGAAAAAATGCATTTTATCATTTAATATACAATCAACTATTCAAATTTGACTAAAATGAGGTCGCAGAACTCGAATTTAATGTTTAACAAAAAAATAAATCGTGATTCGATTATCCGAAGTCCCATACAAACCTTCGGATAATCGAACGGATAATCGAGGCTTCGGATAATCGAGTCTGGACTGTATTGAAATTAGGGACCGTAAACCCGGTGAAATTGATGGGATTTCAATTTATTTTTGGAATATTTTACAACTAGTAAGGTTTTTCTCAAGACTATTATTTTTAAAATACGTACTGGGGTAGGCCACACAAGGTGCATCAACAAAAAAGTTTTTTTTCAATAGTGTTTAACAAAATAGCTACACCCAAACGGCGGTCGCAAGATTTTGATGCATGGCGGCATGAAAGTATATGGGTAATTCTCTACCAACTCACACGAAATCGGGAAAAGTTGCCCCGACCCCTCTTCGATTTGCGTGAAACTTTGTCCTAAGGGGTAACTTTTGTCCCTGATCACGAATCCGAGGTCCGTTTTTTGATATCTCGTGACGGAGGGGCGGTACGACCCCTTCCATTTTTGAACATGCGAAAAAAGAGGTGTTTTTCAATAATTTGCAGCCTGAAACGGTGATGAGATAGAAATTTGGTGTCAAAGGGACTTTTATGTAAAATTAGACGCCCGATATGATGGCGTACTCAGAATTCCGAAAAAACATATTTTTCATCGAAAAAAACACTTAAAAAAGTTTTAAAAATTCTCCCATTTTCCGTTACTCGACTGTAAAAAAATTTGGAACATGTCATTTTATGGGAAATTTAATGTTCTTTTCGAATCTACATTGACCCAGAAGGGTCATTTTTTCATTTAGAACAAAATTTTTCATTTTAAAATTTCGTGTTTTTTCTAACTTTGCATGGTTATTTTTTAGAGTGTAATAATGTTCTACAAAGTTGTAGAGCAGACAATTACAAAAATTTTGATATATAGACATAAGGGGTTTGCTTCTAAACATCACGAGTTATCGAAATATTTTACGAAAAAAAGTTTTGTTACCGTTACCGACAATTATCGACATTACCGACGGCTTTTTGGTTGTATTTCACAAAAAAAAACCCTTAACAGAACGAGGATTGAACCACCAACTTCATGGTTATTGATCCGACACGCTACCACCGCGCCATGGACGCTTGATGAAATATGAGTGAAAGAGCACCAACATATGCTTCTCTTTGGAGTGTTGCTCGCGGACGGGCCAGCATTATATGTGTTAGTGAGAACTGTAGATCGCTGAAATATTTACACGCGGGCAAAAATGATCTAGGCTTGCTGCAAAAAATGTTATAAAATGTGACATTTTCTGCAGCATATCCGCTGTTGCAGATTTTGAGATATATTTTCCTTTGGGTGTACGTTGAAAATTCTTATTTTGAATTCCGGGGTGACTTCGATACAGTTTTTGTTGTTAAAATCAGATTTAAAGAGTTCAAGTTTAATTTTTAGTCAAATGTACCATCAAAAGTCAGAGTTTTTGCCTCGAATTGTTGAAACTAGTTTTGTTGATAAATTTATCAATTCATATTGCATTTTAAACTTAATTTGAAGCAGGAATCAATAGTTGTTCATATTTTATTTGAAAATTGTTCTATTAAATGCCCGTAAATTTGGAGATTTAAAAACTCATTCTACCTTCTCCTAGTAGAAAATTGTCCAAAGAATCCGAGAATGCATTCTGATTTCCAATTTGAAATCATGTTGATTGAGAAAATCATGACACTTTGAGAATATTAAAATAATGCAATTCATTAAATTTTTCTTATATATAGTTAATTATTTTTTTAAAGTTTTACAACATCAGCAGCTCATAAGCAATTCAAGCTCAAATCAGATTTTTTTCTGGTACTTTTGTACCCGACCCTCTCCGATTTCAATGAAACTTTGTAGACATGTTATCCTAGGCTTTTATAAGCTATTTTGTGAATATGGATCCAGTTGCACTCGACATTTGAGAAGGGCGTAAGTTATTTAAATATTTATGTATTTCGTAATTTAAAAATTACTGTATCTCGAAGCCATTGCATGGTATCAAAAAAGGTCAGAGGCAAACTTGTAGGAAATTGTACGGGCTTTTTTGAAAATAAAAGTAAACTGAATGATAAATACATGGCACTTCTCTGAGATTTTTCGGGTTTTAAGTTCAAAAGTCAAATTTTAAGGTGATGTAACGATTGTTTTTTTCGTTCAATTTTTTTTTGTCTAAATAGCCTAAGATGTTACAATAAAACTCACGAAAAATGCTTGATGGTATTTATTTCTGTCCTAATAAATACAAAAATCATTTACGCAAAATGTTTTTTTGAAAAGTGGTCTAAACATCAAAATGTTCAAAAACCGAAAATGGAAATCGATTCTCCAGACAATTTTAGATAAAAGTCTCCATATTGACCATTGTCCTAAGTCCAATCCTTTAAAAGTTAAAAATGTTGAAAAAACAGGGGTTTTGGCTTTTGTAATGGGTAATTTGTAATATTTTAAAGATTATCTTTACTTCCAAAACGTATCCAGAATCAATTTTCAATTTTTTCCATTTCGATCTTCTATATGTACTTAAACTTTCCTCTGTAGCAACCAAAATTGCAAAATGTTAATTCCATTACGCGATACCCTGCTGGGCGGTATCTTCCAAAGCTGCACTCCAGCCCATTTGGTTATAAATTCCCTCCGGGAAGCTGTCGCCGAGCTTCCAATCAGCCGCAGTAAATTTCAATTACCAATCCAGCTAGCGCAGCCAGGCCAGGCCCAAACTTGAACGGCATCAACACAAACCATTCACTTAGGATCCTCACTGTGGACTTCTTTACTCCCCGAAAACTTTGTCCTCGAACGCGAGGGGAGAACTTCTTGGCAACGAAAATCATCGCCGTTCATTTCCGTTGGTCGGGATGCGTTCTAGGGAACTCGGTTTCTTCCCCTGGATCGAGGACCAGCCCAACGGAGTGAAAATACATGTAGCGTGAAGTTTTCACCGTAAATCACAAAGTTTGCGGAATATCTGTCGATAAATAAACCTCGATTACAGCTTTGTATACACTCTACCATGAGCCTTCCAGAGCTTCCAGGACTTTCCTCTTAAACACGCTTATTCAAAAAACATCAGAAAATAAAGTTAAATTTGTATTTTTGAATAAAATTCTTCAACATTTTTAAACATTTTTCTAATTTTTGTCAAGTAATCTGAGGTTAATGGGTTTAATTGTTTTAAAATCGTGAAATTAGCCTAAATCTGAATAGTTTCAAACAAGAGTGTGAGTCGGCTACAATGGAAGATTAGGGGAAACTGAGGCCCCATGTTGGTTGGACGTGGTGCTGATTGGAAAGCTTTGCAGTTTCTCCAATTCAAGTGTGAGAGGGGGTCAAAGTTCGAACAACGCGTAGCAAGCTAGGTTGGCAATATTACAAAATGAATTTTAAAATTGAAACGATTTTGATCTGATTAACTTGCTTACTTACAAAAAAATAAGCCATGAAAATGGAAGAAAATATTCTTTAAAAAGTTGTTCAAGAAACCCTAGCTAATACCTAGCCACAACGCGGAGCCGTGCACAAACACACCCATCGAACAGTCAAGTCACAGTTTATTGGTTGCAACGAAGCGGACATGTTCCGCAGTGACCAGAACATAGTTTATTTGCCGTGCTGTGCCAAAACCTCAAGCACGGGCAGCGGGCCCTCCGCCGAACATGGCCACTGACTGCTGGCGGATTGTCGTCGTCCAAGGCACGAACCCCGGCGAATGTTTGCCAAATGAGATTCTCGTATGGTGTGTGCTCCAAAACTGGAAAACCTCGGCCAGGGTATTTGAAAAACCTCGAAAACGTGTTTGGCTATTTTCGTTAGATTCCAATCGCAAACACATTTTCTTGCGCGGAGGGGACAGCGGGTTCGGTGCAGTTTAACAATTTGGGATAGGAGAAATCGGCAGAACTTCCTTACAATTTTTTTTATTATATTTTTTTGGAGATATTTTGATTTTGATGCAAACCATGCATGCATTCAAAATCTGCTCCATTCCTGCAGAAAAAAACGTTTTCAAGCACAAAATAAGTTTCGGTTGATGTTTTTATAAATTATTAATTCAATCAAGTTTTTTAAAAAGTCTGTGCACCTCAAAAAATGTCTGACACAAGCTCAAAAGTCTGTGACCACAGACAAATCTGTGCATCTGGAATCCTTGACGATGACATCAGATCGACGTCGTCGTGCTATCTTGTCGCATCCGCCATTTCGACGTTCAGAAAAAAACGCGTTTTAATGTTTGACCATGAATAAACAAAAACTAGAGCACGAAATGTAAACAATAACTAACACGTTTTGTTTGGCTGGCCATTATGTGCATTGTCCCAAAGTTTGGTTGAAGTTGGTTGCCGGAGTCCCGAGTTATAATTACAAATGTTTCCGGTAGTTTAACTTGTACGTGCGTCAAACGCGTTCTGACCTGAACTCCCTCGGCCAGTTGTCGCACTAACATCAATTTTCAGGGAGCGACAAGCAAGATACCACGACGAGATTGAAACTTCTTTCATATGTAAAGTGACAAAAATGTACTGAGTTTTTTCGGTTTTTATTGAATATCTCAGGATTGAAATCGAATTTGGAGATCTGTCAAGGTGAGGCACAAAATGGCGTTCTTAAATCAATTTGGCTCAAAATGCACGTACGACAAGTTAGCACGACGGCGACGAGCTTTCTTTTGGGATATTTGGCATCTCTGCAAATTTTTAACGAAATTGTTTAAGATTAACCAATTAACACCCGAGTCTGATTTTGGTGAAAACAATGTTTTTCATACAAAATGACTTTCTAAATTTGGTACTAAATTTTTTATTGGTAATTACATTTTCAGGATCGAGTTTGACAACTTTGGTATTTTGTACAAAGTTGTAGATTATAAAATTTTCAAATTAGAATCTCACTTTTGAGAATATTTGGATGCAAGCAGCGTACCGTGCAGACGCAACCGTAAGAAAGTTAGTTTTTTCGTCCTTTATTTTTTTCAATTTTTCCCATATAAACTTCATTTTCGAGTATCAATGGATAAATGTTGACCGATTTTGCTCATATTTGGCCCAGAGACCTAAAATAGTGCAAGAACAATATTTAGCTTGTGGAACACCCTTATGAGTATGCCTAAAATGCTTATCAAAAATGGTTATTCACAGTGTGTTTTTAAGAACAAACTAATGATAAAAAAATCGGTATGTCTGATATTTGGCACCGTGAAAGAAGGGCTCTTTCCCGACATTTTGCGGGGTATACTGAAATATTTCGTCGGGGGGTCTAGAGCAACTTTTTTTTTGAAGATTATTTTTCGATTTTATGGGATATTTGTTCAAAAAAGTCACAGAAATTTGGTGCATTCATGTTGATATCACTCAAACTTCATATGAATATGCCTTGGGGACTCTAACTAATCATATTTGACCCATATTTGACCTACACCAAAAAAAATCGAACCAAATTTACCAGATTTCTAGCAATAACTCCAAAATCCAAGCTGGAAACCCCGATACGACCGAAAATAAATCTTTTCTTTGTAAAATTTGTCATGAAAATACAGCAACACATTGCCCGGATACGAATTTGTGCATTAAACAATGCAAAACATAGATTATTTATTTAACAAGCTGTTTATTACTCAATAGGTTCCAAAAATTATTTTTTCAATTCTCTGCCACATCACACTATTACATTTTAGAACATTTTAGAATCAATCACATTGTGGAGGACAGTTTTTTGAACAAGTTCCATAAAAAAGTATCAGATTTCGTTCAATATAAGCAGAGATATGCCCAATTTCCTGAAATAAATAGTGCCTTTCTCTAAAATTTCCTAATTTAATTCCCTTTCACATGATGCGCACTGCCTACTGAGTTTTTTAATGAATGCTATATAATAATTTTCAGGGAGCGGTCGTGGCTGATTGGTTACGGTGTTCGCTTTGTAAGCGAATGGTTCTGGGTTCTATGCCCATCTGCTCCCAACGAGAAAGTTAAGAACACATAAATTTGAAATGATGAATATGAACGAAAATTTAAAGTCGCTCGAGGCGGGGTTCGATCCTCCGTCCTTTGGATTGGTAAGCAAAATGCTACCACTAGGCCATGACGACTTGGTGAGCGTGAACTGGAATTAAGAATACTGTTACAGAGAGCGAGTTGTGGCGCTATAACCACGGCAGTTAGTGTCCAGGGCATTCGTGGAAACACAATGTCCCATCCCAGATGGTCCCGGAGTACCAAACCTTCTTAGCATGGTGCTCCTAACGAATACGACCAAAATCTCGGAGCGTATGGTGGTGTGTCCCCACGCTTCTTCCTCCCCTGTCGATTCAGAATTGTGTTGTTGTTCGAACACTCAGTGCTCAAACTCAACCCAATTACGAATCATCTCTGCGATACGGCTTTACGCAGTAGGCCTGGCCGCTTTAACGCATGTAATGTTTCAATGCATTCCGATGCAATGGCGCACTACAGATGTTAATAAATGACAAGAAGAGTGCTAGGCGTCATCTAACCTAAGGCACTCTCCAGGATTCCTTCGAAAGATTGGCTGCGCTAGGGTCTGATTAGATTAGATTAGAATGCTATATGGGTCATTCCACCTGAAGTGTGCAAGAAAAAATGCAAATTTGAAAAATACCAGCTCAAATTTGGCAGAGATGTTGAGACTATCAAAACATGCAAAAATCCCGAATTTCATCCAAATCGGACCACCCCCTCCATTTTTGTATCCTCCCAAAAAATCGACTTTTTGGCGATTTTTGAGCGAAACCCCTATCATCAAACGACGCTAACTCAGGAGCCTCAAATCTTAGAGGGTCGGTCTTAGGCTCAATTTTGAAGGAAATTGGACGAGGAATCCATTTCCGTGATCAAAATTTAGATTAAAATATTGTTTCTACCTGTATTGCGCAATTGAAAACTTTAAATGGCCGTGTCTCAAAACAGCCCTATTTATTTTTTAAATTTGACCTCACCATCGTATTCCCCGGCCAATTTTACATAAGAATCACTTATCGACAGAAAGGAATATGTTTCGTTCCAGAGATATCGAATTTTAAAGTTTTGAGTATTTGAGATTACCTGTATTTGCTTTATTTGCCGCATCTCCTAGAAGCACTCGGGCGCGCTGATCAATAACTGCTACCTGGTTATTTATTGAAGTAAGATTTCATCCCAAATAATCATTAGCAAATTAAGCAAAAAATGAATGTACACCACTGTAGGAAACTGCTGTACAAACTTAAATTTAAAAAAAAGTATACGGTGAACTTGTGTGCTAGCCCACAGGACAGAGCAAGAACGACACGCAATACAGGGCAGAATGGAATTCCCGCAGAGCTAGCAGGAAATTGCAATTGATCTTGTAAGTAACACTTTAGAAAAAGTGTACGATACATTATCGTGTTAAAAATTATGAATCAACATGAATAAAACTCTCGTGAAGCATGATTAAGGAGGAGGATTTCTGGAATGTATAAAACTGAAAGATGTAAGAAAATCACAAAGATTAATCTGATTTATTACCTGATGAAGAGCAAATTCAGTTGTGTTGATTTCGACACCGTCCGAACAATAATCTTTTTTTTTGTTTGTCAACCATTTCGAAATCTTGGAAGACGATACAGCTGCTGTCCACATGTATCAGAAGTATATGGTTTTGTTTTTGAAATTAAATGTACCAGAATTGAAAAAAAAATCATCAATTCTTCAGATGAAACTGGCTCACAATATAAAAATCGGTTTAAAATGATCAATCTTTCAAACCGTAAGGCAGATTTTGGGGGTTTTGCTGAACTATTTCGCTACCGCACATGGCAAAAGTTGTAGAACCCATGAGAATTATTTCATCTACTACAGCCAGCTCTACATTTGTTCTCGCTTCAAATAAAAGAAATAATTTGATTAAGTGGGAAGGAATGAGGAATTAGGGAAACAATGAAAACAATAGAAAAATGATATTTTTTTAAATATGTTGTAAAAACGTTGTAGAATTTGCAAATATAAATTAAAAGTTCAAATTTTACTTAACATTCCATCGCCCAAGGCTCCAACAAAGTTGGAACGGTAACTTCAACTCAATGGTTCTCGGGCATAACTCAACCAATCAAGAAGATTCTTCTTTCCAGTGATTTGTTAGGATGTCTAAATGATTCTAGAACTTATCAGAACTTAATTTGATCAAAACTGTAATTTTTGCGATAAAAAATATCGTTCCATTTTTTTTCGCGTGTAAAAAAAACGCCAAAGATTCCGCGGGGGCAGTCGTTTTAAAAAAGGTGGAACGATGTTTTCGGTCGCAGAAATTACAGATTTGTTCAAATCAAGTTCAAATCTAGACATTCGTACAAATCCCTGGAAACAAGAATCGTCCCGATTGGATGAGTAATGCCCGAGAACCAGCGAGTTGAAGTTACCGTTCCAATTTTTTTGGGATGCTTGGGCGTCCGTGTAAGTTGGACATGCGTAGGGCGTTCCAGTGTTAACATGGTTCAATGACACTGTGATCAGGAAAAACAGTGCATTAAAAATTACCCAAGAAATATTCCTTAAACAAAAAATAGATTGTTCAAGGTATTGATTATCTCAAAATCGTATAAAATTATAAAAATAATTCACCTTACAGAACACTAGGTAGTAATTAATGATCAGCACGACGGAGTGCTTCTAGCATATGCGGCGAGTGTAGCAAATTTAGGTAATCTCAAATACTCAAAACTTTAAAATTCGATATCTCTGGAACGAAACATATTCCTTTCTGTCGATGGGTGATTCTTATGTAAAATCGGACGTGGAATATGATGGTGCGGTCAAATTTAAAAAATAAATAGGGCTGTTTTGAGATACGGCCATTTAAATTTTTCGATTGCGCAATGCAGGTAGAAAAAATATTTTAATCAAAATTTTGATCACGGAAATGGATTCTACGTCCAATTTCCTTCAAAATTGAGTCTAAGACCGACCCTCTAAGATTTGTGGTTCCTGAGTTATCGTCGTTTGAAGATAGAGGTTTCGCTCAAAAATCGTCAAAAAGTCGATTTATTGGGAGGGTACAAAAATGGAGGGGGTGGTCCGATTTGGATGAAATTCGGGATTTTTGCATGTTTTGATAGTCTCAACAGCTCTGCCAAATTTGAGCAGAATCGGAGATGGTAATTTTCAAATGCTGTTCCACTTCAGATGGAATGACCCATATAATAATTTTCATGAATTTCGTCAAAACTTTTTATAATTTTTATGTTTCAAAAAAAATATTATTAACATAAAACATATCTTAGTAGGCAATGCCGATCATGTGAATGGTAATTAAATTAAGAAATTTTTGAGAAAGGCACTAATTATTTCAGGAAATTGGGCATATCTCTGCTCATGTTGAACCAAAACTGATGCTTTTTTATGGAACATGTTCAGAAAACTGTTCTCCAGAATGTGATTGATTCTAAAATGTTTTAAAATGTGTGATGTGGCAGAGGATTGAAAAAATAATTGTCGGAACTTATTGGGTTTATTACCCAGCATATTTATTAAATAATCCATGTTTTTCCATGCATTGCTTAATGCACAAATTCGTATCCGGGCAATGTGTTGCTGTATTTTCATGACAAATTGTACAAAGAAAAGATTTATTTTCGGTCGTGTCGGGGTTTCCAGCTTGGATTTTGGAGTAATTTCAAAGAATGCTAGAAATCTGGTAAATTTGGTTCGATTTTTTTTTGGTGGAGGCCAAATATGGGTCAAATATGATTAGTTAGAGTCCCCAAGGCATATTCATATGAAGTTTGAGTGATATCAGCATGAATGCACCGAATTTTTGTTACTTTTTTGAACAAATATGCCATAAAATCGAAAAATAATCTTCAAAAAAAAAAGTTGCTCTAGACCCCCCGACGAAAAATTTCAGTATACCCCGCAAAATGTCGGGAAAGAGCCCTTCTTTCACGGTGCCAAATATCAGACATACCGAATTTTTTATCATAAGTTTGTTCTAAAAAAACACACTGTGGTATCGAGGGATTTTTCCGATTTAGAATGAGATGTCATAGTACCTAAATAAATTTTGGTTTATTTCTTCAACAAAGTTTATCGACAAAATGCATGTAAAATTTTCAAGAAAATTTTAAATCACGCTTTGCAATTTAAACTTATTGTACAATTTATTTAAAAACATACAGAATCTTCCAAAGTTCTCCTACCCTAACCCGACTGCACAATTGTCTAGTCGATCGGGCCAAAGCTATTGAACACTCGGGAAAGCCCTCTCTAAATCATGTTTACTCTCGGTGAAAATTGCTCGCGCTGGCATAATATTTGTGAGCTGCCTGGTGCTGCCGGTGCTGGAAAAGCTTTTCCCAAGTTGCCAAATGTTTGCCAATGTATGTGGGATAATGTCACTTTTCCACCATTCTCTCCCCTTCCCCCTCCCCCTTCAAGGGTGGTGGTTCTGACAAATCAACATCTTGTTTTCATTTTTGCTTGCACACACCCACGTGTGACGACCGTGTGAGAGTGTCCTCTCTGATGTGGGAGGCTGATACCAAATTGTGTGGTGCCACCACCCTCCCAAAAAAGCAGAAGGCTCTCGGAAAATAACACAGAAGCTTAGTGCAGATTATCAAAAAAGCAAACGCCCTGGTCCCTGGTTCTGTTCCGACTCTGACGCCGGAGGAAGATTTGTAGGTGTCAAGCAGCTTGGAAAATGACTTAATTTATGACCTCCACACATTTCGGGTGGGATGGTGCGGTGTAATGTTTCGTTGGTTTTGGAGAAACACACAACACGTTGGCAATTATGGGTTTTGCCAGTTGCAGGCAGTGCAATATGTTGTGTGATGTAATCATGTGGGCAAACATTTTCGTTTGAGCTGAAGGATTTGTTACTGACAAAGGACGTCTCTTCTGCGTATGAATGTTTGGTATTGAGCCTTTCGTTCATCTGTAAGCTTTTTTTGTAAATAAAGGATTTATCTTAATTTGTCTTACATGCCTAAGCAATTTTTAAAAAATCTTCAGAAATATGGCATAAAAATCAACAATCAACAAACAACAAACAACAAACGACAAACAACAAACAACAAACAACAAACAACAAACAACAAACAACAAACAACAAACAACAAACAACAAACAACAAACAACAAACAACAAACAACAAACAACAAACAACAAACAACAAACAACAAACAACAAACAACAAACAACAAACAACAAACAACAAACAACAAACAACAAACAACAAACAACAAACAACAAACAACAAACAACAAACAACAAACAACAAACAACAAACAACAAACAACAAACAACAAACAACAAACAACAAACAACAAACAACAAACAACAAACAACAAACAACAAACAACAAACAACAAACAACAAACAACAAACAACAAACAACAAACAACAAACAACAAACAACAAACAACAAACAACAAACAACAAACAACAAACAACAAACAACAAACAACAAACAACAAACAACAAACAACAAACAACAAACAACAAACAACAAACAACAAACAACAAACAACAAACAAAAAAAAGTTTGTCCTACCTGAAAATTTTTGAAACCCGAGAAATAATTCGAAAGAAATATTTAATTTTCGAAAAACTGGCAGTACAAGATTTAATGCCCAAAGATTTCGTGCAAACATTCAACCCAAATGCAAAATCCCGATTTAAAGACGTTATCATTCACAAACCACCCCCAACAAAACACCACAACCCAGGCCAGACCTTTTGTTTAGAACGCCGCTCCAAATTGAATACCACAACACAACAATAACCCCCCCTCTTCTCGGGGCCAAATTCATTCCCGGACACTTTACCTGGGGGTTGAATTCCGTTTTTATCTGTGCGATCACACGCCAAGCGTGCACACAAAACCCCGACCTCTTCCTTCAGCTTGGGTGCACTTTTTGTAATGCCCCAGAAGAAAGTCCCTGCCCGGCAGGGAGGAGAGTTTTACGAATATGCAATTCGCCCTAACCTTACACATTTATTCCAAAGCCCGAGTTCCTTCTGTGCTGAAGGATCCTCCCGGGCAGGCTGCTGCTGCTGCTTCTGATTAATGGCACGAGAATGCGGAAAGTGGATTTTATCTGGGCTTCTGGGCGAGTCCAATTTTGGTATTTCGACCCAGACTCGGGGGTCCACATGCACAGGTCGTCCTTCGTGAGGCCAAACTTGTGGTTGGGAAAAGTTCTTTAAAAAAAAAAACGATTTTATTTTATTTTGAGTGAAAAAACTATTATATGCGGTTGATTTTTTGAATTTGCAAAAACATTAACGTCAAACTATGGCTTTCCGGAAATCAATGCTGTTGTTGTTGTTACTTAAAAAGTGAATTGTTAGTCTAACCTTTCAATTGGTTTTATTTTTGAGAAACTTTTGACCAGAGTTAATTTTTTCATAATATGTTTTTAGACATTTTTTAATGTGTACCGTATTTTGGTTCAACTAGTATTTTTGATTTTATTCGTAATTATCATGCATAAAGTATGAGTATAAACTATTCACGGTAGAAAATATGATATTTTTTGGCATGCGTATTACATAATATCTGGAATTTACGGCAATTTTACGTCATTCTTCAGTGAAGTCATGTGAGTTTACGATTCAGCTATCCTAATTTTACTCCGAATTTAGAAATTAAAATATATGAAGAATATGCAATATTTTCCAAAATGAAGCACATCTAAACCGCCATGTTTACAAAAAACAGAATCAGTATTATAAGTTTTCCGTTTAAGATAAATTTAAGTAGTGCAGAGATGTTGATTTTAAATTCCATTTAATACAGTTTTTTTTTAAATTAATTTCGGTATAGATATTACCAGCAAACTGTATAACATATAATTTGTTTCAAAACTTTGGCAATAATTTTTTGGTTAATGTTATTTTTTGTAACCTGTAGATACATTTGAAATATTATGTCAATAGAAAGCTATAAATAACACTATGGTTTTCCAGTTCTTTTTTAATTTGTCTATCAATGCACTTGTTCACTCAATCTAATTTTCAATGTTTTGAATATTAAATACACAGAAAAAAAATTCATGGTAATATTACATCTAGAAAGGGGTACATTCTTTTATGTCAGAAAAAATGAGTAATTTTACTTCTGAAAATGTGTAATTTTACCACTATTCTGGTGTAATGTCGCAGTTTCAGTCTAAATTGAGGTAAAATTACATCATAGAAGAGGTAATATTCAACCTTCTAAAATTACACCTTCCAAATTTACACTTTTTTTTGCTGTGCAGCTGCTCTGTGTTTTTTAAATAACTGAGTTACTCTCTAGAAATTGGCTCTTTTTAGAAAATTTTAGTTTTGCGTTAATTTTTGTTTGGGTCTGAGTTAACAACTAAGAGCAATTCCAGCTCAAATCAGGAATTTTTCTGGTACTTTTGTACCCGACCCTCTCCGATTTCAATGAAACTTTGTAGACATGTTATCCTAGGCCTATATAAGTCATTTTTGTGTATATGGAGCCAATAGTACTCGAAAATAACATTTGAGAAGGGCGTAAGGTATTTAAATATTTTTGTATTTTGCAATTTAAAAATTACTGTATCTCGAAGCCGTTGAGTCGAATCAAAAAGTGGTCAAAGACAAACTTGTAGGAAATTGGACGGGCTTTCTGAAAAAAATACACTGAAACAAAAATACACGCCACATCTATGAGATTTTTTGATTTTTAAGTCTAAAACTTAAATTTAAAGGTGATGTCACGATTTTTTTTTGTTCAAAATTTTTGAGGAAATAGCCTAAAATGTTACCAAAAGACAGACGAAAAATGCAGGATGGTATGTCTCTCCTAAAAAAATACAAAAATCATTTACTAAAACTGTTTTTTTGAAAAGTGGTCTAAACGTCAAAATTTTTAAAAACCGGTAGTGGCAATCGATTCTCCGGACAATTTTACATAAAAGTCTCCATATTGACCATGGTCCTATGTCCAATCCTTGGGAAGATACAGCGGCTTTAGAAATAAAAATGTTGAAAAAACGAGTTTTTTGGTGGTTTTTGGCAATTTCTAAATGACAGACTTGGTTTGTCAGTCTCGTGAATATTTTTAACGGAAAGCTCGTCCAATTTCCCATAAGTTTGTATTTTTTTCAGAAAGCCCGTCCAATTTCCTACAAGTTTGTCTTTGACCACTTTTTGATACGACGCAACGGCTTTGAGTTACAGTAATTTTTAAATTACAAAATACAAAAATATTTAAATTACTTACGCCCTTCTCAAATGTTATTTTCGAGTACTATTGACTCCATATACACAAAAATGGCTTATATAGGCCTAGGATAACATGTCTACAAAGTTTCATTGAAATCGGAGAGGGTCGGGTACAAAAGTACCAGAAAAATTCCTGATTTGTGCTGGGATTGCTCCTAACTTAAAACAATCGAAAGCGTTGAAAATTGCAGAAAATTTCACCGCTTTTGTAGGGGAACTATACCCTTTCTCAGCCTATTTCTATTATCGGCCTATCAGCACTTTGATCATGAATTACAGCTTTCGTAAAGTGTTTTTGACTGTTCCAAAGTAATAAATAGCTCAAATAAAAGTAAGCAAGCAACTATCCATTGTTGATACATCTGAAAATATTGATTCAATAGCGGAAAACGTCAAAAGTGATGAGAATTGGTCGAACGGCTCAGAGTGATTAAAATGGGTAGATGTCCCCTACATTAAAATAGAACAAATACCGTTCAAGTTATTGTTAGTTGGAACATGATTGCTGATTAGGTGACACTGAGAAAAAACTCATTTATAACGAAATTTAATCTTTAAGGGGCAATCAGCAGTCCGATCAACAATGTCAAAACAAGTTTGTTTTAGTTTGGTTTTGTATCTAAACTTTTTTTTATGCTTCGTTTGACAACATTATCGATAATTTTCAAAAATCATTTTTTTTTTCAAAATGCATAACTTTGTGAATGAAAAAAAATATTATTCAAAATGGCTTCTTTTGACATAGGAAATGCACGGACAAAACAGCCAAAAAATCCGATTGTAAATTCGTATGCAAAAGCATGCACATCACTTTCGTAAAAAACACTAAATATTACACACTGCATGTAAAACTTTTGTAAACACAAAAAAAGTTGCACACACACAATTCCGTAATTTTCTAATACAGTTTTGGAATCTCTTTCAACTATGTACTACAGTTCATTTTGATATGATAGGATGTTGTAGCAATAAATTTGCCAATAGAAGAAAAAATATTAAAAAAATCTTTCGAAGTCTCTATGATTAGAAACATCATCAAATTAGAGTAATATTCGATTGATCGTAATTCTCGCCTAAATCTTAATTTGATGTTTTTTTTCAGGTAATGGTTTTATTTTGAAAATAAATATTTTTAAAATAGAGTCGAGTCGACAAATCCCAGAGAACCGCCCAGCTAAGATAGCCATTTAACGAAAAATCTCCAGGCCTTGGAACTTCCTCCACCGCGTCGCCGGAAACGCCAGCTGTTCCGTGAGGGGAACTCTCCAAGCTGGGTTTTTGTGTGCACGGTCGGTCGGTCGGTTGTGTACACCCTTTTGTCCCTATCTCTTTAATTAGAATTGTATTGAGATTATGTGAGATTACAACTGAAAATACAATTCCTTGTTATTTGCAATTTCTTTATCTTCGGTTGGCTTGGCGTGACGCCCTTCGTCGTCGTCGTCGTGGTTCTGGGAGTTGTTGCTGTGAAGTCAAACAGAGGCCGAACTGATGTTTCTTCCGGCAGACAAAACGTTCTGGTTGTAAATTTTCACTTTTTGGGGGTGTTGTGTCCTTGGGTTGGTTGTTTATGAGAGTTCAGAATGCTTGAATTTTACTGAAATAATGTTGTGTACGATTCAACTTACACATCAATGAGTTAACAATCGATTAAGTAATGCTAACAAAGCACAGTGCAAGTGGCGTGTAGCCTTCACAAACATGATTATATGCATGTAATCCTGCACGAAAATTTTAATGACGCAGTTGTTTGCACAACACAATGCAATCAACACGGCCAATAAAACACCATTAAGCTCCAAAGCAGCTGCAGCCATTGATCGTGATTATTTTACACGGTCAAGCCAATTAACACGAAAACTCACCGATTTCAATGCATACACCATTTTGTTTTAAAAAGTACGGCAAAATCACCACGTCCCGCACAATTGTAGATTTAGTAAGAGTAATTACTTCCCCCACCCTAATGGTGCGATTAATGGAGCATAATTGGATTACACTGAACCGTGAGTTATCGTGAAAAATGGACACAATTTTGGTCCCCTTTTCCCTTCACGGACAGACAGCTCGCAAAGAAGTTGGTTCACTATTTCTTGATTTAAAAAAGGCTTTTGACACTTTGAATCACTCAATTTTACTGAGGAAGTTGGATCATTATGGAATCAGAGGCTTAGCAAACGACATCATCAAAAGTTATTTGTCAAATAGGAAACAATTTGTAACTCTAGATAATAAAAACAGTTTGTCTCTGCCCATTAAAATTGGTGTTCCCCAAGGAAGTAATTTAGGTACTTTGTTATTTTTACTTTATATAAATGATTTAGGTAATATTCCATTGAAAGGTACTGCAAGGTTATTTGCGGATGATACGGCACTTTTCTATCCTGGTTTCAATGTTAACTCTGTTATAAATGACATTGAATCTGATCTTCTTGTTCTTACACGTTATTTCAATGAAAATCTTCTGTCACTTAATGTTCAAAAAACTAAATACATGATCTTTCACTCTTGTAGAAACCCTTTGCCTGTCCACCTAAGTCCCTATATTAATGCTGAAGCTATTGAATGTGTTGACAAATTTAAATACCTTGGAATTTATTTGGATCCTATCCTGTCATGGTCGCCACACATAAAACATATTGAACATCAACTTTCGTGTCTTTGTGGGGTTATGTGGAGAGTGAGAAAATTTATGCCTAAACATGCTTTGTTAAAATTTTATTATGCTTATATTCATTCCCGTCTTAACTATTTAGTTTCAATCTGGGGTCAAGCGTGTGTTTCATACCTTCAAAAAATTCAGCGTTTACAAAATCGATGTTTAAAAATTGTATTCAATAAACCACTCCTCTTTCCGACTCTTCAGCTTTATGCAGATACCACTCATAATGTTCTACCTGTTAAATCACTTTGTGTCCTACAAGTTTTGCTGTTCGTTCATGACGTTTTGTATAATAGAAACATTCATCACAATTTGCAACTCTCAACTGCCACGCACACGTATAATCTACGAAATAGTAATAATTTACAACGTGAATTAATGACTACAAATTTGGGACAAAAACGGTTTACCTTTCTAGGTCCAACTTTATTCAATCAGTTACCGTTAGAAATAAGTTCATGTTTAAATCGACAAACTTTCAAAATAAGATTAAGACAACATTTGAAGCCATCAACCATTTAATAATAACTGTAGTGTAACTTGTGTAATCCATGTAATTGAATGTCGTTTGTAGTGTTAATGTTGTAGTTAAGCATGAATCCCTTAATCGGAAATTTTCCACTGGGATTCATTAGCTAATAAATGTGTCACGTCCTCCACACACCTTTCTTGTTTTGTAATCCGCGCTTTGTATGAAAAATGTAAGTCTTGGGCTTGATGTTTTGTAATCCGCGCTTTGTATGAAAAATGTGGAGTCTTGGGGCTTGATGGTGCCTTCTTATCAATTCATTATTCCGTATCATTAAGTCAACCATAAAACGAACGAATTAAGAAGTGGTTGGGGATTGTGGGTGACGGTGTCAGGGGATGTATTAAAGTCAGTTGAAGTAAGAAGATTTTTCTTGGTAGGGACGATATAAGTTTTTAGGGAATTTAAGAAACAAGTTGTACAGAGATTTATCATTTTTATTTACTACTTTGAATATTATTGAGGAAAAGTATAAAATTGTTTCAATTTGGAAGGTGTAAAATTTGAAGGTGTATTACCATTGTTGTGATGTAATATTACCTCAATTTAGACTAAAAAAGTGGCAAACACTGGAATGGTGGTGAATTTACACATTTTTAGATGTAAATTTAAACATTTGTTTGAATTAAAAGATGTACCCCTTCTCAGATGTTTCATTAACTTTTTTTTTACTTTAAACTTCAACACTAAAAAATGTTTAGATCTGAAACATGACTATTCATCAACATTTTTTGACTCAGTACTAGGGTGCCCAGAATATGGGACTTTTTCTCAAAACCTCGCTCCACAAGCTGAATATTGTTCCCTGAGCTATTTTAGGACTCTGGGTCAAATATGAGTAAAATCGGTAAACATTAACCCATTTATACTCGAAGGTGAAGTTTGAATGGGAAAAATCGAAAAATTGTATGGAAACCCAACTTTCTTACGGTTTGGTCTGCACGGTACGCTCAAAAAATCAAACCATCCACATTAACGACCCCCGGGTCTTTTGTGGTCTCTATTGCAAGTTTCTGCTCGAACCTAGGAGTCCGAAGGCTTGAATGGAGAGAGCACCCAAACCTCTTTCTACTCCAAGGAACCTTCCACCCCAGTGTTTGAACTGACGACCTTTGGATTGCGAGTCCAACCGCCGCCAGCGATTCCACCGGAGTAGGCTTGGTTTGGTGTGTTGTTTGTACTTGGGTCTCGTGGCGCAGGGGTAGCGGCTTCGGCTGCCGATCCCGATGATGCTATGAGACGCGGGTTCGATTCCCGCCTTATCCACTGAGCTTCTATCGGATGGTGAAGTAAAACGTCGGTCCCGGTTTCTCCTGTCTCGTCAGAGGCGCTGGAGCAGAAATCCCACGTTAGAGGAAGGCCATGCCCCGGGGGGCGTAGTGCCAATAGTTTCGTTTTTTTTTCGTTTTTTTGTACTTATGGCATGGAGACGACTACTACACCTGGAATGACTTAACGGCCTAACAACAACCAAGGCCGGGACCGACATTTTACTTCCTCATCCGATGGAAGGTTGCAGCAGATGGGAATCGAACCCAGAATCATCCGCTTACAAAGCGGACAGCGTAACCATTCGGCCACGCACTGCCACGGTACGCTACTTTCATCCAAATATTCTCAAAAGTGAGATTCTCATTGAAAATTTAATGTTCTACAACTTTGTAGAACATACCAAAGCTGTAAAACTTGAATCTGAAAAGTTATTAGCGATTTAAAAAAGTAATTTTTGTATGAAAAACATTTTTTTCACCAGCTTTAGGCTCGGGTATCAATGGGTTAATCTCAACCAATTTAGCTCAAAATTTACACAGATGCTAAAAATAACCCAAAAAAGAACAGGGGTCATTTTTTCTGGGCACCCTACTCAGTACAGTCTCCTGGACAATATCCATAATGGATTAACTATATTCTTCTTAGATATTCGTTCAAGTTTCATAGAAAATAGCCTTTAGACCATTCGTGCCAAATGTCGATCCAAGTTGGTTAAGATTTATTGATGATCAGGGTTGCCAGACTAAAATTCAAAAATTGACCGTGTGCCGAAAACATTTGACAAAATCTGGCAAGCAAAATTGCACCACTAACGGATTTGAGGTAACAATTATGTTTAAACACATTGAAACTAAAATCCATTTTTACGTTCTAAAATGGCAAAATTTGCTCTTAAAAAATATAAGCATGAGCAGTTTTCTAGAAATTTGTAAAAAAATCATGATTTATTCTTTGTATTATTTGTTTTTTTTATTTAAAATACCCATTTTCTAAATAACTTTTCATAAAAAAATCTCGATTTAGACAAACTTTACCCTCTTCGATTTTTTGTCATATTTTGATATTTTTTAGCAAATGAAAATTGCCAACATTTGATATATAGGATATCACGAACGTTATGTTTTGGCCAAGTTATAATTATGTGAATAATGTTTTTTTTTAAGTATCCAAAATTCAAATTAAATTGAACACAAACTTTTTAAGATGTCAAATTGAATTCGATATCGAAACGTACTGGTAAAATTTTGATCAGGCACACTGTTTTCGAGTTTTTGCTATTTTAAGGTTGTACAGTCCAGACTCTATTATCCGAAGGCCTCGGAAAAAATCACTTTTTTTGCTGTTTTATTATTAATTGTGGAGCTTAGGTATCACCCCTAGACTACGCTAAAGTGATTTAGATTTTTTAAATCCAAGATGGCGGTCAATATTGTGGTGACGAAAAATTGAAAAAAATCAACTATTCAAATTTGACTTAAATGAGATCGCAGAACTCGAGTTTGACAAGAAAATGGAAAAGAATTTTATTAAAAAATGGTTTCGAATATCCGAAGCAATACAAACCTTCGGATAATTCAATTTCGGATAATCGAAACTTCGGATAATCGAATCAGGACTGTATTTTTAACATATTTATTTATTTATTTATTTATTTATTTTTTTAATTTCTTCCATCTTTTTAAAAAAATTACTTTTTGGACATTGTTAATTCGCCTATTGGATTCTATGATAGGGCCTTGTAAAGAATGAAAATTACCAAAAATAAGTTTTTTTTAGGTTTCAGACCTCAAACAAAAAACTGGAAATTAAAACTTGAAACTTGTGTGAAATTTTGTCAACTTTTTGTAAATTTATATTTTCATATTTTTCAAATCACGGCTTACATTGAAAGAATGATTTAAGCTCTTTTAAAACATAAGCTGATGTTAGAAATTTCATTTACAATCGATTAAAAAATTAAAAACTGATGAAATCTACGAAGCAATTTCCCGGGAATTCCCGGAACCCGGGAAATATAGTTTTTCAGCAAATTTATGGATTTGTTGAAAATTTTTTGAAAGAATTACACCAAGTTTTAACCAGTTTATAATAATTCTTCAGTTTTATATTATTAATACCTTCTACTTGTTGAAAAAGCATTCCAAACCTGCTGTTAAAGGGTTTGTTGGTTGGCACTAGTTGTTTGTCGATTCTACATTCTCACTGAATGATTTTTTCTGAGTCTACTAAAATTAAAAAAAAAAATTACATTCCGTCTTGCATTCCATGATTTCTCAGCCTAAAAGTTGTTGAAACAATTGAAAGTTGTTTTTTCGTTAACTGTTAATTTGCAGTAAAGGAATATTTACAGAAGAAAACTGAACCGATTATTTGCGTACCTGAAAATTATGAAAAATGCCAGAGTCTATTGAAAAAGACCAGAGTATGACAATTTATTTTGGGTGCCTTTGGAAATTGAAAATTACTTGCCTCCAAATTTTGAAATAACATTGAAGAAGAGAAGTCTATTAATTTTAACCATCTTGGTTTTTCATTTTGCAGCTGTGACTGCTATTTGTTGGTAAACTTTGGGATCACCAATAGAGTGGTCGTGTCATCAATTACAAATGTTATGATTTTTTACAACTTCAATTTTACACTTTCTGGATTTGTAAATCAAAGAAGCATTGGTGGAACCGAAATAGCCATAAGTTTGTTTTTTTTTGTGTATTGAATTTAACTCTTCTTATGGCGCTGCATGGGTTTTTATTTTTTTGCTTCCATAATAATAAGTATCAAAATTCCCGGGAGCCTCTTCCAAATTTCCCGGGAATCGAGAGGCTCAAAAATGGCAAATTTCCCGGGAATTCCCGCTTGTCACCCTCTAAACCCTGCTGATGATCCACCTCAAAGCTTCAAAAGGTCTCACCTCATCAGTTCCATTTGTCGCGTAAAATTTTTACTGACCTACCAATTTGAAGCCACCATAATCCGATTGGCATGGCTAAATTAATAGACCATTTATGAGAGCATTGTAAGAATCGTTGCCCATTGACCACCGAATCCGGGAGAAAAAGGTGGCGTGGGGATCCTTAATCCTCCTCCACTTAAAGGGAAGGGGGGATATTTAGCCACTCGTAATGCTCCGATAGTGTTCTGTCCCAGTGTGTCTGCTGGTTGGTTGGAACCCGTTTCGGGGAAATCGCGCCCATTAAACGAGGATTAATGAAGATAAATTGTGCCCGCTTGACGTGGCGATCTTTGAACGGATTTGTGGGGTGTTTCTTGCAGTATTAAGGCTCAAAATTCATAAATATACACGATTTTGAGAACTGATATTCCTCCGTGTAATCAAAAGTGGGTGTCATAAAAGATCTGACAATAATTTTCATCTCAATTATTAAACCTTTAGATTCAAAGTAAGCAAAAACACATTCTAGAGTCAAGATCAGTCCTCAAACCGCATTTTAATATCACTTAAGTGGCCATAACATGAGATAGAACCACCCTCACTCATTTGGCATCACTTCCGTGGCCAAGAAATCCACGGTGAAGAATTTCCAGCGACGTCCTGCAGCACAGCTTCAGTGTGTGGTCCCTGAGTTGGGCTCGCTCTCTCAATTTTACGACCGATTACCGATATATGCCGCAATAAATCAATGCGAAATCGGATAAACAAATAAACAAATCATATCTCAACAGCCAACCCACCCTTTTAGTCAGCGTGGGTGGTAGAGGGGATTGGCATCCTAGTTTACACCATCCGATATGTGCTGCCAGTCGCACTTCCTCAAATCCAGCCTCCCACCCCACCCCACTTGGCACCACACCCCCACAACAACCAGAACAGGATATTATCCGGATCTATGTCGAACAAGCACAAACAGAATAATTAAATCATCCGATTTCGGAAGAGAGAAGACGACGACGACAACAAGACAGCAAGAGAGAGAGGCATTCGCCCCGGTTGAGCGGGTTTGGTTTGGTTTGGTTGGTCGGAACTCACAAACATGGCCCCGCAGAGTTGGAGGAAATGCAAAACAAAGGCATAATCATAGATCAATCTTTACGATGTTGATATGTCGATTTGTCAGCTTTGAGGGGGGTTATTAGATATAGAGGAGCGTCACAGAAGCTGTGTTTTTCTTTTGGATTTCGAAAAGGTCCTTTAGGATCAGAGTTTGATGGTGAACGATGGCGTTTATATGAGTTGCTCTTGTGAAGGTTATAACAGAAAAACAATCTTACTTAGACGTAATTATAATAATGTTTTTGATCAATCACTTTGAATTTAGTTTTTTTGACTTCATTACCTTACTGAGAAAAAGCTATAAAATCACTCGGAAAATGCTCCTAGACCCACCTTCACATTTGAATGTAATTCTAAGACTATGTGTTTAGTCGGTTCACCGACAAAATCAAAACAATATTGAATAGTATAACTTTTCGACACAAGTGCTGAAAAGTTCAACTTTTCAGCACCCATTAAAGTGTAAGTAGAACTTTTCAGCACTTGTATCGAAAAGTATTACTTTTCGATTCTTTTATTTTTGATAAAGAGCAATTCTCTAAGAAATCGTTTTTATTTTATTTTAATTTTTGTATTTTTTTAATCCGGTATGCCCAAAGAAGCATCATTAGTTTGTCCATATAATTTTCCTCAAATTTTCCTTGCAAATTTGGCAGCTGAGCAGTTCTCTAGGATTTCGGTCATTCGATTTTTTTTGTATTTTTTAATCCTACAGAAACTTTTTTGGTGCCTTCGGTATGCCCAAAGAATCCATTTTGCATCATTAGTTTGTCCATATAATTTTCCATACAAATTTGGCAGCTGTCCATACAAAAATGATGTATGAGAATTCAAAAATCTGTATCTTTTGAAGGAATTTTTTGATCGATTTGGTGTAAGGACTACACTGAAAAAATGATACACGGTATAAACAGAGAGAAGGGAAATACTCTTTGGTATAAATAATTTTGGTGATTTTTTATTCAACTTTTTGTCACTGAAGCTAAGTTTGCCAAAATACACTATTTTTATTTTTTTTCATTTTTTGATATGTTTTAGGGGACATCAAATGCCAACTTTTCAGAAATTTCCAGGTTGGGCAAAAAATCTTTGACCGAGTTATGATTTTTGAAACAATTCTGATTTAAAAAAAATCGACAAATTGGTCGCAAAAATTTTTCAACTTCTTGTTTCGATGTAAATAATATTTACAATCAAAAAGTACTTTAGTGAAATTTTGATAAACTGCACCGTTTTCAAGTTTAAGCCATTTTAGGCAACTTTTTTGAAAATAGTCGCAGTTATTTTTTTTAAATTAGTGCACATGATTGCCCAATTTTGGAAAAAAAAATTTGAAAACCTGGGAAAATTCTTTAAATTTTGCTTAAGGGCCAAACATTCAATGTTACGCCTTTTTAAAATTTTAGTCTTAGTTTAAAAAATTTGAAAAATTTCACGAATGTTTCATTCTTTAACGTTGTAAATCGGACCATTAATTGCTGATATATCGACATTAGAAAATGGTGAGTTGTTTGGGAGAGACTTAGAAAACATCAATTTTCCTGTTTTTAAACACTTGCATGGCAATATCTCAGCAACTAAGGGTCGTATCAAAATAGTTCAAAAAAGCATAATATAAATGTAGAGAATTTTCTCAGCCTTTTAAAAATATTTTTTGCAAAAGTGGGCAAACATGCGCACTAATTTAAAAAATGAAAAACTGCGACTATTTTCAAAAAAGTTACCTAAAAATGGCTTTAACTTGAAAGCGGTACAGTTTATCAAAAAATCACTAAAGTACTTTTTGATTGCAAATTTGATTTTACATCGAAAAATGAAGCTGACAAAATTTTGCGATCAATATTTCGATTTAAAAAAAACAGTATTGACATGCGGTGCGATTCCGCGGTGCTACCTAAGTAACTGCGGGACACTTAAAAGACACTTAAATAAACGTTATACCAAAGTTTAAAAAATGCAGTCACATTATTCTTAACCACTTGTAAAGTTAGGTATAACATTCTCTTTGGAAACTGATGGTAATCGAACCAAATACCATTCGCTTGCAAAGCGTACAGTCGTACACCGTACCCAGTCAGCCAAGGCAACATCCTTAAACAATATCTCCTATTCACTTTCCATCCAAACGCAAATATGAAACTTTATCTATTGCATACATTTGGGGTGTTGTTTGCGCCAGCCAAGATAGTGCCGCCATCTGGCTGCATCTGCCAGCCTGTCTGCCACTCCAGCACAGTGTCTTCACCGACTCTGACTCTGTTGGCAAAAGTGTCACTTCGCACGGCAGCAGGACACATTTCCGGATTCTTGGAAGCGGGCTTTGTGGGGGGAGTATAGGGTGGGAAAAAGCGGCGGAAGTGGACAAACATCACCTCCTCTACCAATATGCCCCCAATGGGATTATTCCCCTCTCTCGCTCTGGTTGGTATCGATAGTCATCAAGTTGTAACGAGTCTTTTGGAAATTGCTGACGATGGGCTCCCGAGCAGTCTTTGCGACGCAATGCTGTCATTTGGAGCCGCTTCCTCCCCTCGCCCCAAAACAGCTGCAGACTATATACTAACAATTAGGACGAATGGCTTTGACTACAACAAACCCAGGGTTCAGGCGCCCGGGCTTCTGGAGAGAGAGTAACGGGAGCATTAGCAGGATTTATCGATACAATGCCGAAAACAATAATAATCGTTGTAAACATGATGTGGCCTGGCTGTGACGTTCTTCTTGGCCGCTTCCAGAGCCAGAGAGATAATACCAGGAAATGTGTGTCCTCACCGACTGCTGATGTCGGATCTTTGGCCAGTCCTGGCACTGGTTCAGTGACGACGACGACGTTGATTGTTAATGGGTCCAAGATGAAAGCATCAATTTGCCTTATCGGGGCTTTTGCGGCGGGCCGATTCCGGTATTAAACATTGATTCGGTGAACCGTAATTCGCTGGATTTGATGGCTGAGCTCGGCTGGATTAGACTCGTCCGGGTGTGTCCATAAGACACAAGACTCAATCGGGATAATAAACACTCGATGGTTGGGGTGGGATGTGGGTTTGGGGGATGACCGCGTTGATTGGATTAATTTACGCTTTGCGACATCGCCGACCAGCAGAACGGACTTTATGGGGCGTTTGCATAATGATCGTGGCGGTTTATTGGTGGTTGGACGTTTGATAGCTTTTGATTCACATAAATTGATCTTGTAAATTTCGAAAACAACATTTGATCTTAAGTGATTCGAGCCAAGAGCTATTAAAAGCCTTTGTAAAAGGCATATTGCTTCTAGTATATAAGTCCTTTCCTTATCCTCGTAGCTAGAAAGGCACGTGGATAGTAGTTTGAGTAACAAATTGAAACTTCTGAAATCTTTTTTTTTTTTTTTTTTTTTTTTTTTTTAATTTATATTTATTTTGATTTTCTCTTCCATGTACATTCATTCAGTTAAAATATTATTGAGTGTCCAATCACAATCGATGACTTTTCACCTCAATTTTAAATACAAGCAACTTTCATTTATTCATGAAATATTGTAGCTTTCGCTATTCAGTGATTTCATTTGTAGGAGGTCCTACATGTACAAAAGGGAAAAGGGATACCTTAAAACTAACTTATAAACTATATAAAGAGCGGATCAATGCAGCTGAAGACTGCAATGATTTTTGTCGAAATGCATCAATTATCTTATTGGACATAACATCCAAAGTGTCAACTTCGGCTAATTGATGAAGTTCACTGGTGCTGAACCAGGGAGGAAGTTTCAGAATCATTTTCAGAATTTGGTTCTGAATCCTCTGAAGTTTTTTCTTCCTGGTTAAGCAACAGCTTGTCCAGATCGGCACAGCATAAAGCATGGCAGGTCTGAAAATTTGTTTATAAATTAACAGTTTATTCTTGAGACAAAGTCTAGAATTCCTGTTTATAAGTGGATACAAACATTTAATATATTTGTTACATTTAACCTGGATACTTTCAATGTGATCCTTGTAAGTAAGGTTTTTGTCAAAAGCAAGTCCAAGATATTTCACTTGATCCTCCCACTTTAAATTTACCTCATTCATCTTTATAATGTGATGACTTTTTGGTTTAAGAAAATCAGCCCTTGGTTTGTGAGGGAAAATAATAAGTTGAGTTTTTGCAGCATTTGGAGTAATTTTCCATTCTTTCAAATAAGAATTGAAAATATCCAAGCTTTTTTGTAATCTTCTTGTGATGACACGAAGGCTTCTACCTTTGGCGGAGATGCTTGTATCATCAGCAAAAAGTGATTTCTGACATCCTGGGGGCAAATCAGGCAAGTCAGAAGTAAAAATATTGTATAAAATTGGACCCAAAATACTTCCTTGAGGGACGCCGGCACGTACAGGTAGTTGATCAGATTTGCTGTTCTGATAACATACCTGTAGAGTACGATCCGTCAAATAATTTTGAATAATTTTCACGATATAAATCGGAAAATTAAACCTTTTCAATTTCGCAATCAAACCTTTATCCCAAACACTGTCAAATGCTTTTTCTATGTCTAGAAGAGCAGCGCCAGTAGAATAGCCCTCAGATTTGTTGCTTCGAATCAAATTTGAAACTCTCAACAACTGATGAGTAGTTGAATGCCCAAGGCGAAATCCAAACTGCTCATCAGCGAAAATTGAATTTTCATTAATGTGCGTCATCATTCTATTAAGAATTATTCTTTCGAATAATTTACTAATAGATGAAAGCAAACTAATGGGCCGATAGCTTGAGGCTTCAGCAGGATTTTTATCCGGTTTCAAAATCGGAACTACTTTGGCATTTTTCCAACTACTGGGAAAATATGCCAAATCAAAACATTTGTTGCAAATTTTGACCAAGCTACTTAAAGTTGCTTCTGGTAATTTTTTAATTAAAATGTAAAAAATGCCATCCTCACCAGGGGCTTTCATATTTTTAAATTTTTTGATAATAGATTTTATTTCATTCAGATCTGTATTAAAAACTTCATCTGATGAAAATTCTTGATCAACAATATTCTGAAATTCTATTGAAATTTGATCTTCAATAGGACTCAAAACATTTAAGTTGAAATTATGAGCACTCTCAAACTGCTGAGCAAGTTTTTGAGCTTTCTCCCCATTAGTTAATAGAATATTATCACCATCTTTTAAAGAAGGGATTGGTTTTTGAGGTTTCTTAAGAACCTTTGAAAGTTTCCAAAAAGGTTTGGAATAAGGTTTAATTTGTTCGACATCTCTTGCGAACTTTTCATTTCGCAGGAGAGTGAATCTGTGGTCAATAACCTTTTGCAAATCTTTTTGAATTCGCTTCAGTGCAGGATCACGAGAACGTTGATACTGTCTTCGGCGAACATTTTTCAGACGAATCAGAAGCTGAAGATCGTCATCAATAATGGGAGAATCAAATTTGACTTGGACTTTAGGAATAGCAATATTCCTAGCATCCAAAATTGCATTAGTTAAAGATTCCAAGGCTGAATCAATATCAGCTTTGGTTTCTAAAACAAAATCATGATTTAAATTATTCTCAATATGATGCTGATACCTGTCCCAATTAGCTTTGTGGTAATTAAACACAGAACTATTGGGTCTGGTAACTGCTTCATGAGAAAGTGAAAAAGTTACTGGAAGGTGATCAGAATCAAAATCAGCATGAGTCACTAAAGGACCACAATACTGACTTTGATTTGTCAAAACCAAATCAATTGTTGATGGATTTCTAACAGAAGAAAAGCAAGTTGGCCCATTCGGGTATAAAACCGAATAAAGACCAGAAGTGCAATCTCTGAACAGAATTTTACCATTGGAATTTACTTTTGAATTATTCCAAGATTGGTGTTTGGCATTAAAATCACCGATGATCAAAAATCGAGATCTATGCCGAGTAAGTTTATTCAAATCCCCTTTGAAATAATTTTTATTTTCCCCAGTGCATTGGAAAGGCAAATATGCAGCTGCAATCATAATTTTCCCAAAAGAAGTTTCAAGTTCAATGCCCAAACTTTCAATAACTTTTAACTTAAAGTCACTTAACGTACTATAAGTCATACTACGGTGGATAACTATTGCAACTCCACCGCCATTTCGATTCATTCTGTTATTGGTTATAACTTTATAATCTGGATCACTTTTCAAATAAGTGCCAGTTTTTAAAAATGTTTCGGTTATAACATTTTCTTTCGCTTTTAAAGAGCGAGCATTAAAATTCATAATATTGATAGAATTACTTAGATCCATGATTAAACTTCAGGGTAAGAACAACATCATTCGCAAATTTTAATCCAATCTGGATAGCTTCCATCATGGATGTAGCATTACTCATTGTTTGAATCAAACCAAACAGTGAGTTTTGCAAAAAAGTCATTTTTTCAAACGTAACATCGCCGAGATCAGAGGATCCCAAAGCGTTGCCAGCAGAAAAATTTTCAAATGAAATTTGAGGTACCTGCCCAATTTCAGGAAGATTGGTAGAGGATTTAAAATTCGTGGATGAACCCGAACCCGAAACGACGTTGGCATAAGAAATACCATTAGTGTTACCTAACTTTTCCACGGTAGGGGTATTTCTAGCATTGTTCGAGTGAGACAGCACGAACGTTTGATTTAAAGATGCAGGTACAACCTGACTTTGAGAAAATTTCGGTTTAGATTTCGGCTGATGCCTAGCACGAGAATCCAAAACCTTTTTTCTGATGGGGCAATCCCAGAAATTTGATTTGTGATTTCCACCACAATTTGCACATTTAAATTGGGTGACTTCTTTTACGGGACAATTGTCCTTGTCGTGAGAAGAATCCCCGCAAACCATGCATTTTGGAACCATGGCGCAATGATCAGTACCGTGACCGAATGCCTGGCAACGCCGGCACTGGGTCAGATTCTGGCCATTACCGCCATGTTTCTTAAAATGCTCCCACTTTACCCGTACATGGAACAAAAACTGAACTTTGTCCAAAAGTTTCAAATTGTTGATTTCATTTCTGTTGAAATGAATCAGATAAAATTGTGAAGTCAAACCAAAGCGAGAAATATTCCCGTTTGATTTTTTCTTCATTGGTATTACTTGGGATGGGGCAAAGCCAAGCAACACCTTAAGTTCGTTTTTGATCTCATCCACCGACAAGTCGTTGGAGAGACCTTTCAGGACCGCCTTGAATGGACGAGCATTCTTGGTCTCATACGTGTAGAAATTGTGTTTGTGGTTTTTCAAATAACCAACAAAAGTTTGGTGATCTTGTAAAGATTCCGTCAACAAGCGACATTCTCCTCTACGACCAAGCTGGAACGAAACCTTCAAATTGCAAGTTTCCTTGCAATTCTTCAGTTGCGTTCGAAAGCTGGCCAAATCGGAGATGGAAGTCACTACAATTGGCGGAGCCTTTACTCGTTTCTCGACGGCAGAAGGCTCAGTACGAGGAGAAGGATCCTTGTCAACAGTTTCGGATAAAACACCGAAACCGTTTGCCAATGGAATTGGAGGATTGACCTCACTTTCAGAATCAGAATCAGACCTCAGAAGAGGCTGTTTTCTTTTTCTGTTTCCGTTAGCCGATTTAGCGTTCAAACGCTTCACCGACGTAACGACCAAATCTTCAGAAGATTTGCGTTTACCTTTGTTTTGACGCATTTTGCAATCAAAGTTCTCTTAAAAAGATGGCTTCGTTTGTAAAATACAACAAAATTTCAGGTGGGGTTAGTCTTGAAAAGACTGTTTAGAATTTTGGAAAGTAACTCAGGTAGTCTTTAAAAAGACTGTGAATTTTGTTTGAAATAACTCTGAGCTTAGGTAGTAAAAAATACCGCAGCTCTAGTGTCCGTTCACCTCGAAGGTTCGCAAGACACTGAACTTCTGAAATCTAAAATTTCCATTAACTCTATGAAGAACATTCCCAAAAAATTACCAAGCTCCTCCTCCCTTACAACAAACCTCACAAGTTTCCCAAAGACGCTGGCTGGTGACCACGCCGGATCGTAACGAGAGTGTGAAAAATGGAAAATCAAATGGAAAAGTTTTTCACCCCGGCATTGCGCTTCGTTAGGCTAATGGAAAAGCCGGAAAAAGGCGCGCGCTCGCGAACAAGTGCGTTCGTTTCGCTCGACATCGACGAAGGGGGGAGTGATGATATTTAACGGCTGCGCATTCAGTGTCTTGCGAACCTTCGTGGTGAACGGACACTAGAGCTGCGGTATTTTTTACTACCTAAGCTCAGAGTTATTTCAAACAAAATTCACAGTCTTTTTAAAGACTACCTGAGTTACTTTCCAAAATTCTAAACAGTCTTTTCAAGACTAACCCCACCTGAAATTTTGCTGTATTTTACAAACGAAGCCATCTTTTTAAGAGAACTTTGCTTGCAAAATGCGTCAAAACAAAGGTAAACGCAAATCTTCTGAAGATTTGATCGTTACGTCGGTGAAGCGTTTGAACGCTAAACCGGCTAACGGAAACAGAAAAAGAAAACAGCCTCATCCGAGGTCTGATTCTGATTCTGAAAGTGAGGTTAATCCTCCAATCCCATTGGCAAATAGTTTCGGTGTTTTATCCGAAACTGTTGACAAGGATCCTTCTCCTCGTACTGAGCCTTCTGCCGTCGAGAAACGAGTAAAGGCTCCGCCAATTGTAGTGACTTCCATCTCCGATTTGGCCAGCTTTCGAACGCAACTGAAGAATTGCAAGGAAACTTGCAATTTGAAGGTTTCGTTCCAGCTTGGTCGAAGAGGAGAATGTCGCTTGTTGACGGAATCTTTACAAGATCACCAAACTTTTGTTGGTTATTTGAAAAACCACAAACACAATTTCTACACGTATGAGACCAAGAATGCTCGTCCATTCAAGGCGGTCCTGAAAGGTCTCTCCAACGACTTGTCGGTGGATGAGATCAAAAACGAACTTAAGGTGTTGCTTGGCTTTGCCCCATCCCAAGTAATACCAATGAAGAAAAAATCAAACGGGAATATTTCTCGCTTTGGTTTGACTTCACAATTTTATCTGATTCATTTCAACAGAAATGAAATCAACAATTTGAAACTTTTGGACAAAGTTCAGTTTTTGTTCCATGTACGGGTAAAGTGGGAGCATTTTAAGAAACATGGCGGTAATGGCCAGAATCTGACCCAGTGCCGGCGTTGCCAGGCATTCGGTCACGGTACTGATCATTGCGCCATGGTTCCAAAATGCATGGTTTGCGGGGATTCTTCTCACGACAAGGACAATTGTCCCGTGAAAGAAGTCACCCAATTTAAATGTGCAAATTGTGGTGGAAATCACAAATCAAATTTCTGGGATTGCCCCATCAGAAAAAAGGTTTTGGATTCTCGTGCTAAGCATCAGCCGAAATCCAAACCGAAATTTTCTCAAAGTCAGGTTGTACCTGCATCTTTAAATCAAACGTTCGTGCTGTCTCACTCGAACAATACCCCTACCGTGGAAAAGTTAGGTAACAGCAATGGCATTTCTTATGCCAACGTCGTTTCGGGTTCGGGTTCATCCACGAATTTTAAATCCTCTACCAATTTTCAAATTGGGCAGGTACCTCAAATTTCATTTGAAAATTTTTCTGCTGGCAACGCTTTGGGATCTTCTGATCTCGGCGATGTTACGTTTGAAAAAATGTCTTTTTTGCAAAACTCACTGTTTGGTTTGATTCAAACAATGAGTAATGCTACATCCATGATGGAAGCTATCCAGATTGGATTAAAATTTGCGAATGATGTTGTTCTTACCCTGAAGTTTAATCATGGATCTAAGTAATTCCATCAATATTATGAATTTTAATGCTCGCTCTTTGAAAGCGAAAGAAAATGAATTTTTCAACTTTTTACGAGTTCATAACGTGCATGTTGCTGTTATAACCGAAACATTTTTAAAAACTGGCACTTATTTGAAAAGTGATCCAGATTATAAAGTTATAACCAATAACAGAATGAATCGAAATGGCGGTGGAGTTGCAATAGTTATCCACCGTAGTATGACTTATAGTACGTTACGTGACTTTAAGTTAAAAGTTATTGAAAGTTTGGGCATTGAACTTGAAACTTCTTTTGGGAAAATTATGATTGCAGCTGCATATTTGCCTTTCCAATGCACTGGGGAAAATAAAAATTATTTCAAAGGGGATTTGAATAAACTTACTCGGCATAGATCTCGATTTTTGATCATCGGTGATTTTAATGCCAAACACCAATCTTGGAATAATTCAAAAGTAAATTCCAATGGTAAAATTCTATTCAGAGATTGCACTTCAGGTCTTTATTCGGTTTTATATCCGAATGGGCCAACTTGCTTTTCTTCTGTTAGAAATCCATCAACAATTGATTTGGTTTTGACAAATCAAAGTCAGTATTGTGGTCCTTTAGTGACTCATGCTGATTTTGATTCTGATCACCTTCCAGTAACTTTTTCACTTTCTCATGAAGCAGTTACCAGGCCCAATAGTTCTGTGTTTAATTATCACAAAGCTAATTGGGACAGGTATCAGCATCATATTGAGAATAATTTAAATCATGATTTTGTTTTAGAAACCAAAGCTGATATTGATTCAGCCTTGGAATCTTTAACTAATGCAATTTTGGATGCAAGGAATATTGCTATTCCTAAAGTCCAAGTCAAATTTGACTCTCCCATTATTGATGACGATCTTCAGCTTCTGATTCGTCTGAAAAATGTTCGCCGAAGACAGTATCAACGTTCTCGTGATCCTGCACTGAAGCGAATTCAAAAAGATTTGCAAAAGGTTATTGACCACAGATTCACTCTCCTGCGAAATGAAAAGTTCGCAAGAGATGTCGAACAAATTAAACCTTATTCCAAACCTTTTTGGAAACTTTCAAAGGTTCTTAAGAAACCTCAGAAACCAATCCCTTCTTTAAAAGATGGTGATAATATTTTATTAACTAATGGGGAGAAAGCTCAAAAACTTGCTCAGCAGTTTGAGAGTGCTCATAATTTCAACTTAAATTTTCTGAGTCCTATTGAAAATCAAATTTCAATAGAATTTCAGAATATTGTTGAACAACAGTTTTCATCAGATGAAGTTTTTAATACAGATCTGAATGAAATAAAATCTATTATCAAAAAGTTTAAAAATATGAAAGCCCCTGGTGAGGATGGCATTTTTTACATTTTAATTAAAAAATTACCTGAAGCAACTTTAAGTAGCTTGGTCAAAATTTGCAACAAATGTTTTGATTTGGCATATTTTCCCAGTAGTTGGAAAAATGCCAAAGTAATTCCGATTTTAAAACCGGATAAAAATCCTGCTGAAGCCTCAAGCTATCGGCCCATTAGTTTGCTTTCATCTATTAGTAAATTATTCGAAAGAATAATTCTTAATAGAATGATGACACACATTAATGAAAATTCAATTTTTGCTGATGAGCAGTTTGGATTTCGCCTTGGGCATTCAACTACTCATCAGTTGTTGAGAGTTTCAAATTTGATTCAAAGCAACAAATCTGAGGGCTATTCTACTGGCGCTGCTCTTCTAGACATAGAAAAAGCATTTGACAGTGTTTGGCATAAAGGTTTGATTGCGAAATTAAAAAGGTTTAATTTTCCGATTTATATCGTGAAAATTATTCAAAATTATTTGACGGATCGTACTCTACAGGTATGTTATCAGAACAGCAAATCTGATCAACTACCTGTACGTGCCGGCGTCCCTCAAGGAAGTATTTTGGGTCCAATTTTATACAATATTTTTACTTCTGACTTGCCTGATTTGCCCCCAGGATGTCAGAAATCACTTTTTGCTGATGATACAAGCATCTCCGCCAAAGGTAGAAGCCTTCGTGTCATCACAAGAAGATTACAAAAAAGCTTGGATATTTTCAATTCTTATTTGAAAGAATGGAAAATTACTCCAAATGCTGCAAAAACTCAACTTATTATTTTCCCTCACAAACCAAGGGCTGATTTTCTTAAACCAAAAAGTCATCACATTATAAAGATGAATGAGGTAAATTTAAAGTGGGAGGATCAAGTGAAATATCTTGGACTTGCTTTTGACAAAAACCTTACTTACAAGGATCACATTGAAAGTATCCAGGTTAAATGTAACAAATATATTAAATGTTTGTATCCACTTATAAACAGGAATTCTAGACTTTGTCTCAAGAATAAACTGTTAATTTATAAACAAATTTTCAGACCTGCCATGCTTTATGCTGTGCCGATCTGGACAAGCTGTTGCTTAACCAGGAAGAAAAAACTTCAGAGGATTCAGAACAAAATTCTGAAAATGATTCTGAAACTTCCTCCCTGGTTCAGCACCAGTGAACTTCATCAATTAGCCGAAGTTGACACTTTGGATGTTATGTCCAATAAGATAATTGATGCATTTCGACAAAAATCATTGCAGTCTTCAGCTGCATTGATCCGCTCTTTATATAGTTTATAAGTTAGTTTTAAGGTATCCCTTTTCCCTTTTGTACATGTAGGACCTCCTACATTTGAAATCACTGAATAGCGAAAGCTAAATATTTCATGAATAAATGAAAGTTGCTAGTATTTAAAATTGAGGTGTAAAGTCATCGATTGTGATTGGACACTCAATAATATTTTAACTGAATGAATGTACATGGAAGAGAAAATCAAAATAAATATATATTAAAAAAAAAAAAAAAAAAAAAAAAAAAAAAAAAAAAAAAAAAAAAAAAAAAAAAAAAAAAAAAAAAAAAAAAAAACGGCTGCGCATTTTTTTTTTGGGGAGGAAATTTTGAGCCCCCAGAAGTAGGAAATAGGACCAGCGACATTGTTTCAGGGTGGAAAGTTTTGAGTGAATTATGTTTCTGTTACGGTTTTGCCAAATTTCAATTTATTAACTTTCCTTAAAGTGTGAGAGCATTGGGGAATTGTTCGAAACTTTATGTGCTAGAACAGCCCTAATGGCGATAATAACTGCGATAACAGGCCGCGTTGTGCAAGGCTAAATATTCGATGAAGCGATAAAGCTATTTAGAGGAACATGAAAATAATTATATTCAGTGGCCGTGCATGGTAAGCCGGTTACCAACATAATTCATAAGCACGTGAGTGGTGCCAAGTGCCGGGTACATCATATTTATGCTGCAGTGCATTTCTGGTTTGGTGGTTTTATGCATTTATGGGAGACGGTGGCAGTGGATCTGGCGGGGTTTATTGGGGAATACCATCGAACACACAAAATGATCATTGGAAAACCCATCCTGGTTTGGTTGATGTCATAGATTGGAGCTCTATTTTAAGACTCGATCCATGCGATATAGCTCGTTTTGAAAAGTTATCTATGATTTAGCAAACAAAATCCGAAATTGTTACCATAATTTTTGTCAAACATTTATAAGTATGGCTTGCATATCTTTATGTTCACATATAAAAAACAAACATGCGAACCAGTCATAGAGAGACATTTTTATTCAGAACATTTATTTCCTTACAATGTCCAGTCCAGTAATCGTGTTAAACCCTGTTTCCTGCCGGGAACTCATTAAAATGTTTTTTTTTTAAATTTACAGTGCTTTCCAAAACACTTTCGACTTTCGAGATTATATTATGTTAAAATTCCCTGTTTTTTGTTTGGCCATTAGAGTGACCTACGCCGTGCTAGGGTGGTCCCAAAATTGGTCAATTTTCGCAAAAAACATATATTTCAAAAAATCATTACTCCGCGCCATTTCAACTGATTTTAGCTATCGCAAATGAAAGATGATTATTTGACCATTGAGAAAAAATAATTTTGAATCTCAAAAATCTAGCCCAGGGACGCTCAAAGTTTTTGAATGGTGGGAAAAAATTTGAAGATCCCATGAGCTAGCCACTAAAACTGCAATAACCTAAATATTCCACAATTGAAAAGCTTTCAAAGGCAAACTTATGGAAAATTTGATGAGCTTTCCAATAAACATATTTACAATACTGAAAATCAAGTCTGCCATATAGAAATTGCCAAAAATCACCAAAAAACTTTTTTTTAACATATTTATTTTTAAAAGCACTGTATCTTTACAAGGATTGGACATAGGACAATGGTCAACATGAAAATCATCATATAAAATTGTGTAGGGAATCGATTTCCATAATCGGTTTTCAAACATTTTGACGTTTGGACCACTTTTCAAAAATACAGTTCCAATAAATGATTTTTGTATTTTTTTAGGACAGACATACCATCCTGCATTTTTCTTCAGTCTTTTTGAAACATCTTAGGATATCTCCTCAAAAATTTAAACGTAAAAAAATCGTGACATAACCTTCGAATTATACTTTTAAACTTAAAAATCTAAAAATCTCACAGAAGTGGCGTGTATTTTTATTTCAGTATATTTTTTTGAAAAAGTCCGTCCAATTTTTAACAAGTTTGTCTTTGAAAACTTTTTGACACGATGCAACGGCTGCGAGATAAAGTAATTTTTAAATTACAAAATACAAAAATATTTTTAAATAACCTAAGCCCTTCTCAAATGTTTATTCCAGGCTCCATATAAACAAAAATGGCTCATATAGGCCTTGGATAACATGTCTACAAAGTTTCATTCAAATCGGAGAGGGTCGATTTGAGCTGGAATTGCTCATTATTCCACACCCAACCGGCGGTCGCATGATTGTGATACATGGCGGCATGAAAGTATATCAAAATCTGCATGAAATCTGTCCTCATGCATTTTTTGCGATATAAGGGTATGACATTTTTGCCCGTTACCGACAATTATCGACATGACCGACGGCAGATTGATTGTATTGCAGAAAAAAAATCTTAACAGAACGAGGATTGAACCATCAACTTCTAGGTTTCTGATCCGACACGCTACCACCGCGCCATGGACGCTTGATGAACAGTGAGGAACAGAGCGCGAACATAATGTTCTCTCTGGAGTGTTGCTCGGGGACGCACCAGCGTTATATGTGTTGGTAAGAACTGCAGATCGCTGAAGTCTTTACACGCGGGCAAAAATGATCTATGGGCTTGCTGCAAAAAATGTAATAAAATATAACATTTTCTGCAGCAAACCCACTGTTGCAGATATTGAGATATATTTTTCCTTTGGGTGCAATTTGACTAAAATAAGGGTCACAGAACTCAAATTTGATGTTAAAAGTAATAAAATAAAAAAATACAAAAATATGTTTGCTCTTGATTCGATTACACTAACCTACAAAAATTGACAAAAATGACTGCGCAGGCTCAACTTGAGGGAAAGCATGAAGTTTTAGATCCCCAGAAACACGAGCACTTTGAAATTTTCAAAAATATTTAAACTGGGCGGAATGGTTTGTATGGAGAATTAGTGCTGTGTGTTTCTGGGGACCTCAAACTTCAAGCTTCCCCTTGAGTTTAGCCTGCGCCGAAATTTGTTGGTCGATGTTATCCGAAGTCCCATACAATCCTTCGGATAATCGAAACTTCGAAAAATCGAGGCTGAGCAATTCTCTACCAAAACTGGAAATTGATTTTATTTGTATTTTTTGATTTGGCTTCAACTTTGTGGGGGCTATTTTGTGTCATTGGTTCACCCATACAAGTCTCCATACAATTTTGGCTGCCGTCCATACAAAAATGGTACGTACATATTCATTGTCTATTGAGAAAAAATAGGTACACGGAAAAAAATTGCAGATTTGTGGTCCATAAAATTGCGTTTTTCGTCGATTTTCGCAAAAACCACATTTTTTCATATCTCCGGAATGGCTGAACCATTTTTGAAGCGCCACAATTCAATAGAAAGGTTATTAGTTGAGCTTTTTAGGAAAAATATGTTGAGCTCCAAAAAAACTAGCTGAATATTTGAAAAGGTCCTATGAAAATTTAATTTGCCGATTTCAAGGTCTCGGGACCAAAGAGCCCATGTCTGAAAATATTTTTCCCTGATTCCTTGTAATATTTTACATAACATATCAAAAAATTGCGAATATCCATTAACACGTTTCGGAGATATGATTTTTTTAAACATAAAAACTGGGTTTTTCGATACGCCGCGCGCAAAAACGGGAAAATGACGGAAACTGTAACTGCGATAACTTGAAAATTTCAGCGATGACCTATACATGTCTGGGTATCAAAATTTTCGTAATCGAAAGACGCACCCAGACATGTATAGGACATCGCTGAAATTTTCAAGTTATTGCAGTTTTAGTGAAAAAATGTAATTTTTACCCGTTTTCGTCATCTTCCCGTTTCTGCACGCGGCGCGTCCAGAAACCCAGTTTTTATATTTAAAACATATCTCCGAAACGTGTTAATGGATATTCGCAATTTTTTTATATGTTATGTAAAATATTACAAGGAATCAGGGAAAAATATTTTCAGACATGGTCTCTTTGGTCCCGAGACCTTGAAATCGGCAAATGAAATTTTCATAGGAATTTTTCAAATATTCAGCTAGCTTTTTTGTACCTCAACATATTTTTTCTAAAAAGCCTTGCTTTTGAATTGTGGCGCTCCAAAATTGGTTCAGCCGTTCCGGAGATATGATTTTTTGAAAAAATTGGTTTTTGCGAAAATCGACGAAAAACGCAATTTTATGGACCACCCTATTTCGGATAGGACCACCCTAATCGCCAAACAAAAGAATATGGGTCTAATTATTTGGGCCAAAGAACCCCCACTCCACATTTGAGCCAAATCGGAGCACTTTTGATTTAGAGACTTTTTTTTCATAAAATTATTTTTATTAGGTCCTTTTCGGTACTGGGACCTGGTTAGGACCGAGTCGGCTTTTGTAATTACATTTGACTTAATAATTACAGAGGATCTTGTGTGTAAATGCTAGTGGGAGGGGAGCCGATTACCCGCGGCCTACTCGGGGTTAGTAGGGAAGGGATTGATGTTAAAGACAAGGCGTGGGAAGGGAAGGGGGATTGTGTAGGGGTCTTGGTTGGCTCTGCTGGCCTTTGCGTTTTGTCCTCAGCCGCAACTCGGTGTCCATCTGCTGGGGTGTTCTTGCTTTGCTTACGGTGCAATCCAGAAACGACGGCTTTGTGCGAAGGCGAGTTATACTAACAGAAGGAAAACTAACTGAAGGAAAACTAACTGGAAGAAAACTAAATGGATATTTTGGAATCTGAGAGGAACTGATATGATTTGGAGACTTCCTGTTTGACGTGGAATGGCTGATAAAACGAGTAATTCTTTACAGTTGATTAAAGTTGTCGCATAATGTGGCCTCTCGAAAAGCCAACATAAAAAGCAGGGCTGTGGAGTCGGAGTCGGAGTCGGAGCCGGAGTCGGTGGAGTCGGGTCTTTTTGGGGACCTGGAGTCGGAGTCGGAGTCGGAGCTGGAGTCGGCTAAATTTTAAGAGCTGGAGTCGGAGCCGAAGATTTCTGATAACCCGGAGTCGGAGTTATATTAAATTCAACAAAAAATATGTTTTTTTTATTGTTCAGTATTTTCTACATAACAGCTTAATTTACAAAACATCTTATATTTTTAATTGATTTATCAGATGCCAATATGTTTTTGAAGCTTTTTATTTTGATTGGAAAGCTCTAATTTTGTTATTACACTATAATCACTAAATGATAACCTCCCAAGTATGTAGTATCATAACTAAAAAAATAATAAAAAAATATTGGTTATGTAGTCAGACATATCTAATTGATTCTTGACTGCTTCCTTTTGCCTATATTTATGTGCCCTTTAAATTTAAATTTGACCAAATTTCATCCAGTTCTTTATGAAAAAAGTACACACACACAGTCATCTTTTACACCGATAGCGAATGTCTTGGAGGTTTTAAGTTAAATAATTTTTTAGGGAAAAAATTACGAGGTACATAAAAAGATTAAAAATAGTAATCACTGTTTTTGAAAATCGAAAAAGAGTCACTGACAGTTTTACTTTTGCTACAAATAATCAACGATAATAACAATCTCTTACTTGGAACTCAACATGCGCATTTTGTTTATAACTGAGTACAAGAAAATCAAAGTGTTGCATTTAAAATAATTGAAACTAACAAAAATTATCAATAGAAGTTGCAACTAATTTTGAAATTATCATTTATTTTTGATGTTGATGTTGATTTTAGGTAAACTATTTTGATATCGTTGCAAATTATCGTTGAACAAATCTCAAGAATTCAGTACAAAAATGAACTAATAAAAAAATGTATAGAACAAAATATAGGATTTTAATTTATTTTTCAAATATTATTAAAAAAAATCAAAATATTATTAACTGGTACGAATTTTCTCTTACTGTCTAACCAACGCCAATACTCGGTGATTATCATTGCAAATCAATGTACCTTAAAAAAAAGAAATACTTGTGACCTAGAAAATATTATACTTGTGGATATTTGTTTTTGCCTTCCTCACTGAGGTAAGGCTATAATCCTGCTCTAAAAATGAACTTTGTATAAAAACGTCGTAGACCCACCTTCATGTATACATATCGACTCAGAATCAAAAACTGAACAAATGTCTGTGTGTATGTGTGTGTGTATGTGTGTGTGTATGTGTGTGTGTATGTGTGTGTGTATGTATGTATGTGACCAACAAACTAGCTCATGTTTCTCGGCACTGGCTGAACCGATTTGACCCGAACCTGTTGCATTCGACTTGGTTTAGGGTCCCATAGATCGAGTTTTATACAGATTGAAGTTTCGATAAGTAGTTCAAAAGTTATGTATAAAAATGTGTTTTCACATATATCCGGATCTCACTTAAATGTATGTAAACTATGTCCGGGTCCATCATCCGACCCATCGTTGGTTAGGTTATCAAAAAACCTTTCCAACGAGTCCAAAACATTGAAGATCTGGCAACCCTGCCTCGAGATATGCCCACTTAAGTGATATTGATGTACTTTTTGGAAGCCGGATCTCACTTAAATGTATGTAAACTATGTCCGGATCCATCATCCAACTCATCGTTGGTTAGGTTATCAAAAAACCTTTCTAACGAGTTCAAAACAATGAAGATCTGGCAACCCTGTCTCGAGATATGGCCACTTAAGTGACATTTATGTACTTTTTTGAAGCCGGATCTCACTTAAATGTATGTAAACTATGTCCGGATCCACCATCCGACCCATCGTTGGTTAGGTTATCAGAAGACCTTTCCAACGACTCCAAAACATTGAAGATCTGGCAACCCTGTCTCGAGGTATGGCCACTTAAGTGATATTTATGTACTTTTTTATTCCGGATCTAAAATAGATTAAATTTTTGTACAATTCCATCATATCAGCCATTTTTGGTAATAGGTGAGGAAGGCTCCAACCACATAGGTGGATTAAGTTAGTTTTTATTATATTTTAAGTTTTTTCATATATTTTGATGGAGGCGCAAGATCATTCATAAAGCTTCGTTTTAGGTGAAGATTCACGAAGTATCGTGCGCCTCCTTTTTAAAGTGTATAAAATTTTAAAATTAAAATAAATTACAAATTTCCAGGGTAAAATATTTTCCAAGTCACAGATATTTGAAAAGGACATCTTAAGCGTCCTTTCCACGAAAAAAAAATTGTTTAGATACATTGATTTGCAATAATAATCTCCTTTAGCCATGGCGTGATGTCCATGCACGTCTTAAAAAAAAAAAACAAAAAAAATGTTTCGTTTAAAATTGTCATTTAAAAAACAAGGTGCCTGTCACTGTGCTTCTTACAAATGTCAGCCTGAAAGTGAGCAAATTGAATTTTAATGTTCAACAGGTCGTTAAGGCCAGGTTTCTTTTAATTATTCATTCAAAAATAACAATTTAATATTTAACTTTATTAGCCTTGAAAAAAAATATTTTCAAATTTGAGGTAAAGCAAATAAATCCAAATTTACTTACAAAACTGTTCTCCTCAAAATGCCTCTAAAACTGAAGATATTTTTTGATTTCTGTTTCCATAACGTATAAAACTTGTAACCTAGAAACTTTTTTTCCGTTTATTTACTTTACTTTACTTTACTTATTTTTCTTGAGAAAAACATGACGCTTAGAGAGTATTTAAATAATCCTATTTATCAATGTTTTAAAAATAATTAACTAATAATAGTTAACTAACTTTTGAAACATTTAAAAACATGTGGAGTCGGAGTCGGAGTCGGAGCCAACCATTTGTTGAAAGCTGGAGTCGGAGTCGGAGTCGGCTAGAGTTGGTAGGCCGGAGTCGGAGTCGGAGTCGGAGCCAACCATTTGTTGAAAGCCGGAGCCGGAGTCGGAGTCGGAGTCGGCTAATCTGAGAAAGCCGGAGTCGGAGTCGGAGTCGGAGTCGTTTGAAATTTGACCCGACTCCGCTGCCCTGATAAAAAGTATAATGAAATTTCTGGCAAACACTTTGCCAATAAATTGCAGGACTTCATTGTCTTATTTCAGATAACTGCACTTTGTTTAATCAAAACTTTGGATAATCGAATCTGGACTGCTTCGCGTTTTATGGTTTGGTTGGTGTCTACTCTCAAATTTTGTAACTTTCTATATAATTTGAAAATGTTTCTGCATATTTATTTGTCTCATGGTTATATTCAATTGAAAAACACAAATTGCGAACATTTTTTAAATTGTGTCTGTTGTGTTGTGCGGGGTCGTACAACTCTTCTGAAACGCGATATTGTAAAAAAAAAATCCATGAATTCGAGATCAGGGACTTACAATCTTCTTTAGATTAAAGCTTCGCAAACATTATAAAAGGAATCAGGGCAACATATTTTTTACATCATGTGAGTTGAAACCCTCTTGGGAAATTTTAAAAGGTTGAGCACCACTGTTCCTAAACTGTACTCTCAGTAATAATACATTGTCCATTTATGGACTGTACGAGTTGGCCGCTGAATCCCATAGGATAGATTAAATATATTCCATGAACTCTACTGCCACGGCTGCTGCAACCTCTGTCATGTTTCTAGATTGTGTCGATGCAGTTGAAGGGGCCCTATTGGGGGACCCAGGACCAGGACATGCCACTGAATATACTATCAACTCATCACTTTGCTCCATACATTATAATAGTTTACATTTCGCGCTCAACTGCTTCAGCAAATCCCGTTTTGCGGAATAGAAGGCTGGGCTTAACATGCATCATAATCATTTTGATAGAAAGTACGATTTGAAAATTTGTTACAATTTTAACCCTCAACACACCCATCGTAGCGACCATTAGGACACAAAGTGTGGGTAGTAGTGGGTTGAACCTGGTATGAACTCCCGGACCGGGTGCTGAAATTATGTTAGTAAGGGACTTTGCCGATTAGAAGAGCGTTGTGCAATTATGGAGATTAAGTGGGTGTGTGCTACACGTGTGTGTGTTTGGAAAGCGCGCGTGTTCCTCGGGGCAAAATCAATTAAACTTTGGGAAATTAAATCCTCTCTTGCTGGTCTGGCTGGGGAAAACTTTCTCTCGCAGTCAGCGGCGAAGGGAAAAAGCAATTGAAAACTGATGACAGGGCTGGGAAAGTTGATTGGCAAAATGAAATGTTGCGAGAGGATAGTTTTTCCTCAATGTTGCTGAGTCTGGCGCGTTTCTAATAAATTGAAATTAATGAATCAATAGAGCAACTTTCTCATAAACTAGCATCATCTCAACAAAGTTGAATAACTTATCAAGTTCACAAATTCATAGCAATTAGCTCACTGAATTTGCAATATTTTTTGGAAAACAGTTCTTATCATAAATAATTGTTCAGAGAAACAATAACTCAAAACAGATATCCAATACCGTTTGACATTTTGCTTCATAAATAACTTAATTTTCACCCCAAACCGACTCCACTCCACCCACAAAACTCACACGATAAGCAGCAAAGCCCAATTACAGCTTGCTGGCTGTAATCCCATAAACTGCACACATAATTCGCTAAATCACTTTCAGTCGGCTTAAGCCGTACAGTATTTATGTTGTAGCTAGGTAGCTAGTCACAGCCCAACAGATTTACTCTCCAAGCCTCGACAACAAAGCCAGTCACTTTCTGCCGGCTCCAAATCGGGAGTCCCAGGCGATAAACATGGCTGATTAATTCTAATCTGAGCACCAACCGCAACAAACCGTTTCCAAGCCTCAGTCAGAAACGGCACGTTGATTAGTTTCTATACCTGTGCGTACACCCCGTTTGCTCCAACACTGTGTGTTCATAAATCTTTTCGATTCGATAGGACGAATCGATTTCAGTTTCCACCACCCGAGCAGTGTTGGGGAGGGTGACTGATATCGCCATGTCCTGCCACAATTCAACGACGGGGGCGCACCCCGCAAAACGGATTGTTACTGCAGCTGCAGCTTTCAAAACACGACATTCTGATTGTCGCAGTATAAAATGGCAGCACGTGGCTGTGATCGTCAGCTTGAGGGGTGGGTGACGCATTTTTGAATGAGTTTTTGGTTGAAAATGAGTCCTTTTTGATAAAACTAACTGAATCATCAGCAATTCTACCATGGTTCATGTCTTGGGAATGTTAAGGATAGTTTGTGTCCCTGCTAAAATTTTAGTTTTTGGTTAACTCTCAAACACTTTCAACCAACGTTGCCAGATTATTTGATGGGAAATCTGTATTTTCTTAAAAATAAATCTGTATTTTATCTGTATCATGTCAAATTTGAAGCCATAGAAGATTGTTTTAGACTTTTAACAGCAGATTTAAGCTTTTCAATCATATTAAAGCATAATTCAATTACTAAATTATTAAAATTTTCAAATTAAATCATTTAAAAAAAATCTGTATATACAGATTTTTGTGATTTTTGGGATCAAAAAATCTGTACAATACAGATTTATCTGTATATCTGGCATGGCTGCTTTCAACACATGTTTAGTGAAGGCACCAACCAAACAGACTACATTGCCCAAAAACAGGTCTTTTTCCCTTTCATTTCCCGATAAGGTGGGATGGACAAGGAGGCAGGACACGCATCAGACCAAAAATAACAGCAGAGGCAATGAATCAGAGAGTTGGGGACACGGCAGTATATGTTTGGGTTTGGTGTAGGTACGCAGTGAGAGTGTGTCCACAAAACAAAATAACATCAACATTTGCAGGAAGGCTACATTACCTGATAAAATTAAACGGTTGAGGCATGGCGATTGGAATATGTGTACGCGCTCGAGGGGGGAGAGGTTTTGTGTGGGTTGGGCCACGTATCAATACATTGAGCGTTTGATTTTGTTGGGCTGAAATTGAAAATAAACATTTGGAAATCGAGCGTATCGGTATCGGAATCGCTGACCAAATTTAAAACTGTTCCGCTGGGAACTTTAATTGTGAGAAATTCAGATACCGTCAGTGGGGGTGACATTGAGTCTGGGGGGTGAGATTGGGTCAAAGTGATTTTTTACGGATTTTACCATTTTTCAGGTTATTCTCAATCAAACTGAATTCTGTTAAAAAGGTTGTGTAGGGGACATCTTAAGATGACTTCGCTGAAAAAATCTCGTTCCTAGAACAAATCCTGTTATTTTGGCACATGCCTAAAGTTGGGGTACGTTTTTGGCCAAAAATGACCTCTCGAAAAATAATTATTCTATTTTTGTTAGAATTGCTCGAAAACTACCCAAATGTTTGAAAATCTCCACTTCAAACATTATTGTAGCGTGTCAATACGATTCCCTCGAACAAGAAACGCTGTTGGATGACTTGTTTTTACCATATCGTTGTATTTGAGCATCATTTTAGTTTCATTTGACCCAATGTAACCCCCTCTAAGGGGTGAGATTGGGTCAATTTTCAAACTATTAACATTTAAGGTAGTGTTCATCAAAATCCACCATATTTTGGGAAAATGTTAGTAATCTATCTAAGAACAAATCTACGTTGAAAGATTTTCGATGTTATTTAAATTGTTTTTGTTATTAAGAAATTTCGAGAGGTGTATCGTTTTTTGACTCATAGTCACCCCCACTGACGGTACCGAAAATGAATTGCGATGTAATTGTGATTCGAAAAAGATCCTCTGTAATTACTCTTAGCTTCAAGAAAAATGTAATTACAAAAGCGGATTCGGTCCTAACCAGGTCCCAGCACCGAAAAGGACCTAATAAAAAAAAAAAAAATATATGTGACTCGAAATTGAAAGATATTAAAACAATTGGGTTATTTCCGCTTACTCGCACAGCAGTTGCCCCGACCTTTTTTGATTTGCGATAAACTTTGTCCACAGGGGTATTTTGTTTTATTGAATACGAATTCGAGGTCCATTTTTCGATATGTCTGGAGATGATTTGGAAATCTGGTGTCAAAGGTACTTTTATGATGACGTGCTCAACGTTCCGAAAAACGGCAGTAATTTGAAGATGCTCCCTTTAAGTCTGAGCCACTATAATTCTACAAGTCATCCTTGTGGCCCTGTTGATTATCACATCAAATCAAAATCAAATCAACGTGCTCAACATTCCAAAAAACGTATTTTTTTCGAAAAAATACAGAAATTGTTTTTAAACCTTTACCATTTTCCATAACTCAATTGTCAACAATTTCGGGACATGTAATTTTTTTTTGAAATTTAATATTTCTTTCAAATCTGCAATAACCCAGGAGAAGTATTTGGGCATCTTTTTCTATTTGATTTGAGTTTGCAGAGAATGACTCAATTGGTGAAGTTATCTGTAAATAAAACCTTGCAACAAAAATCCATGCAAGAGCCAGAATTATTAATTTAAAAATCATTAAAAAATTTAAAGATAAAATCCACACCCTTGAGAGTATACAAAGTAAGCAAATACTTTTCGTTACTGTTTTGGGATTCAGACAGAGTTTGGACACTGATCTTGACGGTAAAAAACATTCAAGTGCAACAACGAAAGTTTCACTGAAAAACTAACTTAATCCAACTATGTGATAGATGCCTAACGCACCTCTCAACAAAAATGAGTCACACAAATGATCAGAAAATAAGCAACAATTGACATCAAAATTGTACATTGTTTTTATTCAGATAAGTGAGATCTTGCATCAAAGAAGTACATGAATATCACTTAAGGGGTCATAACTTGAGCCAGATCTTCAATATTTTAGATTCGTTTGGAAGGTGTTTTTATTACTTGTCAAACGATATGTAACATGACGATATTTGGTACGATTTGAGGCCATTTATCTAACATCCGATCATATATGGGTAATTCTCTACCAACTCACACGAAATCGGGAAAAGTTGCCCCGACCCCTATTCGATTTGCGTGAAACTTTGTCCTAAGGGGTAACTTTTGTCCCTGATCACGAATCCGAGGTCCGTTTTTTGATTTCTCGTGACGGAGGGGCAGTACGTCTCCTTCCATTTTTGAACATGCAAAAAAGAGGTGTTTTTCAATAATTTTCAGCCTGAAACGGTGATGAGATAGACATTTGGTGTCAAAGGGACTTTTATGTAAAATTAGACGCCCGATTTGATAGCGTACTCAGAATTCGGAAAAAACGTATTTTTCATCGAAAAAAAAACTAAAAAGTTTTAAAAATTCTCCCATTTTCCGTTACTCGACTGTAAAATATTTTGGAACATGTCATTTTATGGGACATTTTATGTACTTTTCGAATCTACATTGACCCAGAAGGATCATTTTTTCATTTAGAACAAAAATTTTCATTTTAAAATTTCGTGTTTTTTCTAACTTCGCAGGGTTATTTTTAGAGTGTAACAATGTTCTACAAAGTTGTAGAGCAGACAATTACAAAAATTTTGATATATAGACCTAAGGGGTTTGATTGTAAACATCACGAGTTATTGCGATTTTACGGAAAAAAGTTTTGAAAAAGTAACTTTTTGCGTTTCTCTTTGTTTCGTCGTCCGTGTCTGTCGCGGCTGACGATGAACTGCCATGATCACGACGACCACCTTTTTCAAAACTTTTTTTTCGTAAAATCGCGATAACTCGTGATGTTTACTAGCAAACCCCTTATGTTTATAAATCAAATTTTTTCTAATTGTCTGCTCTACAACTTTATAGAACATTGTTACACTCTAAAAAATAACCCTGCAAAGTTAGAAAAAACACGAAATTTTAAAATGAAAAAAAATGTTCTAAATGAAAAAATGACCCTTCTGGGTCAATGTAGATTCGAAAAGTACATAAAATTTCCCATAAAATGACACGTTTCAAAAAAAAAAAATCAGTCGAGTAACGGAAAATGGGAGAATTTTTAAAACTTTTTTAGTTTTTTTTTCGATGAAAAATACGTTTTTTCGGAATTCTGAAAAAAAAGTAAATCTTTACCTGTTCCTGAGGGGAACACCCTTGAAGAGTATTGGGGCCGGCATTTACAAAGCGGATTCAGTGGCAGTTTCATTCTCAACTTAGTGTTAACATGTTAAGGTTAATGTTAACATTCCATAGGTCGCCTCCCTAAGGTGTCATGATAAGGTCCAGTTTGTGACGGTACACTACCTTCCCTTTACTAAGCAATCAATTCCAGAAGGGAAAAGATCACCAGTTGTGTTGGTCCGAGCCGGGATTTGAACCCCGATCTACCGCTTACGAGGCGGAAGCGTTACCACTGGGCTACCTGGCTCGGACCCATTCGGAATTCTGAGTACGCCATCAAATCGGGCGTCTAATTTTACATAAAAGTTCCTTTGACACCAAATTTCCATCTCATCACCGTACCGCCCCTCCGTCACGAGATATCAAAAAACGGACATCGGATTCGTGATCAGGGACAAAAGTTACCCCTTAGGACAAAGTTTCACGCAAATCGAAGAGGGGTCGGGGCAACTGCTGTGTGAGTTGGCGGAGAATTACCCATATTTACTTTTACAGAAATGGTCACTCATGGTCACTATTTTTAAAAACCGCAAATATTGCGCTGAAATCAAACTTTCGGTGGCTATATTTTGAAAACTGGACACCTTATAAAAAAATCTGTTAAAAAGTACTTTCCGATTGCAAATTCAACTTCACAAAAAAATTAGTGTAAAAAAATGTATGTATGACGTTTCGTTTTGTCCACAAAAAAAAAAATATTTTCAATAAATCATAACTCAGCTACAACATTTTTGACGATACTTTTCTATGGCTCAAAAGTTGCGGGTTTATGTCCCCTATAAAAACTGAGTTTTTGAAAAAAAAAAGTTGAAAATAAAATCGGGAAAATTTATTTTTCCTTGTGCCTATTTTTTGAGTAGTCCTCATAAATATTTATGTACAACTTTGCCGAAGACACCACATTGATCAGATAATTACTTCTAAAGTTACAGATTTTCAAATATTTACGTACCATTTTTGTATGGATAGTTGGGTGCCCAGAAAAAATGACCCCCTGCTCCACAAGCAAAAAAAGTATTTTTGGGTTATTTTAAGCATCTGTGCCAAATTTGAGCGAATTTGGTTTAGATTGACCAATTGATACCCGAGCCTGAAGTTGGTGAAAAAAAGGACTTTCATGAAAAGTTTAAATATTCAGCAATTGCATCGGGAAGTAATACTTTTGACACTATAGTTTGGTTTTTGAGTTACCCAATTTTACGGACGCTGGGAAACTTACATTTCACTAAAAAATCCTATTTAATTTTTTTTTCAAAATTGAAAAAAAAAAAAACGATTTCTACAGCACTCGTCATATTTATTCATCTCAGCAGAGCCTCGTTGGATGCGTGCTGAGAATATGATCAGTTTGGGCGTCATCCATAAAGAAAGTGTTATAAGTTTAGGAAAAGCGTGACAAAGGGGGGTAAATTTTGGCTGAAACTTAGCGTGACGTACTTTATCGATGAAGCCTTGCACCTTTTGCATGAACTACTGTCTCTTCTGAGCTCCGATCTGTGGATATAAAATCCATGATGGTAACCAATATGACAGTCATATAGTGAAAGTTCCTTTCGAGACCTTCGATAATTGAACTTAGGATTATCAAAACATCAGATACTGTAGTTACAATCTCACTGTGCATTGCAGTCAGCCAAAAACATAATAATATTATGGAGATGCTAAAATTGATAAAAAATATATATCTTTGGAACTTATAGGAGAACTCTTACTAACACAAAAAAAGCTCATAACTTTTTTTTTAGGAATTGTCATTGTCATGTCATTGTCAACCCTTTCTTTAAAACATGAAGTCTTTGAGAAAATTGCACTGAACATTTTGATTTTCATTGCAATTGAGAAAACAATGTTTTAATAAGAAGAAAGATTGTACTTTTATTTTGTTCAAATGATTTCGAAATCGCCCGTTTTCGACTTTTGTTCCCCGAAATATCGCTGTTTAAATTAAAGTTTTGTTTTGAGACAAATTTGTCAGAAATTTTTTGTTCAAATCTGCCATAGAATTGAAACAAATTTTCGCACAAAAAATCTGGGCATTGAGTCTCGCCATAGATACTAAAATAATCCTCCCATCTCCACAAATAACCGTAGCTCCAAGCACAACAAATTTCAAACCCAGCATAAATATTCATGCTGATGCTACCGCAAGCATCGACTGTCACTCTTCCGAAATTAAGTGTGACTTCCTCTAAAGCAAAATGCCAAACGGAACGGCCACCGTACCTGCCAGTCTGCCAGCCTGCCAGAGGGCATATCATGATGCCATCACACGCCAATGTACTGAGTGGGCCCTGGCGTGGACCGGACTGCGTGTGTGTCAGCTCCAATGACGATGGCCGACACTTGTTTTCTAAATTGGAACTCCCCGGCGGGGAAGAGGGCCAGATCCAACAACTCCCTTCCGGCCCTAATGGGGGGGCGCCCCAATCGGAAACGTTGACATCGGGGTCCAAAAGTTCATTACTGAACATCGATCAATCCGGCAGGAATGCGTGCTGCTGGGGAGTGATGTTCTGTATACTGCTTCAGGGAGGGGAGGGCAGTCCCTGTCGGCTGTTTGGAAGAGTTATTGGGCGAGGCATCAAAGTGTGCTGTCAAAAAACAACAAGCCTCGCGGTTATTTTACACATTTGTGGCGTTGTGGAGAGCTTGTGAGACAGCTTTGAAACGGTCAGGAATTATGCTTGGGGCAAATGATTTTGATAACGCTCAAACGCTCGGGTAGTCATTTTCACCCTAGTTTTTTCTTCTTCTTAAAAATCTTAAATTTTTTGGTAGAATTGACCAAATTGACCAAAGTTTACGCTTCCGATTGCAAAGGATCCAGATTTGTCTATATTTATAATTGTCAAAAGGGGGGGAAATGAGGCCTAACTCGGTGGAAAAATGTATTGTAAACAAAATCTAATCAAATATTTATCACATACCACTTTAACTTGAGTCCTTTCAAAGGTCTTCCCACTGCAATGAAGGTAACGTTGCGTTTGTCAGCGTTGGTTATTAAACCAAATAAAGCAAATCGTGTTGCAATTTACCACGGCGAGCCAACGCCGGCAAGGTGGCGGGTAAATGACCGTTTTGCGTATTTAAACACCGTTGCCGGACCGTGATATATGAGCCATGTTGTTGAGTCGCGAAAATCGCAACCAGCGCCCAGGTCAACCGAATGCGTCGTCGTTGCAACACGGACGGCCTTTAGTTCAGGTGAGTTGAGTTTGTTTGTATGCTCAGAAAATAGAGCAATTTTAGGTGGAAAAGGATTGTTAATGCGCTAAATTGTTGTGCAAAGTTGACTACGGTGGTGAAGTAGGGATCATCTCTCAAATTTTTTATTTTTCAAAACATTAAAAATAAAAATATAGGTAAGGTTTGAAGATTTGAACCAATTTTCATAAAAATATTTTAAAAATTCTGCTTCGGTAACCCTCGCTCCAATTTTCCACCAAAAGGCACAAATGGCTTCGGGGGGTGTCAAAATTAATCCCTACAACAACAGCAAATGACATCGCGCGCAAAAAGCAAACCTGAACCCAAAGACCACTGAAAACCCAATTTGGAGTCGGCACCGAAAAACGGCGATTAAAATCGGCAAAACAATTCATGGGCCTCGGGGAACTGCCTTTCAAAAAACACGCACGCCAAATGCAGATATGGTCAGTCACAGGTAGATGATGGTGACCAGGCCAGGTCCAGTGTGAAGTGTACGCAAATCGACTTTTAGTCCAGGCTAAATTCGCGGACTATAAAATTTCATAATTGTGTTTGAAACGTCGCTTCGTAGTCTCTCTATTTCGAAACGAGTTTAGCATTTTGTGTGTGTGTTGGGTAAATTTTGGTGCATAGAAGGTGTGAGTGGGCAGGGGTGATAATGTTTGATCCAGGTGAATCCCGGTGACAACAGAAACAGAAGCTGCAGTAAATGTTGTTGGTTTCCGGAGTCATGCGGCGTCCTGTTGGGAGCCTGAAGGCCTGGACATTGTCCACTGTGATGTCCAACACTACCGGTTTGGTTTAGTTGTACAGTTCCTACGATAGATGATGATATCAGCTCAACTCAACTCAACTCAACTCAACTCAACTCAACTCAACTCAACTCAACTCAACTCAACTCAACTCAACTCAACTCAACTCAACTCAACTCAACTCAACTCAACTCAACTCAACTCAACTCAACTCAACTCAACTCAACTCAACTCAACTCAACTCAACTCAACTCAACTCAACTCAACTCAACTCAACTCAACTCAACTCAACTCAACTCAACTCAACTCAACTCAACTCAACTCAACTCAACTCAACTCAACTCAACTCAACTCAACTCAACTCAACTCAACTCAACTCAACTCAACTCAACTCAACTCAACTCAACTCAACTCAACTCAACTCAACTCAACTCAACTCAACTCAACTCAACTCAACTCAACTCAACTCAACTCAACTCAACTCAACTCAACTCAACTCAACTCAACTCAACTCAACTCAACTCAACTCAACTCAACTCAACTCAACTCAACTCAACTCAACTCAACTCAACTCAACTCAACTCAACTCAACTCAACTCAACTCAACTCAACTCAACTCAACTCAACTCAACTCAACTCAACTCAACTCAACTCAACTAAACTCATTTCAACTCAACTGAACTGAACTGAACTGAACTGAACTGAACTGAACTGAACTGAACTGAACTGAACTGAACTGAACTGAACTGAACTGAACTGAACTGAACTGAACTGAACTGAACTGAACTGAACTGAACTGAACTGAACTGAACTGAACTGAACTGAACTGAACTGAACTGAACTGAACTGAACTGAACTGAACTGAACTGAACTGAACTGAACTGAACTGAACTGAACTGAACTGAACTGAACTGAACTGAACTGAACTGAACTGAACTGAACTGAACTGAACTGAACTGAACTGAACTGAACTGAACTGAACTGAACTGAACTGAACTGAACTGAACTGAACTGAACTGAACTGAACTGAACTGAACTGAACTGAACTGAACTGAACTGAACTGAACTGAACTGAACTGAACTGAACTGAACTGAACTGAACTGAACTGAACTGAACTGAACTGAACTGAACTGAACTGAACTGAACTGAACTGAACTGAACTGAACTGAACTGAACTGAACTGAACTGAACTGAACTGAACTGAACTGAACTGAACTGAACTGAACTGAACTGAACTGAACTGAACTGAACTGAACTGAACTGAACTGAACTGAACTGAACTGAACTGAACTGAACTGAACTGAACTGAACTGAACTGAACTGAACTGAACTGAACTGAACTGAACTGAACTGAACTGAACTGAACTGAACTGAACTGAACTGAACTGAACTGAACTGAACTGAACTGAACTGAACTGAACTGAACTGAACTGAACTGAACTGAACTGAACTGAACTGAACTGAACTGAACTGAACTGAACTGAACTGAACTGAACTGAACTGAACTGAACTGAACTGAACTGAACTGAACTGAACTGAACTGAACTGAACTGAACTGAACTGAACTGAACTGAACTGAACTGAACTGAACTGAACTGAACTGAACTGAACTGAACTGAACTGAACTGAACTGAACTGAACTGAACTGAACTGAACTGAACTGAACTGAACTGAACTGAACTGAACTGAACTGAACTGAACTGAACTGAACTGAACTGAACTGAACTGAACTGAACTGAACTGAACTGAACTGAACTGAACTCAACTCAACTCAACTCAACTCAACTCAACTCAACTCAACTCGACACATCTCTACTGATTTCTGGAATTTCACTAAAGATGTCAGACACCTTCGAAGATTCTTCTAATGAGTACATCTAAAAAACCCAAACAAACAAAATCAAATACTGTCACCCTTTGAACAACCCTCGTCGATTCGTCAACTTTCGTCCCAGTTTCGTTCGTCACCGACCGGAGCAGACGATACGAGAGACGTGTGCAAACGCACGTGATTAATCAAATTAAATTAAATTTTCCAGGAATCCAGCCAAAAACCTTCTTGAGGGCTTCCAACACACACAGTCCAAATATTCACGAATCCTTCACGACACAACCGAGACACGGTATAAAGACAAATGTACGGCAAGATTGCGAACACCCTCAACCCCTGCTTGTCTTGTTTAGTCGAGCCACGTGGGCTGGTTAGGGTGGTGCTGTTTTATAATAAATCTTCATTTTTTTTCAAATAAATTTTCATATTTATAAACGTTTCAAAATTAGAAGAGATTTCTTTGTAAATATATTTTAAAATTTTTAATAGTTGGTTTACAAATATGCTTCTTCATCATAATTGATATTTTAATTATTTTCAAAATTCTAAACCTGAATTTATATTAAGGATGTAATAAAATCTTAATAATTGGTTGAGCTAGTTGAAATTACTTTTAAATATATTTTTTTTCTAGTACCACTCTAATTTCGCCTAAATACCGATCTCTCTCCAACAAAATTCCTCCACGTGCACGGTCGTCGCAAATTTATACCCCGTTGATGTGTAGAAATTAATTTAAATCAATTGTGCGTGTGTTTTTGGATGCTGATGTACACCTGAACACGTGTCTGGTATGTGTGTGTTTGTGTTTGTTTTCTCCTTTCGTTTGAACGTTTTGCTTATTTTGAGAGGTGCACGCGACCAACTGTAAAGTCCTAATTGATTATAAACACAACCTCATTCGTTTGTAGGTGTGTGCTTGTGTATGTGACGTTGTGACAGTAAGTGATTAACTGATGGTGCCTCTTTCAGGTTGATGTCGTGCGTCTTGTAAGGGGTTTTACATGTATAATTGAGTTTCGTGGGAGGAAAAGGTTGATTGTTAATTCTGGTGACTTAAAAGAGAAGCTTAAGCTTGTCTTTGAACTTTGGGTTTTGGTAATGGAAAGTTGATCCTGGTTTTAGAGTTGTTTAAAATTAACTTTAAGATTTGAAATTTATAAGCACTTACATTTTATTATCAACGTTTTTGAAACTTTAATGACAAGTCTTTTTAATTCTATACAATAGTTTTGACATTAGAAAAGTCTCACAGAATATTGAGCTTAATTTTTTTCAATTAAATAACAATATGTTCAATGAAAAATATTCCTCAATTGAAACACCAACTTAATCGATTTTTCGTTCCAATTATTTCTGCACCCGGGCACCAGATGTCAAGCGGACAAACAGTAATCTCGATGGTTTTATCTTTATGTGGGGCTATGTGCTCTTCCTGAACGAGCAACCCACTTTCAATAATTAGGTCCCCCCCATTTTTTTGAATGGAAACACTGTGCTGCTGAAAGTATTTTTGAAACAATATTGTGAACATAAAAAATCAGATTATACTGTTTCCCTCGTCGATGCAAATAATTTGAAAACAGTATAGAAGAACAACCAAAGTTTGATCAGAGAGTATTTTCAATCGATTTTGATTATTTTATGGGCTGTATTAAAATTTGGATAATAAATCAAAAAATAATCTAAGGTATTGATGATAAATACTATATTTGTATCAACGAGTTTGGACAATGAAACAAATATAAAATTGCTTTTAAACTGGCCTACTGTCAAAATTTCTAAAGTTTATATAAAAATTATGTATTCTATGGCTCAAAACTTTACAAGACAAGTCTTACTGGTTTCAGCTTTCAAACAAAGTAGTAATGCTTTAAATTTTTTCTTGAAAATCTTATTTCTCTTATTATTTTATTTGAAAAACACCCCACCTAATCTCACCTAACTATTCCTCAGTTAGGTGAGGTTAGGTGGGGCTATGAATCACTCAAAAAATGATGTTCTGATTTCGACATCTAAGACCCACTTCAAAAGTTATGCTCAATCGATTTAGGCTAAAGTCCGGAAGATTTAAAAAGAGTGATATTTGAAAGAAAATCATACATGTTATTTATTTTTAGAATGAAAATTTTGAATTTTTAATATGAAAAATCAGTTTTTTTCAATTTCTAGCATTGAAAATCTAACCAAAAGTTCCCAAGATATCGTCAAATGAAAATTCAGGATTATTAGGTGAGACTAAGAAATTCACTTTCATCGAATCGAATTCATTGTGAGGCTGTAAATCAGAAACAAATTGCCCGACTTTAAAAGTTCCAGTGAGAAAATTATAAGAAATCTTTTCAGCATCTCAAAAATATATTTTTCAGAGGTGCATTTTTTCTAAAAGTTATTATAAAATGCAAAAAAGGAAAGAAATCGAAAATTTATACCTAACAGTAGCTATTGCTTCAAAAACTGATTTTTAATAATTGTTTTGTCCAAGTTTTCGATATTTTCAAAAAATAAAAAAATAAAAACGAAACATTCAAAGGAAATCTCCTAACCACATTTTGCACCATCATTTCATTTCATATTCTTTAGGTGGACAAAAGCCCCCTTGAGATGTGTCACCATCACGCACTATGGCTTAGAAGTTGTCTTTTTTAGTCTCTAAAAAATATGAAAAAAAATTAAAATTAATAAAAATTAGAATTTAACTTTAAGTGATATAAAATTAAAAAATAAACCGATCCATTTTCTTCTTTGTACTATTTCCCGATAAGTCCAATAACTTTGTCGAAGACACCAAATCAATCAGAAAAGTCCTTCTCAAGATACAGAAGTTCTTACATTTACATACCTTTTTTGCATGCCCAAAAAAGGAACTGTCATGTAAAACTGGACGCCCAATTTGATGGCGTACTAAGAATTACGAAAAAATGTATTTTCATAAAAAAAATAATACGAAAATAGTTTTAAAAATTCTTCTATTTTTCGTTTCCTCGACTGTATTTTTTTTAGGACTTGTCATTTTAAAGGAAATTTAATGTAATTTTCAAATCTGCAATATGTAACACAGAAGGGTCATTTATTGAATAAGAGAATAAATTTTCATTTTAAAAATTCGTGTTATTTATAACTTTGCAGGGTTATTTTTTTAAACTACAACAATGTTCTACAAGTTGTAAAACAGACAATTATAAAAAAAATATATGTAGAAACATAAGGGGTTTGCTTGTAACCATCACGACAGTCATCGCGATTTTACGATTTTTTCGAAAAAGTTGGTTCAAAGAGAAAGAAAATAAAGTATTTTTTTCAAAACTTTTTTAGACTGAAGAAGTGGCATTAGAACGAAAACGTGGTTTACACATTTTTAGAGGTAAAATTACACCATTTTGCTGTATAGATTGAACCGATTTTGGTCTCTTTAGATACGGCTTGGATTCCTATAAGTCCGTATTCAAATCATATAGTTTTGTCAAGTACTTCAGAAGTAATCTTTAAAAAAGAAGATACAAATTACAAGTAACCCAGAATTTGTCATTTTTATACTCTGCTTTCCTCAACGCACCAAATTTACCTTCCCCAAAATGTGTTAAAACGTGATATTGACCAATTTTACTCATATTTGGTATAGCTCGAAGAAGAATATATGGAGCGAGATTTTGAAAAATGACCAATATTCTGGGCATCCGACTGTGCAATGCAATTTAATCATCGCAGTTTTTTAGTCTGTGTTTATCTTTGTCATTATTTGGCAATGTTTCATTTAAGTTAAATTACTTTAATTTCAACAAACTTCCAACAAATTCCACAGGGTTCTTTTAAACCTTTAATCCACCGCAACTTTCGTTGGTTGATTCCAAACATCCTGCATCCCGTGGCCAGCGGCACCCTTTGTCGGAAATCACCCCGCCCAGGTCCGTGTAAGTCGTCGTCGCTAGGGTTCTATACCAGATGCACCCAGATTTCAATCTCCAAATCCAATTCAATCGAAATGGGCGACGAACGCGAGAATCGAAAATGGATATGATGGGAATTGTTATTAAATTTTATCGAAATTTAATTTCAAATTTGGAACGTGCCTCGGCATGACAGCAGCCGGTTTTAGGTTGGTCGGTCGGAATCTGCTCTCTGATGGAAGCCCGGCACTCCGGAGGGGGAAGGCGCGGAGACGGAACGTGCCGATTTGTGCCGAGTTACTGGCGGGAAAATTCGATTTGGACACCCGGGCGGCGGCCATCGCATCGTCGTCAACGTCGTCGATGTGCTCCGAAGGGATGATAAGGGAAAAGTTATCATCGTCCTAGCCGCGTTTTCCACGATACCCGTTTTTTCGGAGGGAGGAGTTTTGGTGGAGATTTGGCGCAAATTTTACGCGCTAAATTGTGTAAATTTGCTACAAGCATGGATAATTCGATAACGCGATTTGCTGGATAAAAATATGGTTCTGGTTTAACAATTATACTGTTTTCTGGGTTTTCTAATTAGTTTTAACTTGCCCCTATTCAAACGGTAGTCCCAATTCGACCTAAATGATACCAAATGCCTTAATTTTCATAAAACATTTTATTTTCACACATAAAGCTATTCATTTTTGCATCATAACTTTTTTTCTGCCCTCAAGAAGTCTTTCATCTCTCAGCCAATTTCGGGGACGAAACAAAAGGAAACTTTTGGCCACAATTTCCCGGCCAAAAAGTGATACAGTAGCGAATCTTCCCTCCTCAAAAAGTGCAATCGAAAAAAAAAGAACTTCTTCACGCCGCGCTGCGTGGCTCCCAAACTCCCGAAAGTGGAATTGTAGCGTGAAGCTTTTTACAATATATAATAAAATTTATCACTCCCTCGACATCAACGCGGCCGCTGGCGGGCTGATGGCCGCATAACGATCCATTTAAATACAATAAATTCCGAGGGGTCCACCGCCAGCAAGTCAGTCAGGGCTTGTGGCCTCAGAATCTTTTTCTCGTTTTCCCCCTCGTGCGACACGATACTATACAGCTATGGCCGGGACGAGAGAGAAAGAGAGAGAGAGATGTCCACGCTATCCAGGGCCGCCTGCCTGGGACCAACGCGAGGGGGTACTTCCGGTGCCACTGGACCATGCCTTTGGTTTCCCGGAATTAGCTTAAGGGGGTGCATGCAACCATAATTTTAATTTGTTTTATTTAATTTCATTATTGTCCCTTGAAAAACGTCCAATTTCATCTTTTCCAATTTTTTTAAAGGATGGGATGACTTTTATATAGCAATAGTTCTGAACTTTTTTCGTTCCATTTTTCTCTTGTCTTATTTTGAAAAACTGGAAAGAAAACTGGAAGAACCTAAAAAAAAACTGTTTAGAAATGAAATAGCTATTCGTGGTGATCCTAGATGATCCTTAATTTTTTGCAGAACATGATTTGATCAAATCTTTTTTTTTTTGCGATCAAAACCATCGTTCCAACTTTTGTGTAGCGCTTACCTCCGCGGAATTTTGGGCATTTTTTTACACGCGCAAAACAAAGTTTGGAACACCCAAAGGAAAAATATATCTCAAAATCTGCAACATTGGATTTGCTGCAGAAAATGTCATATTTTATAACATTTTTTGCAGCAAGCCCGTAGATCATTTTTGCCCGCGTGTAAAAATTTCAGCGATCTGCAGTTCTCACCAACACATATAATGCTGGCCCGTCCCCGAGCAACACTCCAAAGAGAAGCATATGTTGGTGCTCTTTCACTCACTTTTCATCAAGCGTCCATGGCGCGGTGGTAGCGTGTCGGATCAATAACTAAGAAGTTGGTGGTTCAATCCTCGTTCTGCTAAGTGTTTTTTTTTGTGAAATACAACCAAAAAGCCGTCGGTAATGTCGATAGTTGTCGGTAACGGGCAAAAATGTCATACTCCTATATCGCAAAAAATGCATGAGGACAGATTTCATGCAGATTCTGATATACTTTCATGCCGCCATGCATCACAATCTTGCGACTGCCAGTTGGGTGAACGATGCTTGTTTAGAATTGGAAGAGGAAAGCAAATGGGTGACTAATGATGTACTGTGGTACGCGCGGCTGGTGCTACCCCGCGCAGTAAATTCTCGCCTGTTTAGGTGGCAGTTCTGAAGTCGCTCATTCTCTCTAATTTCTAACTCTCTGTGGTCCCACTATGAAGAATTAACCCTCTCAGCTTTGTGCGATCGGTGGCGCGAAATGCACCGATGCGCTCCATGTATGTTACATGTATAATTGTAGTCAGATCCCAATAAAGTGTCGGTTGGAGAAGTTCGGTCTGTTTGAACGAGGAATAAAAGTTCGTGTTTTAAGTACACCGCCGTGTTTGATTTTCTCCGGAACTCTCCAGAGTGATCCGGCCCCATTCGGTTCTGTACAATGCTTTTGATCGCAAAAATTATATATTTGATCGAATTGAGTTCTGCATCATCATCTAGGTCATCTAGACATCTTTACAAAACTTTAAAAAAAGAATCGCCAGGATTGGTTGAGTTATGTCCGACAACCATCGAGTTGAAGTTACCGTTCCTACTTTTAAGCCCTCAAGGGAGTTGGAATGTTAATATTTTCAAAATTTTATAAACTTACTTGACAGTCCAGAGAGTTTTCCCTTTGTTAGGTTTTAGGTTTAGAATCAACTAGGTTGATTTTGAAGATCTAGTCTCAAAAAGTATTGGTAGAGTTGCCAGATTTTCTATCTTTTAGACTCGTTTAGAAGGTATTTCCAAACTCGTTTGGAAGTTCTCACAAAAACACGGACACACATACAGGCAGAAATTTATTCAGTTTTCGTTTCTGAGTCGAAAAGGGTCTACGAGCATTATGTGAAAAGTTCATCTTTAGAGCAGGATTATATATAGCCTATAGTCTTACCCCAGTAAGGCAGTCAAAAAAGTATGCAGTAAATTTTGTTGTGTCCCTACGCATTTTTAACAATTTATATGATAATGGCATCATTATATCGTCAGCTGTGTGCTATCTTGTGACAACGACCATTTAGTACTTTTCGAGAAAATCGATTTTTAAAGTTTGATGATAAATATTTCAAAACTATGAATGATAGAGCCAAATTTTTGGAAGCAATCGGTTCGTATACTATCGCTAAACAAACGCTCCAATTTTCAACTAATTTGGTTACACCAGTTAAAAGATACAGTAAATTATGTAATCAAAAATCTGTAAAGCACGTGTCACAAGTGTGTTTCGAAAGTAAAATTGTACTACGTGTCACAAGTGTGCACAGAATTCCCATACAAACTAAAATAGGCTTAAATCAATAGTTTAACCGACTTAATGAGGATCTTTTCAAAAACAAAAGATTGCATTGCCTTCAGAAAATGTGTATCAACATAAATTTGTGAAAAACAAGACATTTTTTCCACATTTTCCAACAACATGTATGGTCTATGTCACATATGTGTATTGCGATATCCGGGAAACGGAAGCGAGTTTTCAAAATCGGGTAAAAGCATCTTGTAGTGTTTGTTAAGTATAGTAAAACGTCATCATTAACTCATTTTCGATCAAAATGGTCTATGTCACAAAATAGCACACAGCTGACGATATAGCAAAACATGTGAAAACAAGCAAAAAATAGAAAAAGTGACTGTAAAAATATAAATAAAACAAGATAGGCAAATGGGAATGAAAGAAGTTGGGAGCAATTATCAAACTTTTCCAATGTAGCAAACTTTTCGACGCAGGAAAAGCATTTTAAATTGTTTTTAGTTGTTTGCACGTCTTTTTGCATAAAAATTTCGATTGTTTTTTCTTTATTGGGCTCGCGATTTTTTGAAATCAGTTTTTTTTTATTGATATCAGCATCCGATTTTGAATATCATTAAAATGGAAGTTTTGTAAAAAAATATCACTTTTAAATTCAAGACTCATGCCCCTTTCTTAGGCTAGTCTGAAAAAAAAAACATTTGTGGTTGGTTTTACCAAAAAAATCTCATTTTTCCCGTTTCTATTTCTTTATGAGACTACAATCAATGACACATAATTTAATGTGGGCAACCAAAAGTACTATTGAAAATGTTCGGAAAATTACAAAATTATCGCAAAAATATTAACTTCGACATAATTTGTCTTCAAAATTGAGAACCTAATTCAAATTTATGTATGCAGCATTTCAATTTGGAAAGAGCATAAACCGAAAAAACCGGGCAAAATTTTTCTGGGGTTTTCTTTTTATCAGTTATAGTACATTGTTTTCATCATAAGACTTTCTTTTGTGCTGACGTTATAAATAAACAAAGTCGATGTTATGAATTGAAATAAGTTCTACCATTGTTATTTTTTTTTTTGATTTATTATAGAGATTTTACACCATTGTGCATTCGTCTCTTCAAGGTGGATAGTAGAAGAGGAAAGTTTACAAAGTTTTTGATCACTTGTCTGGCTATATTTCAATAATTGATACCATGCCTTTTTTCTAACGATTTCTGTCTTAGTTTCAAATATTTACGGACAAATTTGGATCTTAAATTATCATGTTCTTCACTTTTTTCTTCGTCCTCTTCCTTCGAGGATTTAACCGTTAACTCATAACACTTATTTAAATAATATTTTGCTTGTATGGCATATTCATCTTCTTCATCTGTTGTTTCTTCTTCAGCCATCTCTCTTCGTTTTGTTCTTAAGTCGTAATCCGCGTCCAAATATACTTGTAAGCGCTTCCGGGATTTGCGAGTGTGCTTAGAAAGCACGGTCTCGAATCCATCGTTAGATTCTTTGGCAATTTCACTTGTTTCCATTGCATTTTGGTCTGGTTTACTGTTGTTGCTTTTTCTGCTGCTGCTGCTGCTTGGCTCAGGTTCAGTCGGTGGTGTACTGCTTTTTTGGTTCACCTTTTTACTCGAATCCCCACATTTTTTGTTCTTTGCTTTGAGTTTGCAAAGCGATTTTTTGCCTATAATCGTCACTGCTGCAGCAGCGTTGTTTACAGTGATTGATTTCGGCGTTGGCTGTTTCAGCAACATCCGCAGGGTCCGAACTCCATTTGGGATCCCTGGGAAGAAGTTAATCCAGCGGTCGTTGGTGATGGTCAAAATTTCGCCGTATTTACTCATCACTTTGACTACGTCATCATTGCTTATGCCTAGAGGTAGGTCAAGCACACGAACTTCCGTAGCGTTGTTGTCCAGGTAAATCGGGATTTTGCAACCCTGATATACCAGAGGTTTGTCGATGATGGACGAGGCCATTGCTGAGTCGGCGAACTGCAGCACGGCTATTCTTCTTCTATTGCATAATTGCAATGCTCGCAAGTTTTCTTGGTTTATTTGAAGGTCTGCGAGAAGTTTTTTTACAAGCTTTGGGCTTGGTTGGTTTTGGAGTTGACAAAAATCCAGAACCACACTGTTTTTGTCTACAGTGCACATTTTGAAAAAGCGGCGACGCGCACACAAACTGCGGACTGGTGTTGAGAATGCGACTTGTATTGTCGGCGGTTACTTTGCAACTCTACCATTGTTATATTCTTTAATAAGAAAGGCTCTATCGCACCCCAGGTGGGATTAAATCGGTTTTTTTTTTTTTCAAAAAATCAAAAATCAGCGCCATTTTAGCCGATTTTAGATTACTTGGACGCAAAGGAAAGGTGATTAGTTTGTCTTTCAAGAATAAATATGAGTCTTTAAAATCAAGTCTTGCTAACTTTACTTTATCAGTAACAGATCTATCGACCCAACGCTGAACTAATCGAAGATTTTCAGGATGTTCGATCTTGGGTCGCTCGACTGGAATCAAGTCAAACATTTGAAAAAGTCGCATGAAAACTTTTTTTCGGTTCATGCTCCTTTCAAATGGAATTGCTGTATGGTTCTTTTGATTCCAAATAAATATTAAAAAATGAGAGTTGAATGAGTTTGAAAAACTTACATTGTATTTTAAATTGTTTCTAAAACATCACAGTTTTAAAAAGATTATGGAATCTCTGAAATGATTTTTGTCCTTGCTGGTGCATTTTTTATTTTTAATATCTTCAAATATGTACATTAGTGCCCAGAAAAAATGACCCCCTACTCCACAGTCGGAAAACGATTATTTTGGCTATTTTAAGCTTCTGTGCAAAGTTTGAGTGAAATTGGTTGAGATTAACCCAATGATATCCGAGCCTAAAGTTGGTAAAAAAAATGTTTTTCATATAAAAATTACTTTTTTAAATCGCTAATAACTTTTCAGGATCGAGTTTTACAGTTTTGGTATGTTCTGTAAAGTTGTAGAGCATTAAATTTTCAATGAGAATCTCACTTTTGGGAATATTTGGATGGAAGTAGCGCACCGTGCAGACCAAACCGTAAGAAACTTGGGTTTTCCATACATTTTTTCGATTTTTCCCTTACAAACTTCACCTCCGAGTATCAATGGGTAAATGATGACCAATTTTGCTCATATTTGGCCCAGAGTTCTAAAATAGCCCAAACAACAATATTCAGCTTGTGGAGCGAGGTTTTGAGAAAAAATCCCATATTCTGGACACCCTAATGCACATTCAAAAATAGTTTTGCCTTCCTCACTGAGGTAATGCTATAATCCTGCTCTAAAATTGAACTTTTTATTTAAAGCTCGAAAACCCACCATGATGTATACATATCGACTCAGAATCGAAAACTGAACAAATGTCTGTGTGTATGTGTGTGTGTATGTGTGTGTGTATGTGTGTGTGTATGTGACCAATAATGTCACGCAGTTTTCTCAGCACTGGCTGAACCGATTTTGACCAAACTAGTTGCATTCGACTTGGTTTAGGGTCCCATACGGTGCTATTGAATTGTTTGAAGTTTCGATAAGTAGTTCAAAAGTTATGTATAAAAATGTGTTTTCGCATATTTTTGGAAGTTGAATAAATGGCATTAAACTGAACCAAACATCATCATGTTATACATCGTTGAATAGGTAATTGAAAGACCTTTCCAACGAGTCCAAAACATTGATATTCTGGCAACACTGTCTCGAGTTATAACCACTTAAGTGATATTCATGTATTTGTTTGTAGCCGGATCTCACTTAAATGTATATAAACAATGTCCGAATCCATCATCCGACCCATCGTTGGTTAGGTAATCGAAAGACCTTTCCAACGAGTCTAAAGCATTGAAGATCTGAAAACCCTGTCTCGAGTTCTGACCACTTTAGTGATATTTATGTACTTTTTTGTAACCGGATCTCACTTAAATGTATGTAAACAATGTCCGGATCCATAATCTGACCCATCGTTGGTTAGGCAATCAAAAGACCTTTCCAACGAGTCCAAAACATTGAAGATCTGGCAACCCTGTCTCAAGCTCTGACCACTTTAGTGATATTTATGTACTTTTTTTTGTAGCCGGATCTTACTTAAATGTATGTAAACAATGTCCGGATCCATAATCCGACCCATCGTTGGTTAGGTAATCGAAAGACCTTTCCAACGAGTCCAAAACATTGAAGATCTGGCAACCCTGTCTCGAGTTCTGACCACTTTAGTGATATTTATGTACTTTTTTGAAGCTGTATCTCACTTAAATGTATGTAAACAATGTCCGGATCCATCAACCGACCCATCGTTGGTTAGGTAATCGAAAGATCTTTCCAACGAGTCCAAAACATTGAAGATCTGGCAACCCTGTCTCGAGTTCTGACCACTTTAGTGATATTTATGTACTTTTTTTTGTAGCCGGATCTCACTTAAATGTATGTAAACAATGTCCGAATCCATCATCCGACCCATCGTTGGTTAGGTAATTGAAAGACCTTTCCAACGAGTCTAAAACATTGAAGATCTAGCAACCCTGCCTCAAGCTATGACCACCTAAGATGCCACTTATGAGCCCTTGAGTAATATGTGTGTTTTTTGTATTCCGAAACTTAACGAAATTAGACGAAATTTGTGTCCAAACCCATCATATTACATATCACCCATTTTTGGAAAAGAGTGAGGAAGGCACCAACCACATAGGTGGATTAAGTTAGTTTTTTTTTGTGTTAATAGTTGAATAACAAAATTAATAAATGTTGTAACAGTTCAGGTGGAGTTAGATTGGGTAAAAGTGATTTTTACGTTTTTTTTTCAATTTCTCAGAATCTTATCAATCAAACTTAAATCCGTTTTAAAGATTGAGTAAATGTCAAGAAGAGGAAACTTTTCTGTAAAACTACATTCCAAGAAAAAAAATCTGTAATATTGGTTAATTTGTTTAAAGTTGAGGTGTGTTTTAGCCAAAAATTACCATTTGATAAATCAACCTTACAAAATATGCGTTGCATTTGCTCAAATTATTTTTTTTATATTTGAAAAACTAAACTTCCATCATTGCAGCATGTCAATACAATTCCCTCGAACAATTTCAACAATTTCAAACGTTAGGCATTTAAGGCAGGTTGCATAAATATCCACCAAATTTAGGGAAAATGTTGATAAACTATTTGAGACTTACAAGTAAGGAGTAAGATTATGTTAGTTTTTAGGTACTTGATGTGCAGTTTTCACTACTAAATTTAAGTCAGTAGATCTCAAATAAAAGTCAAATAAGTTCAATTTTTTTTAAATCTTCTAATAACTCTCAACTTTTTGATGTTGGGATATTTTTTACAAAATAAAACAATCTTTGTAACCCCTCACTGCATTAACATATTTTTGAAGGACGACGATATTGCGCGCTTTCTTTTTGCGACCATAACGAAGTGGGACGTGGCCAGCCGGCCCCATCCGCGGTGGAAATAATGGTAAACCGGCAAAAAGTAAGTTATGGAACCAAACAGCAGCAGCCATCCCACGGGGGTGACAAGAAGTTTAAAACTGCGATCGTTTTTTTTTTGGTGGTGTTGAAATGAAATGTGGTCTGGACACTATCCTCTGTGGACCTTGATTTTCATTAAAATTTTGACACTTTGGCATCTTATTTAAGCTGATATGATGCCTTTTATGTTTTTTGCGATTTTTTGTGGAAAATCCTGCTTACAGCTAAACTCTTTTGTAGGAAACAACTAAAATCATGCGTTTTCTCTCACTCTTGCTATCTATTCATGTTTACTCGTAAAAAGTTCCAAATATTGAATAACACGAAAGCACTCACCCTTGATTTTGGCGCTATTTTTTCAGCATTCTCTGAACCACAGTGGATGGTTGTTTGCAAAATGTAGGCTTTGATTTAGGGGCTTGTTATTGTTTTTCGAAGATCGTATTTCATAGGACACCACGGCCACGATGATAGTTGTGGTAAATCTGTGAGTATGTGTGAATGAATGTTGTTTAGGGAAACGTTGTGTATTGCTTGACTAAAAGCATTTTTCTTTTTTCGCGACTTAAATTTTTTTGAAGTTTAATTTTTTAACTAATATTCTCTCTTTAATTTAATAAATATATAGCTTTAAACAATTGTTCAAGCTTAAAGCCAGTTGATTTAATTTTTGCTCATAGTTACTCCTGCCAACAGATCGCATTTTCACAAAAATAAACCAACTACGCCCTCAATCGGGAGCTTCTTCACGAGATTTAATCTTTTCATTCGTTTCCAGGCATCAAGAAAAAAAAAGTCCACCTCCTAAATGCCCACGTGAGGACGTAAGCGCTTTGTTTGTGAGCCTCCTCCGCCGGAGATAGCGAGGCGGTCCATCCCGGGCAGGTGGTAGGTTTTCCCGGATTTTTCCATTCCACCTTTTCCCATTGCAAACCAACAATGGGTGAAAATTCTGCCTCTGCCAAAATCGTATTACCTGTCTTGCAGCCTCCTCCCCCTCCAGAAACACACCCCGTTTCCTCGTTACCGAGATTTTAATGGGCTTTTCTTTTCGACAAACCATTTATCAAACACAAACACAAAGCCCACCCGGGTCCTGGTCGTCCAAGGTTTTCTTTTTTTGGGCAGGACTGGGCGGAAAACTGATTTTTCTCAACTCTGGAAGCTCACCTTCATCCGATTTTCAGCTTGTTTTTGTAGATTTTTCGTTGGAATAGAAATGATTTTCTAACCGCAAACAGCACTTAACGAAAACAACTTTTTGAATGTTAAAAAAAAAAAAAAAATAAGATAATGCAGTGATTTACACGCAAGGCAGCTTATAATTTTCGTTTTACCTCGGTGAAACTAAACCGGAAGTGAGTACTTTGCCGAGCCTGCAATCAACAACCGGCCAACTAATCATCCAAGATTGCTGCTAATTTCCTACCTCGCAGCACCAACATCCACACACACTAGGCTAGCAATTATTGAAGACCCTGAAGGCAGAGCAGAGAACGGGAAAATTATTTGTGCCTAGCGTGCTGGAAAACTCCAAGGCTTCGATTAATAGCAGAGTGCCGTCTTTCTCTCTCCACGTGGTGCAATTATCCTCCCATAAAGATAGGGAGCTCGACATTTAGGCCTTGCTGGCTGCAGCGTCGGTTCAGCACGTGTGAAACGTTCCAGGCTGGGGACCTTCTGCATTTAAGATACTAAACCGTTGAGGCACCTAATGGACTGAAACGTTTTGGAGAATAAATAAAATCGTTGCTGATTTATTCTGATTTAGTAGTGCTCTGATAGACCTGTGTAAAGATTATAATTGTTGTGGTATATGATATAAAGTCAAAATCAAGGCAACCTTTGAAATAGAGTATAGAATTGGATATTTTCATAAAAATGATTCAAAAAAATATTTTTGGTTAAAAAATAAAAAATGTAAAACAAAGTACTTAATCTTACAATTTTAATTCAATCATGAAGTTTGATATGTCACATGGTGTTTCTCGCATGTGAGCAATTTTCTACTAAATCAGTCTTTTTTTTTAAAAATAATTTTTGTATTTATTAATCCGGTTGAAACTTTTATGGTGCTTTCGGTATGCCCAAAGAAGCCATTTTGCATCATTAGTTTGTCCATATATTTTGACAAAGGACTTTGTCTTAAAGCTCTATCTGCGGTGTCAATGCAAAATTTTTCGAAAATGTAGCGTTACCGTCGCAAGCCCTCGGCGTGACATTCTGTTTCTGTTGCGTAGATGCCGTGAAAACTATTTAAGCTAAAAGTTAGCCTCTGGAGGATTTAGTGTCCATCAGACTTTCATCAAAGACGGACCTTACGTTGGGAATTTTATTGCTCACACACACACACGCAGGTGGTGCACGAACTTGAGAGGAGGTCCAAGAAGTTATTGACGGTAGCCAGAACGGTCACCGGAATACCGAAATTTTTTTTTTCATAAAATTATTTTTATTAGGTCCTTTTCGGTACTGGGACCTGGTTAGGACCGAGTCGGCTTTTGTAATTACATTTGGCTTAATAATTACAGAGGATCTTGTGTGTAAATGTTAGTGGGAGGGGAGCCGATTACCCGCGGCCTACTCGGGGTTAGTAGGGAAGGGATTGATGTTAAAGACAAGGCGTGGGAAGGGAAGGGGGATTGTGTAGGGGTCTTGGTTGGCTCTGCTGGCCTTTGCGTTTTGTCCTCAGCCGCAACTCGGTGTCCAGCTGCTGGGGCGTTCTTGCTTTGCTTCCGGTGCAACCAGAAACGACGGCTTTGTGCGAAGGCGAGTTATACTAACAGAAGGAAAACTAACTGAAGGAAAACTAACTGGAACAAAAACTAAATAGATATTTTGGAATCTAAGAGGAACTGATAGATCGGATAGAGAACATCAAGGTCTAGTTGAGATAACGCGTCTCGCATCGGAATTTCTGGTGGTCTTCCTCGGGCCCTGAGGGTATCTTTCAACTTAATTCTGTGAACATGGTGATCTGGACACGCCCATACGAGATGGTCGATGTCCTGATAACCCTGCCCACAGTCGCATAAGTTCGTATCACTCATGTTGATACGGTACAGATGAGCCTTGGACGAGTAATGGTTCGACATAAGGCGGGACATCGTTCTGATGAATCCACGCGTCAAGTCCATTCCCTTGAACCAGGCTTTTCTTTGCACCTTAGGTCGTATGGAATACATCCAACGTCCTTTGGTGTCGCCGTCCCATTGTGTTTGCCAATCCAGAAGCGCACGCTGCCTCGGAAAACCATAGCATTCTTGTAGGCTAATTGGCCTTTCAAAAATGTCTCCACTCTCAGCACCCTTCTTGGCGAGCAAGTCCGCTTTCTCATTACCCGGAATCGAGCAATGAGCGCGGACCCATACCACCGTGATGCTGAAGGACTGAGCCGCCAGGTTGTTTAAAGTCTTACGTATTTCCGTGAGGAAAAACGTAGACTCCCTGGTCGGCTTCAGAGTCCGGATAGCCTCAACAGAGCTAAAGCTATCGGTGAAGATGAAGTAGTGGTCAGGTGGCATGGTCTCGATGATTCGCAGTGCGCAGTAAACCGCGGCTAACTCTGCGACGTAAACCGAACTCGGGTCCTTCAGCTTAAAGAACAGCTGATAAGATTCATGATAAACACCGAAGCCCGTACAGCCGTCAAGCTTGGAGCCATCGGTGAAGAATCTGTTGTTTGGAGGAACATGGTTGTACTTTGATGCGAAGATCGACGGTACAACTCCCCGCAGAAGATGGTTTGGGATACCGCGAGTATCGGCTTTCATGGACGTGTCGAAGCCAATCAGGGTGCTGCTGGTTAACGGAGGCGTGCGCTGTACCGTTGTGCTCGGGCTCCACTCCCACGATGACATAAAGTCATAATATAGAAGCATGCGCCGAGACTCAACGTGAAGGTTCAGCAACGTTTCAAAGTTGTCAATTACCAGTTTATTCCTGTAATCACACCGGATCAGGAACCGGTAAGACAGTTCGTAGTAACGAGTTCGCAGAGGCAACACTCCCGCCAAGACCTCGAGGGTCATGTTGTGAGTTGAGTGCATGCATCCCAAGACAATGCGAAGACTTCGGTACTGTATCCGCTGGAGAACCAACAAGCGTGATTTCGCAGCTGACTGGAAGCAGAAACTGCCATATTCCAGCACCGAGAGTATCGTTGTCTTGTACAGTCGAAGCAGGTCAGAAGGATGAGCACCCCACCGGTTGCCAGAGACGCTGCGCAGAAAATTAGTTCTTTGCAGGCACTTTTGCTTCAGGTAGTTAATGTGCTTCCCCCATGTTCCCTTCTGATCAAAGATGGTTCCCATGTACATGAAGTGGTCCGACTGCTCGATAGTCTTTCCCGAGAGAGAAAGATTGAGCTGCGGCGGTTCATGCTTCCCCGTAAAAACGACCAGTTCCGTCTTCTCCGGAGAGAATTCAATACCCTTTCCAACTGCCCAATGGGCCAAGTTGTTCAGGGTATCTTGCAAGGGTTCTAGCAGATCGACTTCCTTCTTGGCAGCGATTGAAACCACTGCGTCATCTGCGTACTGTATAAGGGTGCAGTCTCCGGTCAAGCAATCATCGATGTCGCTGACGTAGAAGTTATACATGGATGGGCTAAGGCGTGAGCCTTGTGCCAAACCCATGTAACTTATCCGGGTGATTGCCAGATCACCTTGCACAAAGTGCATGTGTTTTTCTGACAACAGGTTGATGAGGAAGTTGCACATCGTCGGATTGAGACCGCTCCGCCGCAGCTTTACTCCCAACACATCGATGGAGACTGAATCGAATGCACCCTTGATGTCTAGGAAGACAGAAGCCATTTGCTGTTTTTTACCACGGGCTATGTCGATCCCTGTGGCCAGCAAGGCTAGACAGTCGCTTGTTCCCTTGCCTCTCCGGAAGCCATACTGCGTGTCAGACAGCAAGTGCTCTCGTTCCATCCATGGTTCGAGGCGGTCGAGGATCATCTTCTCCAGCAACTTGCGTAGACACGACAGCAAGCTGATTGGACGATACGAGTTGTGGTCGGACGCCGGCTTACCGGGCTTTTGAATGGCAACCACCCGGACCTGTCGCCATTCGTGTGGAATTATGTTCTGCTCCACCAACGTGTTGAACAGATTCAACAGACGCTGCTTGGCGACGTCCGGAAGATTCTTCAGCAAGCTGAACTTGATCTTGTCCGGACCAGGAGCAGTGTTGTTGCCCGTCAATAGTGCTATGGAGAGCTCTACCATCGAGAAGGGAGGATTAGAATCGCTCCCATCAACAACGTCGAATGATGGTTGTGTCGGCACCGAGTCCGGGCACACCTTCTTGGCGAAATCCAATATCCACTTGTCTGATTTTTCCACACTCTCGTTCGGAACGGAACCTCTACGCATGGCCCTCGCAACGCGCCACAGAGTGCTCATGGACGTATCTGCTGGTAATCCTTCAACGAACTCCCGCCAGTACATTCGCTTCTTCCGCTTCAGAGTATTACTGTACCTGCGATCAAGAGCTCTGTACTTTTGGAAGTTCGCTCGGATTCCACACTTGCAGAAGTCCACATAAGCTTCAGACCTGGCCGCCGAGAGATCCGTACACTCCTTGTCCCACCAGGGAAGTGGAGGGCGCGTTCGGATGTACGGTCCCGGGACGGGTTTCGTCTGAGCTTGTATAGCACTGTCATAGATCAAATTAGCCAGAAACGCATATTCTTCAAGCGGTGCCAACCCTGCTCGCAACTCAACTCCAATGGAGACTGCCTCCGCGTACTGTTTCCAGTCGATATTTCGCGTCAGATCGTAAGGCATCTCCACCGTTGTCGATTGCTGTGGGCCATGGCTAACCAGAATAGCGATCGGCAAATGATCACTGCCACGAGGATCTTGAAGCACGTTCCAGTCACAGAGAACTGCCAGACTGTTGGAACAGAGCGACAAGTCGATGGCACTCGCCTTCGTACCGGACGTAGTTGGCGTTGGTGGTGTTGCAATCCGCGTAACTTGCTTGTCCCTGTTTAGGAGGGTCATCTGGAAGTCGTCGCACAGTTCGTGAATCAGATATGCTTGAGGGTCTGTCTTGTGACTTCCCCACTCGGTGCTGTGAAGATTAAAGTCACCCAGAACCAGTCGCGGTGCCTGCAACAGCTCAAGCATACCCCACAACTTTTGTCGAGTTAACGACACCTGTGGGGGAACATAGACGGACACAATGCAAATGTCCAGTCCTCTGATCCTGGCCTGTACTGCGACTGCTTCGATTCCTCCTAGATTCGGGAGCGTGACCTTTCTAAAAGTGTGGCATTTCCTGACCCCAATCAGTACGCCTCCACCTCTATTTGGCCCTGCCCTGCTCTCTGTGATGATGTTGTACCCCCGGAAAGCTGGCGTCTCATCTCCGATAAGAAACGTTTCGCTCAGCGCAAACACATCACAGTCTCGTTCGAATGCGAATTGTTGAAAATCGTTTAACTTGGGGGTTAAACTTCTGCAATTCCATTGTAGAAAGGAGATGCCGTTTTTCGTTTTTGGTGTATTACCCATCAAAGGAAATGAACGACAAGAGGGGCGTCGTGCTAGCAAGCTGTTTCCCGATGTGTCTAGCGAGAGGCTCAAACCGCTTTATGATTAAACGCGTCGGTTCACTCACAAAAGAGCACAGCCATTCCACGATTGTGGAAAAAGGAAGGACTCCTTTGAAGGCATCGGTGATCGGATTCGGTTGAGGAACCGTTTTTAGGGGGATCTTTGGCAGCTTGGGAACGGGCTTCAGCGGCTTGAGAGGAATCGGTGCCGGCTTCGGTGTCGGCTTCGGTGCCGGCTTCGGAGCGGGCTTACCCGACGGACCGAAAGGAAAATCCTCCTCGAAGTTCAACGAGTCACTTTCCTTACCCTTGCCGCCAGCGGCTTTCCTGGACTTGGAAGCCTTGTTGCGCTTCGGGTTTGGTCCGGAAGAGTCACTTTCCTCGTCTCTCTGGAAGAGGACCTCCACATCGGAATCTTCGTCCCCCGAATCTTCGTCCGCCAAAGGAGCGAAGCGATTGGGGTGGGTCACCTGACTAAGGATTTCCGCGAAGGACTTCTTGGAGCGTTCCCTCAAGGATCGCTTCATCTTGTCCTCGCGCTCCTTGTACTTTGGGCACTGTCGAGTTTTGTGCGGTTCCCCGCCACAAAGCAGGCATTTTTCAGCCTGCTTTTGGCAATCCACGTCCTTGTGGGGGCCGGCGCACTTTGAGCACTTGCTCTTGTTGCTGCAGTAGGTCTTGGTGTGTCCCAACTGCTGGCAGTTTTCGCAGCTCATCACTCGCGGAACGTACAATCGAACTGGAAGCCGAAGCTTGTACAGCTCAATGTAGTCCGGCAGAGCTGACCCTGCAAAAGTCACCCGGAACGAGGCAGAAGGAATGAACTTCTTCTGGCCACCCTCGGTGGTGACGTTGCCCAGTTGCCGGCACTCGAGTACCTCCACAGCTGGAAGTTTAGGGTTCTTGAAGCGTCCCACCGCCCTTGAGAGGTCGACAAGCGACAGACTGTCATCGGTCACCACGCCGTCGATCTCGACTTTGCGGGCCGGAATCCAAACACGGTACTCAATGCTGAACCGCAGATCAGTTACGATCTGATTAGCTTGCACCGCGGAGTTCACGATCACGCGGAGCTTGCTCTTGTTCAGCTTGGTACATTCGACCACCCCAGGATAGTGCTTCTGCAAATCCTTGGTGATCTGTACAAAGTTTAACGGCTTCTGTTTGGGCCGGAAGAAGACCACCCATTCCGTTTGCGATCCCTCTTGATACTGACGAGGACGAGGAATCGGTTTTTGGGAATGAGGATTCAGGAGCGGTGGGGGATTTGGATCCGGATTCGGCACCGGTGTTTTAGGAGGAATTGGATCTGGATTGGGAGAAGGAATTGGGTTTGGAGTCAAGGGGGGAATCGGGTCTGGAGTCAAGGGAGGAATCGGTGGTTGAGGGGGAACCGGATTCGGATCTGATTTAGGACGCTTTCGCTTCTTCCTCTTAGACCCGTCCGTGGATCCCCCTTTACCGTCAGCATCCTTATCCTTCAGGAAGTGGTCCCTGTTGGTGGTGTTTGAAGGAACTCCCGAGACAGAGTCCTTCATTTCCACGTCCTCGTCACCATCAATGGATGAATCGAAATCAGATTCCTCGTGTTCCGACTCGGTCGGATCCATGATTGAGGAAAAACGGAAGAAAACTAATCAAACCAAAATAAGACTAAAATAACGCAGAAGAAATGAGAAAAAAAAATCTAACAGGAAAAAAAAAACTATGAGAAAAAAAAAAAAAAACTAAAAGCAAACAAAAAACTCGCCTTTCGCACTCACCGCCGAACTGGCCGCACTGGCTGCCGCCCGCAGCGGGATGCGCGGGAAGCTCGTTTGCGCGCGCTTGTTGTTGTTGTGCTGCCTGCTGCCAGCCACGTAAACAACGGGGTTGTCTCCGACCTGGCCTGGCCGAAAACTGGTCCGCCGACCGCAGTCGACTCTCCGGGGCCGATTCCACCGACCAACGACCGTCTCTCGCCTCAGCTGCCTCCGCGGCCGCTGCTGCTGACTCCTCCTGCTGCTGCTGCTCGGATGCAGGAACTCGTTCCTCTTCCGCTGCTGCACCGCCGCCGTGTCCACGACGACCAGATTGTGGCCTCTCTGACCACCGGAACGGGCTTGTCCGCTCGCACACGCCTCGGAATCGCCGTGAAAAACGCGCCAAACACACCGCGAAAAAACACGACTAACCGCTGAGACTTCTGCCGGAGCAATGAATGGAATACCGAAATTATTGGGAACAATTTGGTAGGATATCGGTCACACCCGGAGTGGCCATTGCCCTGAGGGAAGGTTCTACCGGGAGGACATTTACGGAACCATACAAATTTGGGCAATATGGGTATCAAAATTCATGGTTTTTGATACTGGTAATGAAAGTGACCATTTTGGCAGGATTGGCCACACCCGGAGTGGCCATTGCCCTGAGGGAAGGTTCTACCGGGAGGACATTTACGGAACCATACAAATTTGGGCAATATGGGTATCAAAATTCATGGTTTTTGATACTGGTAATGAAAATGGCCATTTTGGCAGGATTGGCCACACCCGGAGTGGCCATTGCCCTGAGGGAAGGTTCTACCGGGAGGACATTTACGGATCCATACAAATTTGGGCAATATGGGTATCAAAATTCATGGTTTTTGATACTGGTAATGAAAATGACCATTTTGGCAGGATTGGCCACACCCGGAGTGGCCATTGGCCTGAGGGAAGGTTCTACCGGGAGGACATTTACGGATCCATACAAATTTGGGCAATATGGGTATCAAAATTCATGGTTTTTGATACTGGTAATGAAAATGACCATTTTGGCAGGATTGGCCACACCCGGAGTGGCCATTGCCCTGAGGGAAGGTTCTACCGGGAGGACATTTACGGATCCATACAAATTTGGGCAATATGGGTATCAAAATTCATGGTTTTTGATACTGGTAATGAAAATGACCATTTTGGCAGGATTGGCCACACCCGGAGTGGCCATTGCCCTGAGGGAAGGTTCTACCGGGAGGACATTTACGGAACCATACAAATTTGGGCAATATGGGTATCAAAATTCATGGTTTTTGATACTGGTAATGAAAATGACCATTTTGGCAGGATTGGCCACACCCGGAGTGGCCAGTGCCCTGTGGGAAGGTTCTACCGGGAGGACATTTACGGAACCATACAAATTTGGGCAATATGGGTATCAAAATTCATGGTTTTTGATACTGGTAATGAAAATGACCATTTTGGCAGGATTGGCCACACCCGGAGTGGCCATTGCCCTGAGGGAAGGTTCTACCGGGAGGACATTTACGGAACCATACAAATTTGGGCAATATGGGTATCAAAATTCATGGTTTTTGATACTGGTAATGAAAATGACCATTTTGGCAGGATTGGCCACACCCGGAGTGGCCATTGCCCTGAGGGAAGGTTCTACCGGGAGGACATTTACGGATCCATACAAATTTGGGCAATATGGGTATCAAAATTCATGGTTTTTGATACTGGTAATGAAAATGACCATTTTGGCAGGATTGGCCACACCCGGAGTGGCCATTGCCCTGAGGGAAGGTTCTACCGGGAGGACATTTACGGATCCATACAAATTTGGGCAATATGGGTATCAAAATTCATGGTTTTTGATACTGGTAATGAAAATGACCATTTTGGCAGGATTGGCCACACTCGGAGTGGCCATTGCCCTGAGGGAAGGTTCTACCGGGGGGACATTAATCGAACCATATGACTTGGGGCAATATGGGTATCAAAATTCATGGTTTTTGATACTGGTAATGAAAATGACCATTTTGGCAGGATTGGCCACACCCGGAGTGGCCAGTGCCCTGTGGGAAGGTTCTACCGGGAGGACATTTACGGAACCATACAAATTTGGGCAATTGGTATCAAAATTCATGGTTTTTGATACTGGTAATGAAAATGACCATTTTGGCAGGATTGGCCACACCCGGAGTGGCCATTGCCCTGAGGGAAGGTTCTACCGGGAGGACATTTACGGAACCATACAAATTTGGGCAATATGGGTATCAAAATTCATGGTTTTTGATACTGGTAATGAAAATGACCATTTTGGCAGGATTGGCCACACCCGGAGTGGCCATTGCCCTGAGGGAAGGTTCTACCGGGAGGACATTTACGGATCCATACAAATTTGGGCAATATGGGTATCAAAATTCATGGTTTTTGATACTGGTAATGAAAATGACCATTTTGGCAGGATTGGCCACACCCGGAGTGGCCATTGCCCTGAGGGAAGGTTCTACCGGGAGGACATTTACGGAACCATACAAATTTGGGCAATATGGGTATCAAAATTCATGGTTTTTGATACTGGTAATGAAAATGACCATTTTGGCAGGATTGGCCACACCCGGAGTGGCCATTGCCCTGAGGGAAGGTTCTACCGGGAGGACATTTACGGATCCATACAAATTTGGGCAATATGGGTATCAAAATTCATGGTTTTTGATACTGGTAATGAAAATGACCATTTTGGCAGGATTGGCCACACCCGGAGTGGCCATTGCCCTGAGGGAAGGTTCTACCGGGAGGACATTTACGGAACCATACAAATTTGGGCAATATGGGTATCAAAATTCATGGTTTTTGAAACTTGTAATGAAAATGGCCATTTTGACCGGATTGGCCACATCCGGAGTGGGAATTGCCCTGGGGAAGGTTCTACCGGGGAGGACATTAATCGAACCATACGACTTGGGGCAATATGGGTATCAAAATTCATGGTTTTTTAAACTGGTAATGAAAAGGGCCATTTTGACTGGATTGGCCACACCCGGAGTGGCCAGTGCCCTGAGGGAAGGTTCTACCGGGAGGACATTAATCGAACCATACGACTTAGGGCAATATGGGTATCAAAATTCATTAATGTCCCCCCGGTAGAACCTTCCCGAGGGCACTGGCCACTCCGGGTGTGGCCAATCCAGTCAAAATGGCCATTTTCATTATCAGTTTCAAAAACCATGAATTTTGATACCCATATTGGCCCAAGTCGTATGGTTCGATTAATGTCCCCCCGGTAGAACCTTCCCGAGGGCACTGGCCACTCCGGGTGTGGTCAATCCAGTCAAAATGGCCATTTTCATTATCAGTTTCAAAAACCATGAATTTTGATACCTACATTGCCCCAAGTCATATGGTTCGATTAATGTCCCCCCGGTAGAACCTTCCCGAGGGCACTGGCCACTCCGGGTGTGGCCAATCCAGTCAAAATGGCCATTTTCATTATCAGTTTCAAAAACCATGAATTTTGATACCCATATTGCCCCAAGTCATATGGTTCGATTAATGTCCACCCGGTAGAACCTTCCCGAGGGCACTGGCCACTCCGGGTGTGGCCAATCCTGTCAAAATGCCCATTTTCATTACCAGTTTCAATAACCATGAATTTTGATACCCATATTGCCCCAAGTCGTATGGTTCGATTAATGTCCCCCCGGTAGAACCTTCCCGAGGGCACTGGCCACTCCGGGTGTGGCCAATCCTGTCAAAATGCCCATTTTCATTACCAGTTTCAATAACCATGAATTTTGATACCCATATTGCCCCAAGTCGTATGGTTCGATTAATGTCCCCCCGGTAGAACCTTCCCGAGGGCACTGGCCACTCCGGGTGTGGCCAATCCAGTCAAAATGGCCATTTTCATTATCAGTATCAAAAACCATGAATTTTGATACCCATATTGCCCCAAGTCGTATGGTTCGATTAATGTCCACCCGGTAGAACCTTCCCGAGGGCACTGGCCACTCCGGGTGTGGCCAATCCAGTCAAAATGGCCATTTTCATTATCAGTTTCAAAAACCATGAATTTTGATACCTATATTGCCCCAAGTCATATGGTTCGATTAATGTCCCCCCGGTAGAACCTTCCCGAGGGCACTGGCCACTCCGGGTGTGGTCAATCCAGTCAAAATGGCCATTTTCATTATCAGTTTCAAAAACCATGAATTTTGATACCCATATTGCCCCAAGTCATATGGTTCGATTAATGTCCCCCCGGTAGAACCTTCCCGAGGGCACTGGCCACTCCGGGTGTGGCCAATCCAGTCAAAATGGCCATTTTCATTATCAGTTTCAAAAACCATGAATTTTGATACCCATATTGCCCCAAGTCATATGGTTCGATTAATGTCCACCCGGTAGAACCTTCCCGAGGGCACTGGCCACTCCGGGTGTGGCCAATCCTGTCAAAATGCCCATTTTCATTACCAGTTTCAATAACCATGAATTTTGATACCCATATTGCCCCAAGTCGTATGGTTCGATTAATGTCCCCCCGGTAGAACCTTCCCGAGGGCACTGGCCACTCCGGGTGTGGCCAATCCTGTCAAAATGCCCATTTTCATTACCAGTATCAAAAACCATGAATTTTGATACCCATATTGCCCAAATTTGTATGGTTCCGTAAATGTCCTCCCGGTAGAACCTTCCCTCAGGGCAATGGCCACTCCGGGTGTGGCCAATCCTGCCAAAATGGTCATTTTCATTACCAGTATCAAAAACCATGAATTTTGATACCCATATTGCCCAAATTTGTATGGATCCGTAAATGTCCTCCCGGTAGAACCTTCCCTCAGGGCAATGGCCACTCCGGGTGTGGCCAATCCTGCCAAAATGGTCATTTTCATTACCAGTATCAAAAACCATGAATTTTGATACCCATATTGCCCAAATTTGTATGGTTCCGTAAATGTCCTCCCGGTAGAACCTTCCCTCAGGGCAATGGCCACTCCGGGTGTGGCCAATCCTGCCAAAATGGTCATTTTCATTACCAGTATCAAAAACCATGAATTTTGATACCCATATTGCCCAAATTTGTATGGATCCGTAAATGTCCTCCCGGTAGAACCTTCCCTCAGGGCAATGGCCACTCCGGGTGTGGCCAATCCTGTCAAAATGCCCATTTTCATTACCAGTATCAAAAACCATGAATTTTGATACCCATATTGCCCCAAGTCGTATGGTTCGATTAATGTCCCCCCGGTAGAACCTTCCCGAGGGCACTGGCCACTCCGGGTGTGGTCAATCCAGTCAAAATGGCCATTTTCATTATCAGTTTCAAAAACCATGAATTTTGATACCCATATTGCCCCAAGTCGTATGGTTCGATTAATGTCCCCCCGGTAGAACCTTCCCGAGGGCACTGGCCACTCCGGGTGTGGCCAATCCAGTCAAAATGGCCATTTTCATTATTAGTTTCAAAAACCATGAATTTTGATACCCATATTGCCCCAAGTCATATGGTTCGATTAATGTCCCCCCGGTAGAACCTTCCCGAGGGCACTGGCCACTCCGGGTGTGGCCAATCCAGTCAAAATGGCCATTTTCATTATCAGTTTCAAAAACCATGAATTTTGATACCTATATTGCCCCAAGTCATATGGTTCGATTAATGTCCCCCCGGTAGAACCTTCCCGAGGGCACTGGCCACTCCGGGTGTGGCCAATATCCTATAAATGTGGTCCCAAGCCCATTGCCCCAAATCATTCTGGTCCGGTGACTGTCCTTACAATCTTCATAAGAACAGAATTCCTCCCAATTTAGTGCACAAACTGTGTCTTTCAATGTGTGCGTGTGTGTGTGTGAGCAATAAAATTACCACCGTGGATCCGCTTTTGTCGAAACCACTTAAGGTACTGAATTTTTCTGAGGCTATCTGTTAGCTTAAATAGTTCGCATGAAATGTGGCAACAGTGGTGCAACATTCTCGCGTGACAGTTCCACGTAAACAGGAGAGGAGGCAAAATTTGCACCATGTTGCCACATTTCATGCGAACTATTTAAGCTAACAGATAGCCTCTGAACAATTTCAGTACCTGACGAGGTTTCGACAAAGGAGGATGCACGGTGGTAAATTTATTGCCCACACACACACACGCAAACATTGAAAGACACAGTTTGTGCACTAAATTGGGAGGAATTCTGTTCTTATGAAGATTATAAGGACGGTCACCGGACCAGAATGATTTGGGGCAATGGGCTTGGGATCACATTTATAGGATATTGGCCACACCCGGAGTGGCCAGTGCCCTCGGGAAGGTACTACCGGGGGGACATTAATCGAACCATACGACTTGGGGCAATATAGGTATCAAAATTCATGGTTTTTGAAACTGATAATGAAAATGGCCATTTTGACTGGATTGGCCACACCCGGAGTGGCCAGTGCCCTCGGGAAGGTTCTACCGGGGGGACATTAATCGAACCATATGACTTGGGGCAATATGGGTATCAAAATTCATGGTTTTTGAAACTGGTAATGAAAATGGCCATTTTGACCGGATTGGCCACACCCGGAGTGGCCAGTGCCCTCGGGAAGGTTCTACCGGGGGGACATTAATCGAACCATACGACTTGGGGCAATATGGGTATCAAAATTCATGGTTTTTGAAACTGATAATGAAAATGGCCATTTTGACTGGATTGGCCACACCCAGAGTGGCCAGTGCCCTCGGGAAGGTTCTACCGGGGGGACATTAATCGAACCATATGACTTGGGGCAATATGGGTATCAAAATTCATGGTTTTTGAAACTGGTAATGAAAATGGCCATTTTGACCGGATTGGCCACACCCGGAGTGGCCAGTGCCCTCGGGAAGGTACTACCGGGGGGACATTAATCGAACCATACGACTTGGGGCAATATAGGTATCAAAATTCATGGTTTTTGAAACTGATAATGAAAATGGCCATTTTGACTGGATTGGCCACACCCGGAGTGGCCAGTGCCCTCGGGAAGGTTCTACCGGGGGGACATTAATCGAACCATACGACTTGGGGCAATATGGGTATCAAAATTCATGGTTTTTGAAACTGATAATGAAAATGGCCATTTTGACTGGATTGGCCACACCCGGAGTGGCCAGTGCCCTCGGGAAGGTTCTACCGGGGGGACATTAATCGAACCATACGACTTGGGGCAATATGGGTATCAAAATTCATGGTTTTTGAAACTGATAATGAAAATGGCCATTTTGACTGGATTGGCCACACCCGGAGTGGCCAGTGCCCTCGGGAAGGTTCTACCGGGGGGACATTAATCGAACCATACGACTTGGGGCAATATGGGTATCAAAATTCATGGTTTTTGAAACTGATAATGAAAATGGCCATTTTGACTGGATTGGCCACACCCGGAGTGGCCAGTGCCCTCGGGAAGGTTCTACCGGGGGGACATTAATCGAACCATACGACTTGGGGCAATATAGGTATCAAAATTCATGGTTTTTGAAACTGATAATGAAAATGGCCATTTTGACTGGATTGGCCACACCCGGAGTGGCCAGTGCCCTCGGGAAGGTTCTACCGGGGGGACATTAATCGAACCATACGACTTGGGGCAATATAGGTATCAAAATTCATGGTTTTTGAAACTGATAATGAAAATGGCCATTTTGACTGGATTGGCCACACCCGGAGTGGCCAGTGCCCTCGGGAAGGTTCTACCGGGGGGACATTAATCGAACCATACGACTTGGGGCAATATGGGTATCAAAATTCATGGTTTTTGAAACTGGTAATGAAAATGGCCATTTTGACCGGATTGGCCACACCCGGAGTGGCCAGTGCCCTCGGGAAGGTACTACCGGGGGGACATTAATCGAACCATACGACTTGGGGCAATATAGGTATCAAAATTCATGGTTTTTGAAACTGATAATGAAAATGGCCATTTTGACTGGATTGGCCACACCCGGAGTGGCCAGTGCCCTCGGGAAGGTTCTACCGGGGGGACATTAATCGAACCATACGACTTGGGGCAATATGGGTATCAAAATTCATGGTTTTTGAAACTGATAATGAAAATGGCCATTTTGACTGGATTGGCCACACCCGGAGTGGCCAGTGCCCTCGGGAAGGTTCTACCGGGGGGACATTAATCGAACCATACGACTTGGGGCAATATGGGTATCAAAATTCATGGTTTTTGAAACTGATAATGAAAATGGCCATTTTGACTGGATTGGCCACACCCGGAGTGGCCAGTGCCCTCGGGAAGGTTCTACCGGGGGGACATTAATCGAACCATACGACTTGGGGCAATATGGGTATCAAAATTCATGGTTTTTGAAACTGATAATGAAAATGGCCATTTTGACTGGATTGGCCACACCCGGAGTGGCCAGTGCCCTCGGGAAGGTTCTACCGGGGGGACATTAATCGAACCATACGACTTGGGGCAATATAGGTATCAAAATTCATGGTTTTTGAAACTGATAATGAAAATGGCCATTTTGACTGGATTGGCCACACCCGGAGTGGCCAGTGCCCTCGGGAAGGTTCTACCGGGGGGACATTAATCGAACCATACGACTTGGGGCAATATAGGTATCAAAATTCATGGTTTTTGAAACTGATAATGAAAATGGCCATTTTGACTGGATTGGCCACACCCGGAGTGGCAATTGCCCTCGGGAAGGTTCTACCGGGGGGACATTAATCGAACTATTCAACTTGGGGCAATATGGGTACCAAAATTCATGGTTTTTGATACTGGACATGAAAATTACCATTTTGATTGGACATTTTCCGAACCATACTTGTTTTGGCAATTTATTTCCACAGAGGTGCCAAAGATTGAAAACATTTTATAGGAATACATTATTTAGGATTAAATACACAGGCAATGTTTTAAAAATATAAAATAAAATAGAATATTTTTTAGGAGTTTTGTACAAAGTTCTTTGTCATATTGGTCATGTAGAACATAACCACCTGCACCTTTTTTTCTTTTTCACCTCCGTGTACGCACGAGAGCAAGCAGCAGTCAAGTGCTCAGTGCTCTATCGTTTTTTCGAAATTTTCCGCCGTAATCTACCGCAATTACCCGCGAGTTTGCTCCTGCAGCATGCCAAAGGCCGGCCGTGGCCGTGGCAGTTCGAGTGCGGCCTCGAAAAACCCGCGAAGTTCGTCTACCGGCCGTGTGCAAAAAGGTAAACAAACCAACGCCGTGTCGACCGCCATCGCGCAGGGGAGCGTGAGCGCAGAAGGCATCGACAAAAAGTTACTACATCCCGGATATGTTCCGAGATCACCAGTGCGAACCCGTTCCGGTACTTCCGGTGCCACGACCAACACGTCAACATCCGCCAACATTCCCATCAGGAACGAGTTCCAGATGCTGAGTGACGACGAAGAAAACAACAACAACACCGACGGTAGCAGTTCCACCGACGACGACGAATACGATGGACGTGCACGGAAGAAAGTGTCGACGTCAAAAACGAACAATTCTCCAAAGGAACGTAGACAACCTCCAATCTATGTTTTGGACACGTTGGCGGACGATATTGACGAGTTGCTGGAAGGCCTCGGATATTGTCTGAAAGTCGGTAAGTCGTCAGTGCAAGTCTACACATTTGACAGCAAGAACTTCGACCTGGTTGTGGAGAAATTGAAGAGTAAAAACTTCAAGTTCTACACATTTGACCCCGTGCAGAAGACAGCCGTTAAGGTCGTCTTGCAGGGGTACCAAGACCGCCCGATCTCCGACCTCAAGAAGGACCTCTCGGGTGCTGGAATAACGCCGCGTGACATAAAAGTCCTCTCGCGGAAGACAACGGTCACAGGTACACACACACTGTACCTGTTGTACTTCGACCGCGGCACCGTCAAAATACAAGACCTGCGGCGGACTAAGGCGTTGGACGGTTTTTGGGTAAACTGGCGATTTTACTCAAAAAACCCGACGGACGCAGCGCAATGCCACCGTTGCCAGAAATTTGGCCACGGCTCGCGGAACTGCAACCTCCCGCCCCGCTGCGTGAAGTGCGGTGAAACACACCTCTCGGAGGCGTGTGCACTGCCGCGCAAGGCGGAATTGGGGGACGAGGCAGCACAAACCAAGGCGCGCATCAAGTGCGCCAACTGTGGAGGTAACCATACCAGCAACTACCGTGGATGCAGCGCACGGAAAACCTACCTCGAGGAGCAGGAAAAGAGGAAGAAGAAAGCAGCAGCGTCCCACCCTCCTCAGCGAAGTACGAGCGTAACCGTGCCGGCTGCTGGGCAGCGTACGGTTCCCGCGGACAACTCAGCATTCCCTCCTGGCTGGGGGCGATCGTTTGCCAGAGTGGTTGCTGCCGGTAGCGGCAATGCGGCCCAGCAAGAAGTCACCGGGGAAGATCTCTTTACCCTGCCGGAGTTCTTTGCTCTCGCGGGGGAGATGATGACGCGGTTCCGGACTTGCCGTAACAAGGCGGAGCAATTCCTGGCCCTTGGGGAGCTGATGATCAAGCACATCTACAAATGATTAAATACTGTGATTTAGTTATAAGCTTTTTCTCTTTCTTTCCCCTTTCCTTTGCAATTTTAGCAAGTTTTTTTTTTAATTTTTCTTGCTCTTGTTAGTTCCTTAGTTATAGAAATAATTGTTCCAAAATGGATTATGATGCAACACACAGCTGAAAGGAACTCCAAAACTCTGTTATGAATTGCAAAAGAACTGATTGTATCTTGATTATTCACCAATAAAACCGAATTAATTAATTAATATTTTTCCTTGCAAATTTCAATTCCTTCAAAAGATACAGATTTTTGAATTCTCATACATCATTTTTGTATGGATAGCTATACAAAAATGATGTATCAAAATTCAAAAATCTGCATCTTTTGAAGGATCTTTTTGATTGATTTTGTGTCTTCGGCAAAGTTATAGGTATGGATAAGGACTACACTGAAAAAAATGATACACGGTAAAAAAATTGGTGATTTTAACTTGATTTGCATTTATTTTTATATATGTTTTAGGGGACATCAAATGTCAACTTTTCAGAAATTTCCAGGTTGTGCAAAAAATCTTTGACCGAGTTATGAACTTTTTAATCAATGTGGATTTTTTCAAAAAATCGAAATATTGGTCGCAATAATTTTTTAACTTCATTTTTCGATGTAAAATCAAATTTTCAATCCAAAAATACTTGAGTGAAATTTTGATAAAGTGCACCGTTTTCAAGTTAAAGCCATTTTTAGGTAACTTTTTTGAAAATAGTCGCGGTAATTCATTTTTTTTACATTTGTGCACATATTTTCCCACTATTGAAAAGAATATTTTTGGAAAGCTGAGAATAATCTATAAATTTTACTTTTTGAAATTCGTTGATACGACCCTTCCCCCTGGCTACGGGCCTGCTATGTCGCATTACCCTCTAAATGTGAGGAAGGCACCAACCACCTTCGGGTGGATTAAGTAACGTTTTTTTTTAAATGTAAAATCAAATTTGCAATCGCAAAGAATTTTACAAAAAAAAAATATTAAGTGCATTGTTGTCGAGATATGGTCACCTGAAATTAAACTTTTATCTAAAAAAATGTTTTTTTTTTGCTAAAAAAATGCAGACTTTAAATTTTTCTATATAGTGCTCCTAAGTGACCAATACTGCAAATTTTTTTTATCGAAAAATTCAGAAATTTTCCTGAAATTTCGTCTGAGAAACAATGAAGATTAAGCATCTGGTTGCTAGGATACGGCGAATAAAAAAAAACAAACAGAAAAAAATATGTTTCAAAATAATACTCAGTATAAAAAAATTCTGATCTATTTGAAAACAAAATTGTTGGAATCAAAATTAACATTTTAAAAGGACGTAATATTGAATGTTTTTACTCTCTCTTTGGGTATCCGGAACACATACGAATTTTCTGGATACTCCGGATTTCTAGATTTGCTCCCAGATCAAAAACTATGCAAAACTAAACATCGCAAAACATGCTTGAAAAATTTGTATGAATCCGCTTTTTCATTACTGAGGATTTTTTTTTCTAATCGTGAAGTATTATAATTACAGTGCCATCCTGTTTTTTGGCAACACGATTTTTTCAATCATTTCTGCTCGTGAAAAACCAACGTCAATCTTAAAATTGTTCATTATTGTGTGAAGTTAATTTCATTCTTCAATAATTTTCGACGAGAGGAAATGTGTCGAAAAGTGATGTTGCCATAAACGAAATGGCACTGTATTCCAATAATGTTGATAATTTTATTTGTTTAGAGCGAAATGCCATATTTTTTCATAATAATATCCACTCAACACAATACTGTCGTCAATAACGGAATAATGCCAACTTTTTGCTGACAATGTCAAACTGTCGCGGCCTCTGGGCTCGTAATAATTGGTCAACTCAGCTCAACGTTCCCCTCGGGCGCCAAATAAGCAGATTAGTTGTAGCATTAGGCGGATCATATTTCGGACAACACTGCAATTAGTTCTGGTTACACACGCTCAGTCAATAAAGTGTTTGTCATAACTTGTGACGACGAAGCGGAAATCGAGGCAATTGCCTGTTAGAAGGAGTCAGCAATTGGACAATGTCAGCGATTTCCGTTGTGAATGGGTGGACAAACTGGCTTTGGAGGGGAAACGATTTTAGCAACTAGAAAGACTTTTGACTGGACTTTTGGTAAAACCTTTGATAAATATACACTGAGATTGCCATGACATAAAATTTTTGCATACTTCCGACAGTTTCAACAGCTGTTCAAATTTTTAATCAAAATTGAAACTTTTGACAAAACCAAAATTTAATATGGAAGGCGACGATCAACCCATCTCCATCGTCGAGGACGAAGATCTCCTGTACTGCTTTTTCCAAATCAACCCCGCCCTGGTGACCGTTCCCGGGTACGAGCGGCGGCACTATCTCCACCCACGCTACCAGCTGGAACCACCGTTGGCTCTATGTCGAACCCGATCCGGACCGCTATACTTTCTGCCGATGATCTGGGAGGAGGAGGAAGAGGACGAAGAGGGGCCACGCGTGGAATTTGTCAACCAGGTTCTCGTTGAAGAGGAATTGGAAGTCGCGGAAGAAGGTGAGTCTTGTTCTGGGCAACGATATATTGTGGAGGAACCGCTGGAGGAGGAGAAGGATACCGAAGCCATGGAGGATGAACAGTCTGGAGAAGCAGCTACAGCTGGAAATAGTGACCCAGGATGTGGTTCACAATCTTCGGTGAAACTGAAGAGAAGAAAAAGTATTTGAGCTGAACAATTTGATGGAATAAAAGTTTAACTAAATTTCTGAAACGCTCTTTTCTTTATTTAACATATTCAATCAAAAAATGGTTTAGAGAGGTTTATCCAAAATAGAGGGTGACGATTCTCGAGATTTTCAATTCCCCGGGAATCAAGAGGGAATGAATTAGGCCATTTCCCGGGAATTCCCGCGCCTGTGTGCTTCTAGCAGATGCGGCGAATGTAGCTGTTGTAGGTAATCTCAAATACTCAAAACTTTTAAATTAGATATCTCTGGAACGAAACATATTCATTTCTGTCAATAAGTGATTCTTATGTAAAATTGGCCGGGGAATACGGTGGTGAGGTCAAATAAAACAAATAAGTTGGGGTGTTTTAAGATACGGCCATTTAAAGTTCGCATTTCCGCAATACAGGTAGGTAAAATAAATTTATCAAAAATTTTGATCTCGGAAATAGATTCTACGTCCAATTCGGGATTCTTTCATGTTTTGATAGTATCAACAGCCCTGCCAAATTTGAGCGGAATCGGAGAATTTGAAATTTGCATTTTTCGTGGACAGTTGAAATAATTTGGGGAATGAGCTTTTTGGGACTCCAAATTGTTTTTTAATGTCTACGAATCTTCACTCCCACTGAGTGATTTTTCAAAAGTTTTCCAAACTTATTTCATGAACTTGTTAAATATTAGATTTGCGTAAAGTAAAAAAATAACTAATATATACTTTTGCAGCATCGAGATTTTTACAATATGATAAATAACAACTCAAAACAACAATTTGATGCTGTTTTGCCTTCCTCACTGAGGTAAGGCTATAATCCTGCTCGAAAAATGAACTTTTGAAATACAGCTCGTAGACCTATATTCATGTATACCTATCGACTCAGAATCGAAAACTGAACAAATGTCTGTGTGTGTGTGTGTGTATGTGTGTGTGTGTGTATGTATGTATGTGTTCAAAATTCTTGCCAAGTTTTCTCAGCACTGGCTGGACCGATTTTGATCAAACCGGTTGCATTCGACTTGGTTTAGGGTCCCATACATCGCTATTGAATTGTTTGAAGTTTCGATAAGTAGTTCAAAAGTTATATATAAAAATGTGTTTTCACATTTAACCGGATCTCATTTATATGCATGAAAACTATGTCCGGATCCATCATCCAACCCATCGTTGGTTAGGTAATCGAAAAACCTTTCCAACGAATCCAAAACACTGAAGATCTGGCAACCCTGTCTCGAGATATGGCCACTTAAGTGATATTGATGCACTTTTTGGAAGCCGAATCTCACTTAAATGTATGTAAACGAAGTCCGGATCCATCATCCGACCCATCGTTGGTTAGGTAATCGAGAGACCTTTCCAACGAGTCCAAAACATAGAAGATCTGGCAACCCTGTCTCGAGATATGTCCTCTTAAGTGATATTGATGCACTTTTTTGAAGCCGGATCCCACTTAAATGTATGTAAACTATGTCCGGATCCACCATTCGACCCATCGTTGGTTAGGTTATCAAATAACCTTTCCAACGAGTCCAAAACATTGAAGATCTGGCAACCCTGTCTCGAGATATGGCAACTTAAGTGATATTGATGCTCTTTTTGGAAGCCGGATCTCACTTAAATGTATGTAAACTATGTCCGGCTCCACCATCCGACCCATTGTTGGTTAGGTAATCGAAAAACCTTTCCAACGAATCCAAAACACTGAAGATCTGGCAACCCCGTCTCGAGATATGGCCACTTAAGTAATATTTATGTACTTTTTGGAAGCCGGATCTCACTTAAATGTATGTAAACTATGTCCGGATCCACCATCCGACCCATTGTTGGTTAGGTAATCAAAAAACCTTTCCAACGAGTCCAAAACATTGAAGATCTGGCAACCCTGTCTCGAGATATGGCCACTTAAGTGATATTGATGCTCTTTTTGGAAGCCGGATCTCACTTAAATGTATGTAAACTATGTCCGGATCCACCATCCGACCCATCGTTGGTTAGTTAATCGAAAAACCTTTCCAACGAATCCAAAACACTGAAGATCTGGCAACCCTGTCTCGAGATATGGCCACTTAAGTGATATTGATGCACTTTTTGGAAGCCGGATCTCACTTAAATGTATGTAAACTATGTCCGGATCCTCCATCCGACCCATCGTTGATTAGGTTATCAAATAACCTTTCCAACGAGTCCAAAACATTGAAGATCTGGCAACCCTGTCTCGAGATATGGCCACTTAAGTAATATTTATGTACTTTTTGGAAGCCGGATCTCACTTAAATGTATGTAAACTATGTCCGGCTCCACCATCCGACCCATCGTTGGTTAGGTAATCGAAAAACCTTTCCAACGAATCCAAAACACTGAAGATCTGGCAACCCCGTCTCGAGATATGGCCACTTAAGTAATATTTATGTACTTTTTGGAAGCCGGATCTCACTTAAATGTATGTAAACTATGTCCGGATCCACCATCCGACCCATTGTTGGTTAGGTAATCAAAAAACCTTTCCAACGAGTCCAAAACACTGAAGATCTGGCAACCCTGTCTCGAGATATGGCCACTTAAGTGATATTGATGCTCTTTTTGGAAGCCGGATCTTACTTAAATGTATGTAAACTATGTCCGGCTCCACCATCCGACCCATCGTTGGTTAGGTAATCGAAAAACCTTTCCAACGAATCCAAAACACTGAAGATCTGGCAACCCCGTCTCGAGATATGGCCACTTAAGTAATATTTATGTACTTTTTGGAAGCCGGATCTCACTTAAATGTATGTAAACTATGTCCGGATCCACCATCCGACCCATTGTTGGTTAGGTAATCAAAAAACCTTTCCAACGAGCCCAAAACATTGAAGATCTGGCAACCCTGTCTCGAGATATGGCCACTTAAGTGATATTGATGCTCTTTTTGGAAGCCGGATCTTACTTAAATGTATGTAAACTATGTCCGGCTCCACCATCCGACCCATTGTTGGTTAGGTAATCGAAAAACCTTTCCAACGAATCCAAAACACTGAAGATCTGGAAACCCCGTCTCGAGATATGGCCACTTAAGTAATATTTATGTACTTTTTAGAAGCCGGATCTCACTTAAATGTATGTAAACTATGTCCGGATCCACCATCCGACCCATTGTTGGTTAGGTAATCAAAAAACCTTTCCAACGAGTCCAAAACATTGAAGATCTGGCAACCCTGTCTCGAGATATGGCCACTTAAGAGATATTGATGCTCTTTTTGGAAGCCGGATCTCACTTAAATGTATGTAAACTATGTCCGGATCCACCATCCGACCCATCGTTGGTTAGGTAATCGAAAAACCTTTCCAACGAACCCAAAACACTGAAGATCTGGCAACCCTGTCTCGAGATATGGCCACTTAAGTGATATTGATGCTCTTTTTGGAAGCCGGATCTCACTTAAATGTATGTAAACTATGTCCGGATCCACCATCCAACCCATCGTTGGTTAGGTAATCGAAAAACCTTTCCAACGAATCCAAAACACTGAAGATCTGGCAACCCTGTCTCGAGATATGGCCACTTAAGTAATATTTATGTACTTTTTGGAAGCCGGATCTTACTTAAATGTATGTAAACTATGTCCGGATCCACCATCCGACCCTTCGTTGGTTAGGTAATCGAAAAACCTTTCCAACGAATCCAAAACACTGAAGATCTGGCAACCCTGTCTCGAGATATGATTACTTAATAAGACATGAATGCCACAAAAGTGGTAAAATGTCTATAATAAAAAAAAAATGATTACTTAAGTTATATATGTGTACGTTTTCTCTGGATTCAAAAAAATTGCTGAAATATGTGTACAAATCACTCCTATTACCCATTGTTGATAAAAAGTGAGGAAGGCATCAAACACATAGGTGGATTAAGTTAGTTTTTTACTTTATAAGCTCAACTGCACATATTCATTGAAAACAATATTTTCAATTCAATTCATTTTATTTACCGAAATAACAATTTTACAATTGCAAATTTATAGCAAATTTTCTGAACTTTTCAAAAAATAATATTTTTAGAAATGGTCACACATGGTCACTATTTTTTTTTTAAATCGAAAAACTGTAAATATTTCGCTAAAATCAAACTTTCGGTCGCTATATCTCTTTATCAAAAAATCTGTAAAGTATTTTTCGATTGGAAATTCAATTTTACATTAAAAAATAACTTAAAATTTGTTTTTACATGAAAATTTGATTTTTTCCAAAAATCACTATTTTTTCAAAATTCATATCTCGGCGGCAGATTTTTTGACCATGTTTCTCTATTGCTCGAAAGTTGCGGATTTTTGTCCCCTAAAACATATCAAAAAATCTCGAAAATAAAAAAAATACGTATTTTGGGAAATTGAGTTTTTGTGAAAAAATGTTAATTAAAAAATAGGCAAAATTGTTTTCCGTGTACCTATTTTTTTCTCAATAGTCTTCAATAATACCTACAACTTTGCCGAAGACAAATTGATCAGAAAATTCACTCAAAAGTTACAGTTGTTTGAATATTCACGTACCATTTTTGTATGGATTTTGTATGAGACTTTTATGGGTGAACCAATGACACAAAATAGCTTCTTTGGTCATAGGGAAGGCCCCCACAAAGTTTGAGCCAAATAAAAAAATACAAAAATTAAAAATGGTCGAAATCGGCCGATTTCGTAGAGTGTTGCTCAAATTATAGTTATTGTAATTTTTAACAAGTTAAAATTTAGACTTTCTGAATAAGAAGATTAGTGAGGCATTAGTTTATTTAAATTTGAACATCAAATGTTCTAAACACTTTCGGATTTTTCAAATGCTTTTTTTCTGATTAGTTTATGAAATTTGTTTCGACATTTATAAGTTTAAAATTTCCTGGGAATCTCGACCAAATTTCCAGAAATAGAGAGGTCCAAAAATTGTGGATTTCTCGGGAATTTCAGCTCGTCACTCCTAGACGCAAAACAGGAGCAGAAGGGTCAGAGTAAAATGATCTCGATTTGATTTGATGCCGCAGTCGGAGTCTCTTCGAAAGCTACCCGAGTTGAAAATGGGATGAACTTGTGTCGTAAATTTTCTGTCTATTGGCTATTGAGTCGGAGTCGACACATTCTGCGAAGCCAGAGTCGGAATCACTGAGTTTTCAGAAATTAGAGTTGAAAACGCCCAATTAATGAATGGGAGATGTTGACAGAGCCGATTGAGTCGAGCTTTTTTTCATTTTATTTGAGAGATGAAGTTGAAGCAGTCGAAGTCAGAGTTTTAAAATTGTCAAAGTCGATCAAAAATGTCGATGTTTATTAACAATCTGTTGAACCTTTTCAATATATTTTCAGTAGATCGACTTGAAAATTTTATCAAAAATTACACCATTTTTTAACCCTTCACAACCCAACCCCGCCTTTAGACGGGCTTCGATTTAAAAAATCGCCAAAAATACATATACAATTTTAGATCTTTAAAAAGCATTGGAAAAAGGAACTCATACAATTTTAGAAAATTTATGGATTGAAAGTTTTACTTCTTTTATGTGACTTTGCCAATGTTTTTAAAAATGTTATTTTTTCAGGTGTCAACTTTGGCTGTGTTTTTTAACTAACATTTCCTATATTTTAAGGTAAAAAGAAGTATGCAGTAATTTTTGTAGTGTCCCAGACTATGCCTCTACGCCTTTTTTTACAATTTAAATAATGATGTTGCTATTCTATAGCAGAAAAAATGAAAAACAAGCAAAAAAAATCAAAAGTAGCTATAAAAACATGAAAAAATTAGATAGGCAAAATGTAATGGTAGGAGGTGGTAGAATAGGCCAAATACTACCAAAAATAAACATAAACTAAACAAGATAAATGAAAATTAAAATACTAAAAATGAAACAAGAAAACCCGTAAACGAGAGAAGTGAAGTTTTTCGTAGAACAAAAATTGCTCAAAACGACCTCCTGAATAAGGGAAAAATAAAAAATTTCAAAAAATAAAAAAAATTGGGCGGTAGAGGGTTAATTTTTGGCATAGATAAACATGATAAACTGCAGTCAATCTGCAGTCCAATATTTACTGAAATATCGACATTTCGAAATTGTCTTTTTTCCTGTTTGCTTTTCTCAGCATAAAAGTTTATATTTTTGCATTAAGTGCACTTTTCAAAGACTTGAAATTGGAGTCGTAGTCGAAGAAGCTTAAAGTTTCAACTTTGCATGGAAGCTGTTGTTGGAGTCGTATCTCGGAATTGCCCGTCTACAAAAAACAAACATTCATTGAGACATGCTCCACTATCGGAGAACATGAAAACCTTTTCTCAGTTTTACATCACCGTAAAGCAAAACTGTTCGTTAACGATACCACCTTGCCATCCATAACGACACAATGAGTCCGATGCAAATGAGGTTGATGCTATTTTTTGCCCTCCTCCCGGCAGCTACCTTCCATGTTCCCCCACCCTCCTCGTTTGTAGCACATTATGGAAAGTTAATCACGTAGCTTCCGGTTCTTCGGAGAATTCCCTCAGCGCAGCGTCGTCTTTATCGTCATCGTTGTTGTACTATGCGTTGGGCTGCCTCGTTGAAAGAACAACAACAAACAACGCGTGCCGTTCAACGTTCCGTGCGCTTCCTTTCCCGCCCGGAAGTTTCCGGGAGAATAATGACAACAATCACCCCTCATCACCTCCTCTGTAAGAAGCAAGGGGACCATGTGGCAAAACTATGAACATCATCACCGGATGGAAGCAATTCCCCCGGCGGTGCTGCTGCGGAAACTCCTCCAAAAGGGAACGTTCTACGACGTCCGGGTAGTCCGCGCGGGTGGTGCAACCATGATTTAATTAGACCATTAAGGTACACACCGGCGTAGAGCGGAGTTCGATTCGTTAAACTATTAGACAACCGTTTTGCCGAATTTGGCCCCGATTTTGACAGCTGTGGCCCCGCGCGGTGCGCGGTGTTGATGGTGCGATGATGACTTCCCCCCCACGGATAATCTTCCCAAAGTTATCCCACACTGAATACCGTCGTCGACGACCAGTTCTTTAACGACCGACGGTATTAGAGTGTTGTAAAATTAAATAGCAGCCATGTTTCCTTAATGGTTGTTTGGAGCCTTCCCCACGCCCAACTCCTGCCACCTGGACCTGCATGTTCAGGGCGGCCCGAAGAAGCAATTTCGCCAGCGTTCCCAAGCACCAACACGAGGACGCTGGCAACACTGCGCTCAGGAGAGATATATCAAAGGCAGCGAACCAGGCCAAACTGATAGAGACACAATACATCGGTGGCGTTGGTGGCTCCGCCGGGACGGTGGTTCTGGTTCTTGGTCCTGCGCTGCTTGAAAGGCTTGACTTTGGCCACGGCTTCAAGATCGAAAATCAGCAACGGTTAGTTCTGAAGGCATGTTGGGTGGTGAAATTGGTGAGAAAGCTTTATTAGGGTGGTCAATTTTTAAATTATTTGTTACTATTTTTTATCGATTATAAAAACCAGTTTTTGATGAAGTTTTAAAAAAAATCTAATTCGAAATTCATCAAAAATGTCAGTTGTTTTTCTAAAAGAAAACAATAAATTAAAATAATAAAAAAACAACAAACAAAAAACTAATAAATAAAAACTAAAAACTAAAAACTAAAAACTAAAAACTAAAAACTAAAAACTAAAAACTAAAAACTAAAAACTAAAAACTAAAAACTAAAAACTAAAAACTAAAAACTAAAAACTAAAAACTAAAAACTAAAAACTAAAAACTAAAAACTAAAAACTAAAAACTAAAAACTAAAAACTAAAAACTAAAAACTAAAAACTAAAAACTAAAAACTAAAAACTAAAAACTAAAAACTAAAAACTAAAAACTAAAAACTAAAAACTAAAAACTAAAAACTAAAAACTAAAAACTAAAAACTAAAAACATAAAACATAAAACATAAAACATAAAACATAAAACATAAAACATAAAACATAAAACATAAAACATAAAACATAAAACATAAAACATAAAACATAAAACATAAAACATAAAACATAAAAAATAAAACATAAAACATAAAACATAAAACATAAAACATAAAACATAAAACATAAAACATAAAACATAAAACATAAAACATAAAACATAAAACATAAAACATAAAACATAAAACATAAAACATAAAACATAAAACATAAAACATAAAACATAAAACATAAAACATAAAACATAAAACATAAAACATAAAACATAAAACATAAAACATAAAACATAAAACAAAAAACATAAAACATAAAACATAAAACATAAAACATAAAACATAAAACATAAAACATAAAACATAAAACATAAAACATAAAACATAAAACATAAAACATAAAACATAAAACATAAAACATAAAACATAAAACATAAAACATAAAACATAAAACATAAAACATAAAACATAAAACATAAAACATAAAACATAAAACATAAAACATAAAACATAAAACATAAAACATAAAACATAAAACATAAAACATAAAAAATAAAACATAAAACATAAAACATAAAACATAAAACATAAAACATAAAACATAAAACATAAAACATAAAACATAAAACATAAAACATAAAACATAAAACATAAAACATAAAACATAAAACATAAAACATAAAACATAAAACATAAAACATAAAACATAAAACATAAAACATAAAACATAAAAAATAAAACATAAAACATAAAACATAAAACATAAAACATAAAACATAAAACATAAAACATAAAACATAAAACATAAAACATAAAACATAAAACATAAAACATAAAACATAAAACATAAAACATAAAACATAAAACATAAAACATAAAACATAAAACATAAAACATAAAACATAAAACATAAAAACAAGATTTTGAGATTGAGATTTTTCCGCTACATGAAGAGTACAATTTGAAAACGTACGGAATGCTATGGAATCATACTGACCATGGTAGAGAAGTGTGCAAAGTACTTCAAGATGAAGTTTTCTTAAAATTTTGAAAAGTTTAAATAGTTAGCTAACTGTTATTTAGAAATGTTGTTGAATAGCATTATTTTTATATTCTCAAAGTGTCATGAATTTCTCTATGAACATGATTTCAAATCGGAAATGCATTTTCGGATTCTTTGGACAATTTTACACTAGGAGATGTTTTTAAATTATAAATATTATGTGTTTTTGAACTATAATTCAAAAAAATCTTTAAATTCATGGGCATTTTGAGTAGAACAAATTTTATATAAAATGTGAAACCTTTTGATTCGTGCATCGAATTCAGTTTAAAATGCAATTTGAATAGATAATTTTATAAACAAAATTAATTTTAACGAATTTCAGGCGAAATTGTGACTGTTTTTTTTTACAATTTTACCTAAAATTTATATGTATTTTGTTTAAAAGCTTTTAAACTTAGTTAACTAAATTTAAATTTGATTTTTTTTTGTCATGAAAACTATATTAGCAACCTAAGCTTTGAGAAATTCGACGTAAAAATAAAATTTGAGCACAATATATCTGATTTTAACAAGAAAAACTATGACTATCAAAGTCACCCCGGAATTCAAAATAAGAATTTTCACGCAACTTTGTCCCGCCCGTGTGGATCAATCGGACCGCGCACTGGACTCACAATCCAGAGGTCGCCGGTTCGAATCCCGCGGCGGGCGCTCTAAAATTCTTTGTGTAAATATGGGTATTCGGCGCCGTCGCTCCGTGCCATACTTTCATACACTTAGGAGCCCAGGGCGGCGAACTCCTTGTAGATAAAAAGGAAGACACTAGTGGTTGGTACTAGCAATGGTGGCCGACAGCTATAAAGTCAACTTCGTTTTTTGTTTTTAAACACTATTGAAAAAACTTATTTTTTAAAAATAATAATCTTGAGAAAAACCTTAACAGTTGAAAAATATTCCAAAAATAAATTGAAATCTTATCAATGTCATCCCGGTTTACGGTACCCCCTCCCAGAATTATATTACCATGATTTTTTTACTTTGTTAATTTAGATTTGATTGTACTGATAATAAGATTCATTTTCTTCTTTTGGACTTTTTACACTTTGTGTATAATTCATCTGCACTAGTAAAAAGATATAAAAGTGATATTTGTACCTAATAAACTCTTTAGTACAAAAAAAAAGAAAGAAATTGAACAAGTCAAATATATGTTACCAAATTTGACTGATGATTAGCATGAGTTCATCACCCTAATGATGTCTATGCTTTATGTTCAAAGGTCTCGTATGTTTGTACCCCATCATGTACGTGTGTGTGTGGCTGTGTGTGCGTGCTTGTTTGTATGTGTGTACGTTCGCTTCCCCCCATTGTACACAGTGTTGAAGATTAATGTAATAAAGAATTTCGAATTGGCACCAGCTGGTGGCGCCGAAACGTGATCAAACTGTTGAAAGCCAAATTCCGCTTCTCCCTGCCGACCCAAGTGCAGAAGCCTGTCAGCGTGCTTCCGGCGTACACTTCCGGTGGGGCCCCAAATTGGGAATTCTCGGCGGAGAGAGACTTGGGTCGTCGGTTCCGGGGGCACGGATACTTAATTGATTACGGACCGAGTCCTTGGTGCGTGCTTTATTAGTGCGCGTTCCGCCAGCAGCGTCCTTTATCGTCGTTGGGGTGTTTCGGGACACAATCGGTGGTGTAGTTTCGGTAGAGCGTTGAAACATTTCTGGTGTTTATAATACGGGAGACCCAGACGCCTAAAACATGGCAGCTTTGGGAAGCAATTACAAAGGGTGTCAAGTGTGATGACTTGGCGTAAATTGGACCCTTGGAAGTAGTATTTGCTTGAGGGGTAGTTTTTCGAGAAATTTACTGGCATCGTAGACATTTGTGAGACAAAAAACAGAATCATATCCTGTGAAGCTAGAAAAGTCAGATATATATTCTAGAAGAATTTTCAAAAGTATGGAAATTTGAGTAGTGTGAATAGGCGGAGAATCAATCATTAATATTTTAACTGAATGTACTGAATATGAATGAATATGAATAAAAAAAAGTTATCTAGATTAAATAAGTCGGTAAAAACTGGAGCAGTTAAAAAATTGGTTTTAAATCTCAATAATTATTAACAATCTTTTAATGTTTTGGCTTTATTTTTAAATGGCAGGAATTTCAATTCAAACCCACATTTCAAGTGTTCTATTGTCAAGCAAAAACCTTCTCGGAACTTTTCATTCCATTAACAACGTTTCCAACAATGCCCCAACCGGTTACTATTCAAAACTTATAATTGCGAAATTCCTTCAACAACAATCTCGACCGACATTTTTTCATGGCCCAGCTCAGGCTATGTTTTGTAACAAACAACCACCGGCCAGGACAAAAATCTAGCTGCTCTTCTTGCCCAGCCGAAACCAGGAGCCCTGATGACGCTAACAACGCCCGCCCACCCACTGTAAAACGCCTGCCCGAGCTGCTTTTGTGCGACTGCATGTGACGTTTCTCAAATTCTCGTAAATAATTTGAAACTACCTCCACCGAGGAAGCAGGATATGCTTGAAGGGAAATTAAAAAAAAGTTTCCCACATTTAACAAAATGTAACACTCCGGGAAATGCATCCTCGAAAAAAAACGGCGAGGAATACGAAACGCCCAAAGAACAAAGGCTTACAATTTATGTGTTAGAACCAAAACCCGAGACCAGCACCACAAACGTTAAGGGGACACCACCATCCAAACTAAAGTGGCACACAATGGCTTCCCCTTCTGAAGAGGAGGGGGAATGTAGTGAATCCTTCCGCTTTTTTTGGGGGGGAGAGCCACCAAATCCGACCTGCACCACCAACAACGACCGGGAAATCCGAGAACAAAATGGCAAACAATAAATTACAGAGAAAGAGCGAAAAAGAGGTAGCCAAAAAATCTCACCCACACAGCTTAGCAGAGACAAAAAAATGCGAGCTTTTGGGAAATGCAACCAGAGAAAGCGGCACTGGAAATGACAGTAAAAGTTTCACAAAAGCAACGCGTGGAAAACTATGCACCTCTGGCGGCGATGATCGAGGTGGAAATTTTCTAGTTTTTAGTTTATAGTTTCGGGGAAACTTTTTTCGGGTAGTGTGTGTGTCTATTTTGTATTTGTTCGTTTATGGAAGGCGCATTCCATGTTTTTTCGTATTTAAGGCCGTTGCAAATATTTTTCAATGTTTTTGTTACCCCCTCCCCCCTTTCACATTTTTTTTCCAAAAAATCAGGGGGCAAATGCCCTATTCTGCAATGATAATAATATTTAGCATGTTTGGCTCGTCTAAAAATATTTTGAACTTTTTATGGAATTCCAATGTACATCACCGCAAAAACTTTTTTTGCTCGCAGAAATAAAATTTTCGACAATATTTAGAAATTTTTGAAACTTATGATGGCCAAACAACTGGACAGATGTGTAATGCATTCTAAAACACTTTTTTCATCCAAATGTTGAAACCGTGGCCTTTAATTTCATTTTGGGACATAAACTTCAAAAAATATTTGCTTGGGCCTCATGTAAATTTACAAAAAAAATATTTTAGGGAATGATTTCCGTTGTAACATTTCAAAAGGGCGTAACCTAAAGAGATGTCTATTTCACATGCTCTAGTGACAGTTCACGTTATGTATTAGACGGCAGGGTTGCTAGTTTGCAAGATAAATCTGGGAATGCCAGATTTTCAAAAGTTTGCCAGAATTTCTGTGCCAGATATTGACCAATTTTGGCAGATTTTCCACTTTGTGTCAATTTTGAACAATTTTTTGATTAAAATGAACAAATTTAATTGAAAAAAAAAATTATTTCTTAAAGAAAATGCAAATTTAACATTTTTGAGGCCATGAAACCAGTTAATCCATCTGAACTCTACAAATGTTTGAATAAATGTATATCCTCTCACCCCTTTACCGTTCAGAATTGTTAGATTTTTGTTTGCCAGATTTTTCAAGATTTTTTCAAATTTTGACCTGGAAACCCTAGTTAGACGGATGGGCTGCTTGGTTGCTTGCTGCTATTGAAAATTTACTATAGATTTATATGCGTACAAATTTTCTATCAGGAAATTTTAAACATTTGAGTAGGTAATATTTCGATAACAAATAATATTTGACTATTGTATAGGAGAGCCGGGACCGTGGTGTAGGGGTAAGCGTGATTGCCTCTCACCCAGTTGGCCTGGGTTCGATCCCAGACGGTCCCGGTGGCATTTTTCGAGACGAGATTTGTCTGATCACGCCTTCCGTCGGAAGGGAAGTAAATGTTGGTCCCGGACTAACCTAAAAAAGGTTAGGTCGTTAGCTCAGTCCAGGTGTAGGAGTCGTCTCCCTGGGTCCTGTCTCGGTGGAGTCGTTGGTAGGCAGTTGGACTAACAATCCAAAGGTCGTCAGTTCGAATCCCGGGGTGGATGGAAGCTAAGGTGTAAAAAGAGGTTTGCAATTGCCTCAACAATCAAGCCTTCGGACACCTAGTTTCGAGTAGGAATCTCGCAATCGAGAACGCCAAGGCAATGCTGTAGAGCGAATAATTTGATTTTGATAGGAGACCATAATTGATTTACTCATTGTTATTGTAATATTTCTATAATTTACTATTTTGAATGACTTTCTTTGTTAGCTGTTGACGACTGATTGGCGTATACGATAATATCCAGCAAAACAATGTAATTGGGTCAATGTCAAATTGTAAACAAATAGTCTATCCTGCTCGTTCCTCATGTAAACATCAAATGATGTGAGCAGGACATTCTCTTTGTTTGCATGTAAATTTTAGGTAATATTGTTAAAAAGTTGGAATTTTGAATGTAATTCTTTAAACCTACTATTGTTCATAAAATTATCGATTTATATTGCATTTTAAACTGAATTCGAATCACGAATCACAAGTTTTCACTTTTTAAAATATCTGCTCATTTATTGATAAAGTGCAACTTGTTCAAGGCATAAAAATTCCAATGTAAAACTTATCAAAAAAATCTCGATTTTTGGCAATTCAGGCATACTTTATGAATATTATTGTATTCAATATTTTCGAAAGATTGAGAAAATTTTCTACAATTTTTACTTTAAATTCTTGTTGATTGGAATGCTGGTTGCTGAGACACAGTCTCTTAAAGTTTAAATTGTCGATTTTAAATTGTCTTAAAATTGTATTTTCTCATTGTCATCTTATTAGCACTCTTTTTTCAACTCGCAATGTCTTATGAATGATTGGTCCGAATTTCAATGTAAATATAAAACCTTTCGTGAAATATTCTGCTCTTTAAAACCATAATTTTGAATTCGTGTGTTTTTAAACTTCGAAGTTATTTTCAGAAACACAAATATTTCATTTTGTAACATTAAAATTCAAACCAATAATATCAAGAGAGGAATGGGAAAAACCCATTTAAAAAAAATTAAAAGTACTTTAAGTAACCAACAGTTCTTAACAATGCACAAAAATATTTAAATTGAGAAAAAAGGAACATTTTTCGCAAAAAATACCTTAAGAGCGAGTTTTTCACCGATGTGTAACAGGTCGTATCGAGGTGCTCCGATTTGGATGAAACTTTCAGCATTTGTTTGTCTATACATGAGATGAACTCATGCCAAATATGAGCCCTCTACGACAAAGGGAAGTGGGGTAAAACGGGCTTTGAAGTTTGAGGTCGAAAAAACATTAAAAATCTTAAAATAGTTCGCATTTCCGTAAAACTTCATCAATTCCAACTCTCTTAGATGCATTCGAAAGGTCTTTTGAAGCACTTCAAAATGTGCCATAAACATCCAGGATTGGTTTGACTTTTTCTCATAGATTTTGCAAATTACTGTTAAAAATGGATTTTTTTTAAACCTTAATATCTTTTTGCAACAGCCTCCAACACCGATACCCCTATCGGTCAAAAGTTAGGGAATTGCATGGACTATGAGCCTACGGTATTAACTTTTTGGCCAATCGCAGTTTTTCTCATAGTTTTTCGATTTTTCTATAACAAACTTTTTACAACGTTAGTTTTTGCCCTGTAGGCTCCCAAAGCGGCACTTTTTGGTCTCAATTATGTCATATTCGGAATCCTCGGAAAATTTTACGTAAGTTAGAAGTATTGGAGTTGTAAATTTGATTTAAAAAATAATTGAATAAAACATTTTTGAAAAAAGAAATAGATTTTATTTACTCTATGATCAATACGTCAAATGTTGTATCAAGTAGGCAAATACACGTTTCACCCCTAGTTCAACAAATTGTAAAAAAATGTTATAATTAATTCAAAATGGCATTTTTTCCAATCAAATTTACAACTCCAATACTTCTAACTTACGTGAAATTTTCCGAGGAATCCGATTATGACAAAATTGAGACCAAAAAGTGCCGCTATGGAAGCCTACAGGGCAAAAACTAATGTTGTAAAAAGTTTGTTATAGAGAAATCGTAAACCCATGACAAAAACTGCGATTGGCCAAAAAGTTATTTTCGTAGGCTTATAGTCCATAAAATTTCCTAACTTTTGACCTATAGGAGTATGGGTGTTGGAGGCTGTTGCAAAAATAAATTAAGGTTTTAAAAAAACCCATTTTTAACAGAAATTTGCAAAAGCTATGAGAAAAAGTCAAACCAATCCTGGATGTCTATGGCACATTTTGAAGTGCTTCAAAAGACTTTTCGAATGCATGTAAGAGAGTTGGAATTGATGAAGTATTACGGAAATGGGAGCAATTTTAAGATTTTTTAGGTTTTTTTGACCTCAAACTTCAATGCCCGTTTTACCCCACCCCTTTGTCGTAGGGGGCACGAGTTCATCTCATGTTTAGACAAACAAACGCTGAAAGTTTCATCCAAATCGGATACGACCTCTAGAACAAACCGAGCAAAATCTACAAATACTGCCTCTTAACATGCCTCGTATCTCCAAAATGTGTTCCGGAAAAATAGCATAAGGCCGTTTTCTAATTTTAGTCGTTTCTACATACTTCAAGTATACATTGAACATTATGGAGGTAAAAAATAATTATTTCAAAAAAATATTTTTAACTGGAAGCACAAGACACTCAGTGCAGGTTTTTCGGTTGGTTACAAACAGCAGTTTTACAGTTGTCCCAAACTGAAATAATTCCGAAATCGTACACGTACCAGTTTGCAACTTTCAGGAAACTAATCTTTCCTCAGTTTCACAGAAACAAATCCTAATCCGCTTAGGACTGAAAGGTGGCTTTGCCAACCAACTCTGACCAACAGCAACAAAACTTGGCTTCTCAGATCGAAAAATTACAAAACGTCCAGTTCTCAGACTTGGCTTGCGTAGCCGGCAGGAAAAAGCTCGCCCTTTTTATGGCCACTCTGGTAACCTGTTAGTTTCCCGGAAGCTCAGAATAAGCCGGGTGAATGTCATTCTGTAACTCCCCTCCCCCGCTTGAAATTGCCCGAGCAACAGCGGAGCTGTTTCATGTAATGGATGGAGCAATCATTAAAATCTCATTAACTTCTCTTCGCGGCGTGCAATTACGGTTTAATTAGCTCGAAATCGTACGTCATGGGCGTCACCGTGGGGGTGGTTCTCGTTACAGGGTGGCCCGTGGAGCTATTTCAGGGGTCAAAGGTTGGTTAAAGTTGAAACTTTCAGGAAGTTTACATGTTTTCGGAATGGTTTGCTAAACAATCACAATTAGGTTGAGCTTCTTACACCAACACAATCCTCTTCACGTCCAAAGGCAATTTCCCTTTCCAGTATCTGCCTGTCAACTGGAGTTCCACTGGACTGCAACCTTCCGAGACCTTGTCCAAACCCTGCTGGCTGTATCGTGACAAGTGATGCGAACCGAAACAGAAGCAATATTATGCTGACCGAGTTCTGCAAGAGCTTCTTCGGAGCAAATTATGCTGCTACTGCTCTGTCCTGTCTATAGCTGGAAGAATGTTGTGCCAACCAACCGAGTCCGAGGCCAACGGAGGTTGGGTTGGGTGGGAAGTTGCGATCATCATTTACATATTCCGGCCCAGTGAGTTTATTATCTGGCCAATAAATATGCAAATACAGTGAGTCTTCGGGCTCCTTCCTCCCCTCGTCGGTTGGCAACAACAACATCATCATCATCATCGCCATCATCATGTGATGGTATCACCAACCACCATCGCACCATCGAACGGAGAGGGGTTGTTCAGGGTGAATCCCCTGGAGAGGTGAACTCTCTGCACAGACAAAAGGGGCCATCAGCCAATAGAAAGGTGCGCCGCCGTATCGATGAACAATCAAAGACCTAATCATACAAGCCGTTACACGTGTGCTGCTCATCGGTGGGGAAGAAATGAGGTCTCTCGATTGGTTCCGGATGTGTTTACAATATCATTTATAAGGAAAATTCTCGTATCATTGGCAGAATAAGAATTCGGGGCTATATCCACCCAATCAACAGATTCCCATTAACATTATTAAACAAATTATTATGCAAAACTTTTGTTGGAAACTTCCCTTTAGAACTAACTTCACTTTATCAAAAAGATTGATGATTGAATTAACATTTGTAGAAATATCACTTCCGAAAGAAAAGGAATTAGGATAAAATAAGGATTTCTAGGTGGTTACGCTGTCCGCTTTGTAAGCGGATGATTCTGGGTTCGATTCCCATCTGCTGCAACCTTCCATCGGATGAGGAAGTAAAATGTCGGTCCCGGCCTTGGTTGTTAGGCCGTTAGGTCATTCCAGGTTTAGGAGTCGTCTCCATGCCATTAGTACAAACAACACACCAAACCAAGCCTACTCCGGTGGAATCGCTGGCGGCGGTTGGACTCGCAATCCAAAGGTCGTCAGTTCAAACACTGGGGTGGAAGGTTCCTTGGAGTAGAAAGAGGTTTGGGTGCTCTCCCCATTCAAGCCTTCGGACTCCTAGGTTCGAGCAGAAACTTGCAATAGAGACCACAAAAGACCCGGGGGTCGTTAATGTGGATGGTTTGATTGTTTTTTTGAGGTGTCTCCTTAACCAGGGCGATATGGAAAAAAGTTCTTTAAAAACAAAAAACAAAAAACAAAAAACAAAAAACAAAAAACAAAAAACAAAAAACAAAAAACAAAAAACAAAAAACAAAAAACAAAAAACAAAAAACAAAAAACAAAAAACAAAAAACAAAAAACAAAAAACAAAAACAAAAAACAAAAAACAAAAAACAAAAAACAAAAAACAAAAAACAAAAAACAAAAAACAAAAAACAAAAAACAAAAAACAAAAAACAAAAAACAAAAAACAAAAAACAAAAAACAAAAAACAAAAAACAAAAAACAAAAAACAAAAAACAAAAAACAAAAAACAAAAAAAAAACACAAAAAACAAAAAACAAAAAACAAAAAACAAAAAACAAAAAACAAAAAACAAAAAACAAAAAACAAAAAACAAAAAACAAAAAACAAAAAACAAAAAACAAAAAACAAAAAACAAAAAACAAAAACAAAAAACAAAAAACAAAAAACAAAAAACAAAAACAAAAAACAAAAAACAAAAAACAAAAAACAAAAAACAAAAAACAAAAAACAAAAAACAAAAACAAAAAACAAAAAACAAAAAACAAAAAACAAAAAACAAAAAACAAAAAACAAAAAACAAAAAACAAAAAACAAAAAACAAAAAACAAAAAACAAAAAACAAAAAACAAAAAACAAAAAACAAAAAACAAAAAACAAAAAACAAAAAACAAAAAACAAAAAACAAAAAACAAAAAACAAAAAACAAAAAACAAAAAACAAAAAACAAAAAACAAAAAACAAAAAACAAAAAACAAAAAACAAAAAACAAAAAACAAAAAACAAAAAACAAAAAACAAAAAACAAAAAACAAAAAACAAAAAACAAAAAACAAAAAACAAAAAACAAAAAACAAAAAACAAAAAACAAAAAACAAAAAACAAAAAACAAAAAACAAAAAACAAAAAACAAAAAACAAAAAACAAAAAACAAAAAACGAAAAACAAAAAACAAAAAACAAAAAACAAAAAACAAAAAACAAAAAACAAAAAACAAAAAACAAAAAACAAAAAACAAAAAACAAAAAACAAAAAACAAAAAACAAAAAACAAAAAACAAAAAACAAAAAACAAAAAACAAAAAACAAAAAACAAAAAACAAAAAACAAAAAACAAAAAACAAAAAACAAAAAACAAAAAGCAAAAAACAAAAAAATAAAATCATAACTTTGTGTCATTTCAACCGAGTTTTGCTGTTGAGCAATTCTCTACCAAAACCGGAAATGGATTTTATTTATTGAGAAAAAAATAGGTACACGGAAAAATATTGCAGATTTTTTCAATTTCCCAAAATAAGTAATTTTTGATTTTCAAAATTTTTAGATATGTTTTAGGGGACAAAAACCCGAAACTTTTGAGCCATAGAGACACATGGTCAAAAAATCTGCCGCCGAGTTATGCATTTTTGGAAAAAATTAAAACTTCATGCAAAACCAAATTTGACGTAATTTTTTAATGTAAAATTGAATCTCCAATCGAAAAGTACTTTACAGTTTTTTTTGATAAAGGCCTCCGTTTTTAAGATATAGCCACCGAAAGTTTGATTTTAGCGAAATATTTGCAGTTTTTCGATTTTTAAAAATGGTGACCATGAGTGACCATTTCTAAACATATATTTTTTTTTAGAAAATTTGCTATAAAATTGTATAAGAGACATTGAAGATTGGACCTCGGGTTGCTGAGATACAGCCGATTTAAGAAAAAGAAACACGAAAATTGAAGTTTTCTTAGTCTCACCCAAACAACCCACAATTTTCTAATGTCGATATCTCAGCAACCAATGGTACTATTTTCAATGTTAAAATATGAAACACTCGTGAAATTTTCCGATCTTTTCGAAAAAAATATCTTGAAAAAATTAAATCAAGACTAGCATTTAAAATTGGCTTAGTATTCAATGTTTGACCTTTTTAAAATGCTAGTCTTGATTCAAAAAATTTCAAAATAAGCTAAAATATTTTTTTACCTTTTTTGCATTTTTCAAAGCATTTATTATAGAACTTTTATATAAATCATCTTTTCATGTAAATTTTGTGGCAAAACATTCGGTATGAGTATTTTTTAACAAAACGTGTTCCATCACACACATGTTGTGATGGTACACGTTTTGTTAAGAAAAATGGGGTTACATACATGTAAATTGGCAAACATGTCAGAGGTTGGGTTGAGCACACACTTAATTTTTTTTTCAAAATCTGCATTCAGGGCATTAAAATATAAATTTTCATCTATTAACAAAACAAATTTGAAGACATTGGGTTGTATCATTGCCGAGATATAGCGATTTGAAGTTAGCAGTTTCAAAAAACTGGTGCCACGATATCTCAACATTGCTTTGACCAAATTGGCTCAAAATGTTGGTGAAGACTAGTAAAACCGGTCCCGGGTGCATGACGAAGGCCGATTTTTAATAAGTTTATTTAAAAAAAGATAAAAATATTTTTCTGTGTTTCATTTAAAATATCGCCAGTTTTTGATTTTTGTATTTTTTGAAGATTCAAAATTTCAAAATCAGGCTTCATCATGCACACGGGATATGTCTTGGGAGTCTTCACCCAAAATTTAAGCCAATTTGGTCCGTCCTATCTCGAGATATCGTGGCACTCGTAAATCAACTTGGTGATCAGAGAAAAACGCTCAGAAAGTTAGACAGTTGGCATTGCGCATGGCAAAATTCTGAGCTTAAATCGTCTCTAACTCAGTTCAGTCATGAAATATCTTCATGAAACTTTCAGGAGTTATTGAAAATCATCTTTTAAGTGGATTTAATAAATTTTCTGTAATATGAAATTTTGTGTTTTTCAACATGTATGTAACCCCTTAAGTGCCCAAAGGTCGTACAAACTTTTTTTTTTTACATACCGTTAATATGGCTTATTAACAAATTTTGAAAATTAATTTCTGAAAAATACAATTTCCATCGATAGATTTTTTTTAACAGTTGAAACACAACTTTCTTATCTAATCTTATCTAATCTAATCTAACACAAACGCAGCTAGTCCGATAAAAGCATGCTGGAAAGTCTTATGATTAGATTACGCCCCAAGCACTTTTCTTGTCAGTATTAATAATTGCAGTACATTCGAGAACACCCGAAAATGTATTACAAAAATTAAAGCGGCCAGCCCTACTGCGTTGTGTTTACCGCAGAGAGGATTCTGAGAACGGATCACATTTCACAGAATCTACAGGGTAGGAAGGATGCGTGGACATACCGTACCAAACGCTCCTATTTACAGTTTTATATGTGTTTAAACAATTTTGTTGGATGTGTTTAGTGTTAAATATAGTGTTGTTTTATAATAAATTAAATATAATAATGCAATATGATGGTCATTTAATCAAATCCCTCCACCTATTTATAATAACCACTCACCCATGCACACGAACTGTGACACAAAAGAAATTAAAATTAACACGAAAAAACAAGACTTCGCGTCACCACAGGCACCGCACAAATGATCCAAAAAAATGAAACACAACTTTCTACTTATAAATCATCTTAATTTATAATATTTTGCTTCCGTCATACCGTGATGCGTGATCGGTTCCATTCATTGCAAATTTCTGAGAGAACGGAAACGTCAGGTTATTTTTGAAAGCAATTCAAAATCATCTACAAATTACCAATCAATGTCCTGTCCAGCAGTGGACGACAGCTCCCAACAACGCCGGAAGTGTTCCATTACCGCTCGTAATAACAAACACTACCTTCCATTTTCTCCCCCTTAAGGGAAACAGAGGGTGTCATTTCACTCCGTTACTTCCTCTGCTCCATGGAGTAACGCTACCCGGAGGGCAAATTAACAAGAAAAAGCAGGAAGAGGAAGTTATTGTACCACGTTCCGTAATCAACAAACTATGTTTATGCTTTGCGTTGCATGAAATCTCCAACCAACCCACCCCGCTCTCTTTTCCAACTAACCATGAAGTTGTGAAAACAAATTTATTATAATTATTACTTGTGGAAACACTACTGCTGCACTCACACATGCTGCACTTCAGAAAAGCTTTTCCCTGGTGCGAGCGACTGAGAGAGGGAGGAAAAACAACTCCTTGATTAAGCTCTACCAACTAACTAAAGAGGAGGAGGAACAAGAAGGATGAAAGGGAAAACGGAAGTGTGAACAAACTTTGCGCTGCAGAGTGCACTGTTGACGTTTGCACAGGAGGAAATTGTAATAAACTGCAATTTTTATTTGTTTGTTTGGCACTGGCTCGTTGCACTCTCGACTTGCAGCAAGTGGATCCGTCGCGTCGTCGTCGTCGTAGAGTGAGGTGAAGTAAAACTTGCCGAGTTGGTACAATTTTTCACGTTTGATGTGGCTCATTTCCGGTTTGCTCCCGGCACTTGGCACTCAACCCCGGCGAACGTAAAGCAAAGTTTGATTAGTTGAGACGTTTTTTGAGCACGCTGGAGTTGACGGAAACTTGAAGTGTGACTGAAATGAGTGATTTACATCAAGGGTGTTTGATGTAATGCGCGGGTTGAGTTTTAAGCTAGAAGCAAGTTTGTAACTTAAAACTTGGCTGAGATACAGTCAGAACTGATGTGAGGTAGAATATGATAAATTGTTTATTGTGTTTTATTAAAAAATGTGGAAAATTATCGTATTTCGAAGCCTCAGAGAATTGCTGATTTCACAACAATGCATCATAAATACATCTGTTTATTTAAATGGTAATCAATTCTTGCCACGATCCGAAAAATGTGTAATCCTCTGAAAATCCAATTTTGTGTTAAATTCGTTCCACATTTCAATCCATCCCAAAAAGCCCCCACCCTTTTACTTCACCCAAATCTGATAATGTACAACATTTATATCGCATCCTGATCCTTCCATTATACTCCACACCACACCCAGAGCCCAACAAAAGGATTATCCTTGTAAATGTCATTTTGTCTTCTCTCTTATCATCGCCCAAACGAACAAACGAACGAACAAAAAAATGGCCCAGGTCGGGCCATTTCCGGCCAATCCCATCATTCACCTGACGTGGCGTGGCCAAGGTCGTCATCATCTGAGCGCGCGCGCGGGACGAAATTCAAATCTATTCCCGTGCATAAATCACGCCGGGACCGGGTGGTGCGCGCCGGGTTGGCAGTTTAATGAAAAGTGGGATAACTTTATCTGTTTCTCACCCGACGAAGCGGTTTCCAACGGAATTCTCGCAATATTTGAGCCATTCTTTTCATTTTGACCGTCCGCCAGTTTCCACCTGACCGAGCGTTCCACTTCTGTCCGGAGGGTCCACGGTCCTGTTTCATCAACCGAGAGCATTCGCGGGAAAAAAAAAGTGCCTAACAGGGAACAGTTGGCTAAATAGTTTAATGAAAAGATCAAAATAATGAAATATTACAATTAATTAAATGGAGAGAATGGATAAAGACGAACTTAATTATAAAAACTCGCAAGAGCCGAGATTTTTTTGGGATTTTTTTAAAAATATCTTTTGATTGCCTTAAACTTTGCAGGATGAAAATTAGGATTTTTAACTTCACCGAACTGAATTAAAATTGAAAAATCTCAAATTGGAGAGTGCAAGAAGAGTAGGGTAGGGTAGTCATCAATGGCATATTTGAAAATCTGTATCTTTATAAAGTTTTTTTCTGAACAATTTTGTGTCTTCGGCATTTTCAGAAAAAGTAATTCAAGAAATTTTGGAAAATCCAAGAAATTTGAGAACATTAAAAAATTCAAGAAATCTTAGAATTTTAAATTGCTCAAGAAATTTAAATTACAGAAAAAAATAAGAACTCTTACAAATTCTTGAAAATTATGAAATTTAAAATAAGAAAAGTAAGCATTTGACAAATACAACCTAAATATAAATTTGCGATCATTAGGAATTTACCGAAATTCAGGCAATTTAAGAATTTAAATGAGTTCAAGAAATTTAAAATACAGGATATTCAAGAAATTTTAATTCCAAGAAAAACAAGAAATTGAAGGCATTTTAAAATTAAAACAAATCATGTCATTTAAAAAAATCACGAAATTGAAGACATTAACGATATTCAAAAAAATCAAAATTTTCAATATGTTAATGATTTTGAAAAAAATCAAAAAAATGTAAGAAAATGAATCAAATTTATGAAATTTTAGAAATTTAACATTTTTAAGAAATTTAAGAATTTTAACAAATCCTTGAAATTAAAGAAATTTAAAAATAGGAAATTAAAAGGCATCCAGAAGTTCATGAAAGCAAGCATTTAACTGATATTTAAAAAGAAATAAAAAAAGGTACATCACAAAAAATCTTATGACTTTTTATCAGTGAATAGTTGAAATCTCAAAACACTATATTTTAATATTCATTTTTTTATATGTTTTAGGAGACTTTAAAAGCATCATTTGAACTAGAGTTCAGGATGTTGCAAAATCTTGCACCGGGGGTTTGTGATTTTTTTGGGAAAATAAAATCTAAAATATTGTAAAACATGTTTCAAAAATCATTTTCAAGTGCTTTTTAAAAATTAGCAATCAAAAATGACCGTACACAATTTTTTGGTAAAGTGTACCGTTTTCATTTATAAGCATGTTAAGGTAAATTTTCCGAAAAAATACAGTTTTTAGCAAATAAAAACGCTTCATAAAGGAACAGCACACTTGCAACACATATTTTCGAGAAGCTGAGAAAATTTCTTTTTTTTTCTTTTCTGATATTGTTGATCGAACTGCAGGTTAATGAAATTCTGCCTCTTAAAGCTTAGTTTGGTGATAATTGATTTTTTTCACACTCAGTCCTTATTTTTCAGTAAAAATATCTCGGAAACTTTTGGTTTGATTTCCAATGTTTTAAGTTGAACAGACATTTCACATTCTTTATTTTTCAATAGAAATAATTTCAAAACCTATAAACCAACACTTGAAAATGTAAAAAAAAATGCTCATGCCCTTTCAAAAAGGCTGTCTTGAAGTATTGATAAAAAATATTATGAACCAAAATATTTGTTCGGCAAACTTGCATAAGATCAGTCAAATTTTTATAAACATAAATTGAATAAAAAATACATTATTTTAAAGAAAATACCTATTCAATTTTATCATAAAAAACAAATTTAAGGTACTTTTGTGGAACCTTCCTGCTTTCGGTCGACTATACAAACCAAGTTGATGATTGATCCTTCTGGAGAGATCTACCGAAAAAAAAGTACAACAGAAGCCCCATTTGCACCCACTCCGAGGCATCATCACTTCACTGTCCAGAGCACATCACATACTTTCGGGCGTGCCTGGGAATGAATTGCTTTTTTCCAGTAACTTCATTTCCACTGGTATTATGCAAATGAGTCTTGAACTAAGGGAGAAGCGCAGCTCTTTTTTTTCGTGAAAGGGTCCTCGTGGCAAAGTCCAGGGACATGTCCTGGGCAAAGTTTGGTCCACCAAAGTTTTGGTGGAAATGGCTCGTTATGTATTCTTTGCGTGGTTCCTGGGTTCTTGCTGGGGTTGCCCAAAATTGGACCTGTCCTTTTTTCCCTCCCCTCGCAACGGAGCTTCCCGGTATTTGCATTAATCATTCCGGCGGACAAAGGTTGAACTCTGAGGCCAAAACTTAAAAGTGTCCACCCTCACTTGCCCGATGGAATGGAACTTTGGGACATGGAAATCAATTTATGTGACCCTCGCACATACTGGAATAGGAACAAATGGGAAAAGGAAATGGATTTTTGGTGTCGTAGGCTTTTGCAAACATTAATTTATCATGGATGTGTGCTGGGCATTTGGACGTGACCTTCTGAAATTAGATTAGCATTTGGAACCTTTTACTAACAACCGACGCGTCGTTTATTCCCGAATTCCCTGAAAATTTCATTTAAAAAATATGAAATTCTTCCTTTGAAGCAAACATATCTTATTTTTTACAGCTGACATAAATTTCCCCAAAATCCCCACTTTCAGCGCCATTTCGTACACATCTCCCGTGGCAGTTTTTCATTTTCCCACGACCTTGCTCATATTGAGCATTATCCCCAATCCATCCATCCCCGCTCAGCCCACATAAACCGTAATCATTAATGCGTTTGGCCCTCATACTTTTTATTTGCAAGAAAGCAAAAAAGGAAAAACCTACCTTTCCTCCAACCACAGCAGCATACATGATGGTGGTGGTCCATAAAGATGGATCTTGATTTTGCCCACCACCAGGTTGGGTCGGCCCAGCCGAACGACCGACCAACCGCCACTCCCTTTAAAGCAAATAAATCTGCCAGGATATCATAAATTTAGAGCGCGGGACCGGGCCCGAGGATAGAAGCAATTCATCGAAGGATGTGGATAACGGGCACCAGTTGCCACGCAGAATAGAAATACATTGTTTGGAAAATAAAGGCATTTTAAAATTGATCTTTTGCTTTGTAAAAGCTAACATTATTCTTTTCAATTTTGTTCAATTCAAAGTGCTTAATTTTTGTCAACAATGTCTAAAACCTCACGCATTTGACCAAATATAATGAGTAATTTATAGGTACACAGTAAAAATAATGTAAATATGGAAGGTGTAATTTTGGAAGGTTGAATATTACCTCTTTTATGATGCTATTTTACCTCATTTTAGACTGAAAAAGTAACATTACAGCAGAACAGTGGTAAAATTTCTCATTTTCAGACGTAAAATTACACATTTTTTCTGAAATAAAAGATGTACCCCTTTCCAGATGTAATATTACCATGATTATTTTTTCTGTGTATGGATGTATGTATGTATTTGAACCCTCGTCTTAGCAGGACTTGGCCATGACCAAAGTATATTTCAACTGAGACGGTTCGGTTAGTAACCACCATAATATTTTTTTTTATTTTTATTGAAAAGTGCCGGCGACAAAATCGGGCGAAAAATTCACCGCCCGGAGATCGCGAGTTGGCGCGAGCAAACGAACACCGCGAAAACAGATTCGTAGGTGCATTGGGGTTAAATGATTATTTCGTCATTCGGTTTAATTAGAAAATAATTAATTTTTCGTAAATATCGCACCTTGAGACGATGTAATTCATTTTTACAATAAATTAGGCATTGTTACATCAAATTTGAACTTTCAAACGCACTAGAATGGCAAAATTTTAATACAACAATTTTTGCCAATTTGACCGTTTTACCCCAATTCCCCTAGTAAAACAAAAGAAAAGTTCATCCGCGGTCAGTCAGTAGCGCGCTGTTTTGTTTGCTGGATCAACATTTGGAAATGTCGAACGTTGAACGTTGTGGAAATGCTTGGATGAGACTTAATTTTTTTTGTTTCTTTTTCGTTTATTCGCTGTATTTCAGCAACCATAGGTCCAATCTTCAAAGTCTCTCACGCAATTTTATAGCTAATCTAAACTTAAAAAAAACAGAAATGGTCACTTATGTCACTATTTTTCAAAATCGAAAAACTGCAAATATTTCGCTGAAATCAAACTTTCGGCGACTTTATCTTAAATACGGGGCACTTTATCAACCGGTGACCGAGCCACGTAGCCTAGTGGTTCCGCCTAGTAAGCGGTAGATCGGGGTTCAAATCCCGGCTCGGACCAACACAATTGGTGATCGTTTCTCTTCTGGATTCGATTCCCTAGTAAAGGGAAAATAGTGTATCGTCACAAACTGGACCTCATCACGACACCTTAGGAAGGCGACCTATGGAATGTTAACATTAACCTTAACATGTTAACATTAAGTTGAGAATGAAATTGCCACTGAATCCGCTTTGTAAATGCTGGCCCGACACTCTTCAAGGGTGTTCCCCTCAGGAATTGGGAAAGATTTACTTACTTACTTACTTTATAAAAAAAACTGTTTAGTAATTTCATTTTAACATTACAGACTGAAGTAATTTTTTTTAACTTGAATTTCTAGTTTTTCCAAAAAATCATAACTCGACGGTAAAATGTTTGTCCATACTTCTCTATGGCTATAAAACATAAAAATATTTCAAAAATTAAAAATGCAGATCTTAGAAAATTTAATATTTGTGAAAAAATACTTTAAAAATAGGCAATTTTTTTCTGCAGTGTCCCTATTTTTTCAGTTTTTCGAACATTTACGTACCATTTTTGTATGAACCAGAATATGGGACTTTTTCTCAAAACCTGGCTCCACAAGCTGAACCTTGTTCCTTTAGCTATTTTAGGACTCTGGGCCAAATATGAGCAAATTCGGTCAACATTTACCCATTGATACTCGAAGGTGAAGTTTGCATGGGAAAAAAAATCAAAAAACCCGATTTAATCCCACCTGGGGTGAGATAGAGCCTTTCTTACTAAAGAATATAACAATGGTAGAACTTTTTTCAATTCATAACATCGACTTTGTTTATTTATAACGTCAGCACAAAAGAAAGTCTTATGATGAAAGCAATGTATTAGGGGAACAGCATCTAATTCCAGCGTGCCTCTAATGATGACAGGTCAGAACTTTGACATTCAATTAAAGCTAATTAAAAGCGTTTTCAACTGAAATCGAGTCATAAATAACTCAAAAAGAAGTGAGCAAGCAAGTTTCTATCAGAAGTTTAGCAAAATTAGTTGTTTAAACAGTGAAAATCAGCAAATTGGATGGAGTTAGGAACGAGACCTTAACCTGCCAAACATAGGAGAATATCCCCTATAAATGATATGATTTCCAAAGGAAATAAAAAACGCAATTTTCACCAAAAGAATATTTTCAATCGTACAATATGTTTGTAAGTTTGTATTCAAACAAGCGTTTATGACAAACGCGATCATAGCAAGCTTCCCATGCGCCAGTGACAACGCACACCGCGGTTTTGGTTTTTTAGCTTCGGTACGATCCCTTTTGTGTGTTGGTATTGTCCGTTTTTTTCAAAGGTACACGCCGCGCGGCATTTCAGAATGTGCCGCAGACACTGTTGCCAGCGATTTTTTGCCCGCGAGCGAAAAGAAGCACTAGTTGGCAACGAAAAAAAAAACAACACAACGGTTTAAGTTATACCTCTACACCAGCGATTCTCAACCTTCTTCTAGGCTGGTACCCCCTGCCATGTAAATCAAGTAGGCCCGGTACCCCCGTTGAGAATCGCTGCTCTACACCATCGCCTCTTTAGCACAAGGCGCCGTGTGCGGTGAGCGCGAGTGTGGAGAGGAAAGGAATATAAGTTCTCTCCCTCGCTCGCTTGAGATCAAAGCTTTCTTTTTTCACCCAACAACAAGAAGCAAGCCAAGAACTTTCGAAGAAGATCCCCACTTTCTAAAAAGATCTCCACTCTCTAAAAGCTCTTTCAAATTCACCTTAATGTTTCTCAAGATTTAAATCTTTTGCCTCTGATCTAGATAAAATATTAGTAAGGACACAAACCTCTAGACCACCACACAACAAAAATAAATGACAAAATTTAAATCGCATAATGGTCTCATGTCGCAGGTTTCAAAACAAAAACTGGACAGTTATGCATATAATGATAATACTAAAGAGCCGAAAAATATACGATATCTATAGTAGCAAATGAAAATCGATAGGGCACCCAACACATATTAGAGTATATTGGATCCCAATAACAAGACGCGCCAGCAGTACGCCCCAGCATTAGAAGCTCAACTTGACAACTTGTCGACTTGGCGACGATGCGTCTAAAATCGATGCAGTGTGATTTTTTGACGATTTTTCCGAAGAAAATTCATGCTGAATCGACATATTTACGAAGATGAAAATGACGTCCAGCCTTAAAGTAAAACCTATACCTTTCTTTAGTAAGAAAGGCAAAAAGTAAATCACTCTAAAAATTGATCCAGATTGCCGATAGATGTCAAATTTGTTTCAGATGCTCACGCATGGTCTGTACTATGAATATAGAAAGAAATTTCGGATAAAATCGGAAATGAAAAGTGTTGGCAAAGGTCACCAGGTGGGCTTTTACCTTTTTTTAGGGATTTTTTTTTTTGGTAGGTTAATCAAACGGCTCTAACTCCAGAACCAGATTATGGATCTGGATGAAAATTTGGGAGGTTGTAGAGCTCGAAAAATGCAATTTTTGAGATGAATAAAAGATATGAAAATGAAAAATTTTGACCATATTTTCATTTGAAAACTGTGTATTTTGTTGAAAAGTCTGGCCGCATCCGAAAACAGATGGATATTTCGAAATTCGGTCTCAAAATGACCCTTGTTCAGCACACCAGCTTTCAAATGCACTTTTAACAATCAAAATCGAAAATAGGGGAGCCGAGGACTACGTGACACAAAATTTGGCAAAAATTTTACCACACACGGACATCACTCGAACTCCACGGAATTTATTTTCTCAAAATTCGAGGGTTGGAGATAGGCGAGTTCTGTCAAGGTGAATCGATAGAGCGTCTAAAATCGATGCAGTGTGATTTTTTGACGATTTTTCCGAAGAAAATTCATGCTGAATCGACATATTTACGAAGATGAAAATGACGTCCAGCCTTAAAGTAAAACCTATACCTTTCTTTAGTAAGAAAGGCAAAAATGTATGGAAAACCCAATTTTCTTACGTTTTTGTCTGCACGATGCACTACATCCATCCAAATCATCCCAAAAGTGAGATTCTTATAGAAAATTTAATGATCTACAACTTTGCAGAACATACCAAAGCTGTAAAACCCGATCCTGCAAAACTATTAACGATTTTAAAAAGTCATTTTTGTAAGAAAAACTAATTTTTCACCAACTTTAGGCTCGGGTATCAATGGGTTAAACTCAAACAATTTTGCTCAAAATTTGCACAGATGCTTAAAATAACTCAAAAATCCGTCATCCAGTCATTTTTTCTTGGACCATAATGAACAGCTGCCAAAATTATATAGAGACTTGCATGGTTGAACCAATGACACAAAACTTCAAATTTGAAAGGAAATAGAAGTATAACCAACTGAAAACTATTTGAAATGTATGTTTGGGATCGATCAAACATATTTTCAATTTTTGTGGAATTCCAATGTTTCGGCGAATAAAAAATCTTCCAATACTTGGATATTTTATGATTGCAAAACAACTGGGAGGGTATAAAATACATTTTAAAACACTTTTTTCTTTCAAGTGTTAATACCATAGCCTGTAATATTTTTTTGCATCCAAAATGTTTTTTTTACCGGTATATAACACCCAAACTAAAACTCGTATGTCCCCTGATTCTTAAATGGTCTCGGTTCCGGTTTGTGGCCAAAGCAGTTAAGCTCCGTCTTAAATGAACCCTTGAATAGTAGTGTTTTATTTTTTTGGCTAAGTACTGACTCAGCGATTCCACATCAAACCAGCAGAATCCAATGCTAAAGTGATCTGATTTAGCTCAAATTTGACATCAAGTTCCTTGACCTTAATAATTAGACCCGTATTTTGTTGTTTGGCGTTCCAAAAAAATGGCTTTAACCACATTTTTCTAATAAAAATCATATCTTCGAAACTCTCGTTACTCGCAACATGTCTCGTTTTTCTGTATAACCGTATCAGAAATAGAGTTTATTATTAATAATTTAATTAGTAAAATATTCTCAAAATTTTCTTGTTTAAACATAGTCGGCAAACAATTTGGGCATACAATATTTGAACAACTGTTTGTGTGAATTAGATTTAGCTTACAGTTTTTTCGACGATCATTACAAAAAAAAACCTTGCTTAAAAAATGCATGTTAAATAAATTAAATTAAAACTTGACATACTGGTTTGATTCCGATGTTAATGTAGAATCGCCGTATCATTTTAAATATCAAACCTTTAATTCTCAGCTAAATCTTTGTCCCTTCAATGCGTACTCGACACCGTGTGAGCAAGTGCAAAAGAAGACCCAAGATGGATTGAAAAAGTAACGCCGAAAGGAAATTACTTTGAAATGTACCAACCCTCATCTCTTCTTCTACTTTCTTATTGGAGCCCATCTTCCCCGTAGGTTTCCTTTGGCAATTTCCACCTTCTCCCGGGAAAAAAGGCCACCGCCACCGTTTTGGGAAGAGTGCAAAGTGATTTTCCACCCTGCCAAGACGACGACGACGAGGTGGAAAATCGAGCCTCGAAGGATTCACGGTTTCGTTTCGTTCGGCAATTTCCAATCATTTCGCCGGGAGAAAGAGCTCACCCATTTTTCCACCTCAATTGAGCTTCGATGAATCCATCAGAAGTTGGCCCTTTTCCACCAAAACACTCGGCAAACACTTGCTGCTGCTGCTGCCGGTTACTGGTTGAACTTGGTATAAGATATCTGAAGCAGAAAAGCCAAAAACCTTGACGTAAAGTGGGAGTAGGTTCGCTGAGGGTGGGAGAAAAGCAAACACCGCAAGATTTTCCAACTTATTCATCAAAGCCGCAAAGTTTGAGATGAAGTGAAAATTTGAATTTCTAGTCGCGTTTCAGAAGCGATGCGATGGTTGTCGATTTCTAGCTTGGGGAGGATGGTTGTGAAGGATATCGATTTGCTGTGGGGAATAGAAAAGTTAGACTGTTTTCTCTTCAATTTTGGAAGCATTCTTCAATTTGATCATGGAGAAGTTAATGGAACTCATCAAAATGTATTGACGAAGTTTAAATTTTCTTTTAAGGGGAAACTAAATCTGCCAACTTCCTATTTGGATAGTGCACCTTTGAACAATTTTAAGAGTAATGGTTTTCTCATTTTAACAACATATTTTTGCTTTTTGTGTTGTGTAATTGAAACTCTGGATTATTAATATTTTATTTCTACACCCAACTGGCAGTCGCATGATTGTGATGCATGGCGGCATGAAAGTATATCAGAATCTGCATGAAATCTGTCCTCATGCATTTTTTGCGATATAGGAGTATGACATTTTTGCCCGTTACCGACAATTATCGACATTACCGACGGCTTTTTGGTTGTATTTCACAAAAAAAAAAACACTTTGCAGAACGAGGATTGAACCACCAACTTCTTGGTTATTGATCCGACACGCTACCACCGCGCCATGGATGCTTGATGAAAAGTGAGTGAAAGAGCACCAACATATGCTTCTCTTTGGAGTGTTGCTCGGGGACGGGCCAGCATTATATGTGTTGGTGAGAACTGCAGATCGCTGAAATTTTTACACGCGGGCAAAAATGATCTACGGGCTTGCTGCAAAAAATGTTATAAAATGTGACATTTTCTGCAGCAAATCCAATGTTGCAGAATTTGAGATATATTTTTCCTTTGGGTGTATTTTTTTTAAAGGAAGTTAAGAAAAAGTGTTGCTTAAGATGTGATTCTACCTGAATCAAATTTATTCAGTCTGGTTAGAATTTAATTTTCTGCACAAAATAACTGGGTTTCAAATCAAATTGCAAAACGACTGGTGACCGTGATTTAAATTTCCTACATTCCTTCGTTATCCTTTCCCACAACCTGGGGCATTTTCCAGGGGGAGGCACGAACCATCCAAGAAAGATATTTGCATATCAGCTTAATGAAATATATACAGTGTTATGCTTCCTGAAATACTCACACAAACACACACACACATGCACAGGTTTCAGTCTTGTATCGCACACAATCTCAAGCTGTTACACTTTGGCTTTCGCATGTTAATGTGAAACCTTTCACTTATGTTCCGACATCACTTGTTTTTACAGTCAATGTGTGTGTGCACGTAAGTGTGTCTGTCGGCAACATTTGCCAACACACACACACCGACTGCTTCAAGGTGCTCTTTGCTGGCTGTAATGCAATATCGCGGAGTATAAACATTTGAATAAATTACACGTGCAAACAGTATCAATTTGCTACTGCTCTGGGGGGTGGGGGTTCTGAAAGGTCTTTTTGAGATAAGTTATTTTCTTTGATGAAGAAGTTATTTAGAGATAATTTCACATTTAAACAAAAATCAGCGAACTAATTTAAATTATTAGAAAGTCAACAACCCTACCCCAAATTTTAAATCATAAACAGAGTAAACGCTTGTACCAAGTGTCGTTGTCAGGAGAACAGCGTCTACTCCAGTTTTCCAGATTTTCCACCAACAAACACATAAATACTTAAACATACACACTCGCACATGCACAGCGTACTTTCACCCGTTCTCATTTTTAAGCAAAATTGGTTGCGTTGTAATTTATTAGGTTTTCGAGAACGCTACTAATGGAAGTGGCAACCAGTTTTGAAGGAAATATTTTTTTTTGCTTGCCATTCATAGTAAAATTCACACAAAATAAATGGAAAAAGCAATGTGTTGATTTAAAATTAAACGCTGGTAGGGTGCTAAAGTAATTATGATTCAAAACAAGCTAAGTTAAATTTGTCTCAGTTGTTTTCAGTTTGTTTGTAGAATTAGTTGAACGATTTTACTGTTTTTTGTGATTCGAAAGTGGGTAATTCTCCACCAACTCACATAAAATCGAGAAAAGTTGCCCCGACCCCTTTTCGATTTTCGTGAAACTTTGCTCTAAGAGGTAATTTTGGTCCCTGATCACGAATCCGAGGTCCATTTTTCGATATTTCGTGACGGTGGGGCGGTACGACCCCTTTCATTTTTCTGGTTTTTTTACTAAGACACGTTTTTCAGTGATTTGTAGCTCGCAACCGTGAAGAGATAGAAATTTGGTGTCAAAGGGACTTTTGTGTAAAATTAGACGCCCGATTTGATGGCGTACTCAAAATTCCGAAAAAACGTATTTTTCATCAAAAAAAGTTAAAAAATAGTTTTAAAATCGCTGCCATTTCCCGTTACTCAACTGTCAAAAATCGTGAGACATGTCATTTTATGGGAAATTTAATGTACTTTTCGAATCTGAAATAACCCAGAAGGGTCATTTTTTCATTTAGAACAAAAATTTTCATTTTAAAATTACGTGTTTTTTCTAACTTTGCAGGGTTACATTTTAGAGTGTAACAATGTTCTACAAAGTTGTAGAGCAGACAAAAAAAAAATTTTGATTTTGATATAAAGACATTAGGAGTTTGCATGTATTCTTCACGAGTTATCAGAATTTTACAAAAAAGTTTTTTGAAAAAGTTATGATTTTGACCATTTTTGACCAGTTTTTCGAATTTTTAACCCCTAAAACTCAATCGTGTGCTTTTGAAAGTATTTTTTTCGGAAAGTTCAGCTAATTTTGCATAAGAATGACCCCTTGGACGATTGTTGTGGCTTGTGCACTGCTTGTATGTGGGGATTTTTCGAAAATAAAAAAAAACAAACCGGATACACTCACTCATCACAAAAATATTTTTTTTAAATCTGATTCACGCAATGCACGCGTCACAACAATCGTCCAAAAGGTCATTCTTATGCAAAATTAGCTGAACTTTCCGAAAAAAATACTTTCAAAAGCAAACGATTGAGTTTTTGGGGTTAAAAATTCGAAAAACTGGTCATAAATGGTCAAAATCATAACTTTTTCAAAAAACTTTTTTTTTTGTAAAATTTTGATAACTCGAGAAGAATACATGCAAACCCCTTATGTCTTTATATATTTTTTTTTGTTTTGTCTGCTCTGCAACTTTGTAGAACATTGTTACACTCTAAAAAGTAACCCTGCAAAGTTAGAAAAAACACGTAATTTTAAAATGAAAAATTTTGTTCTAAATGAAAAAATGACCCTTCTGGGTTATTTCAGATTCAAAAAGAACATTAAATTTCCCATAAAATGACATGTCTCACGATTTTTGACAGTTGAGTAACGGGAAATAGCAGCGATTTTAAAACTATTTTTAAACTTTTTTTGATGAACAATATGTTTTTCGTTTCTTAGTTTCTTAGTTTCTTAGTTTCTTAGTTTCTTAGTTTCTTAGTTTCTTAGTTTCTTAGTTTCTTAGTTTCTTAGTTTCTTAGTTTCTTAGTTTCTTAGTTTCTTAGTTTCTTAGTTTCTTAGTTTCTTAGTTTCTTAGTTTCTTAGTTTCTTAGTTTCTTAGTTTCTTAGTTTTGAATGTTTAATGCAAAGGTCTTGAAAAATTGCTAAGCTACTTAAAGATTCCTTATTAAAATTCAAATCTAGACTATAATTTGGAACAGCATATCTGTATCGATTTAATACAATGTTGAAAATTGAGCGTAACGGTCACAGCACATTTCAATAAATTCACATTATCGGCAACGTATTTTCCCCCAATCAGCCGCAGAAAATCAGATAAATCTGTGCTGATCCCGAATAACCCCGCAGCAAACCGGAAATTTCCATTTCTTGGTCATTTTCGAACGGAGTCAACCATCATAATCTCGCGTCTTCCTCGGTGCTGCCATAATCATCATCGTCATCGTTTTGCCATCGCGCCCTATCCATCAACATAATCATCGCTATCCTGCCCAGGCAATGTCCACCGAGGAGGAAACAAATCCCGGCCCGCGACACAATTGTTATGAACAAATAATTCCGCTCGTCACGCGGTTCCGCTCGCTGATTTCGATTTACATCCATTTCCATCGCGAATTTTCATCTTCATCCCTGAAGGATTTTCCCCCACAGTTTCTTGCACCCCCACTTTTGCTGGCTCAATTAATTTCCCCACGTCCATCAGCGGTGAGCTTGATTGTGAATTAATTTACGTTCAATATTCACTGTGATTTACCCGCGGGTTTTTTTCCTTTCGAAGCAGGAAGCAAATTAATTTTCCCTCTTGACTTCCCATAATGGCTTTTTCTTCCTTCAGCTGTAATGATTTCGGGAACTGAGACTCCAATTCACCGAGCTTTCTTCAAATAAAAATGTTTCAAATTCATTCCATTTTCCACGACTTCAACAGGGCGATAATGGCAGAGAACTTCATTAACGCTGACTGACTGACTGAGATTCGTGCGGGAGGAAAACTAACCGTCAATGGAAATAGACTCGGATCCGAATGACGATTACGGTGCGAACGAACAAAGGCATTCGAACGCGTTCGAGTGGAAATTCAATGGAAGTGGTGATAGCATTCGTACTTGGAGAAAATTATTCAAATGTTCCGCTTTTAATCGCAGTGACAGTACCAAATAATAATCACTTTCTATTTAGATGAAAATCTAAATTTGCAATCAAAATTACTGTAGAGGGCAATAAAAAAACTTTGAAAAACAGTTGAACATACTCGCTTTGTTAACTTTAGTAGCAAAGATTTACCTAGTTTGTAATAACCTAATTTGTTATTATTTTTTATTGATGAATTTTATTTAACTATGGGAAAATTTAAACCAATTTCCGTTACCCAATTTGTTTTCATTTTTTATTTTGCTGAATATAGCCAGAAATATGGAAAAAAATTGACCAATTTTGTCAAGGAAATTATTATGGCCATGACTTTGGCCATTTACTTATTTTTAAAGTGAGAAATTTGAGAGTTGATTTTTTTTTAAATTATTGATAACCCCTTAAGAAATCAACAATTTGTTCAAAAAATTTCTAAGTTTGTTAATTTTTTTTTTATTTTACCAAATATGGGAATATTTTGTCCAATTTTGTCAAGGACTTTATTCTGGTCATGAAATGTGGGCTTGTTATTTTGTTCTTTTTCCATAATGAAAAAAAAATTGATTCTTTTGATCATTGGTTTATCAATAATAGGAATCCAACAGTGAGATCGAAAATGTTGTGCATAACGAAATATTTATTTATTCTCTGTAAAATTTTACATTTTTTCAAATGTTGAACAAAATTGGTAAGCTGGCAGCCAATGTTTACTGATTTTATCAAGATTTTATTCATCATTTATAAATATGTAATATTTGATAGGAACCAAGCAATAATATTTAAATTTTATGATCAGCTTTTAAGGTCGTTGCAAATATTTTTTGAAGTTTATGTCCCTCGACTCTGATCATGGTCAAAGGGTGGGGGGGGGGGGGGGGGAGGAGGCAAAAAAATATAGAAATTGAAAAAAACAAGCTATGGTCACAACATTTGAATGAAAAAAGTGTTTGAAAGTGCTTTTTAAACCTGCCCAGTTGTTTTGCAATCATTTGTTTCCAAAACACCTAAATATTGACGATTTTTTATTTGCAAAACAAAAAAAAATACTTTTTATGATCGATCCCACACATGCTAAATATGATTTTAAACGCAGGAAATGCATTTCTGATTGTTTTCAATTCGTTATTTCCTTTAAAAATGTTAAGTTTTTTGAAAAAAATTTTTTTGCTCTCTGATTTTTCGATCCGATTTTGAAGGGGGGGCGACATAAACTTTGAAAAATATTTGCAACGGCCTAATAAGAAATCAATATCAAAATCAGTCATTTACAAGCGCAAAACCAGGGCTTTGGAGTCGGAGTCGGAGCCGGAGTCGGTGGAGTCGGGGTTTTTTGGGGACCTGGAGTCGGAGTCGGAGTCGAACATTTCTGATAAACCCGGAGTCGGAGTTATCTAAAATTATCCACAATGTATGAACTTATTTATTGTTCAGTATTTGTAATAATGCAGGTTAATTTCCAAAACATTCATATATTTTAAATTTATGTTTTGAATCGCGTGCACTGCGTTGACATATTTTCATTCAAAGTAATTTTTGGTTCGAGATATTGCTCAGATGCCATTATGTTTTTGAAGAATGTTTATTGTGATTGAAAAGCTCTTGTTGTGCTATTTCACTGAGATCACTGAATGATAATCTGTTAATCCTCTCTTATCTATGTTTGTCAGGAATGGAATAATCGCGAAAAAAACAATTTCGCTTGCGAACTTTCTTCACCCGCGAAAGAGAGAGAAGGCAAATCACGCAAAAGAAAATCGCTCCCGAAATTCTCCAAGAAAATCAATCTGCTGATGATTTTTTGTGAATTTCCCTGTCAGCACCACTCAACAATATTTATTTCACTTTGTTTACACACATTGCCCATCTACATAATGTGACAGGTCATTTTTAGACGTGTGACTTTACACTTGCAAGTGTAGTAGTGAAAAAGATGTTCCGTCGAATAATCAAGATGATGATTTTTTAGATTCCTTTTACCGATCTTTCGTGCGCGAGAGAAGACAGCCATGCTCCCTCGGGATTTTTCTCTTGATGAACATCCAAAGATTTTCTTTTGATGATGATTATTCCATCGCTGATGTTTGTTAAACAATTGCGTAGTCAACAAATTTAAAAATATTCGATTTATTTTTGACTGCCTGTTTTTGCTTGTATTTAGATCATTTTTTTTAAGGTAAAAAAGTTATGAGACACATACAAAAGAATTGTCTATGAAAATATAATAATCACTATTATTAATTTATTTTTTTATTTTATTTTTTAAGTTGACAATTTCTCTACAAAAATCTCAAAGTGTTGATCCTTGAAAAGTATCGTTAAAAAAATGAAATAATTAGGAGTTGACATCAATAAAATTTTAATTTATTTTTCAAATATTATTCATTTAATTTTCTCATGATTTGTATTTTTAAAACATCACACACATGATCACACAATGTCGAAGTACGTATTTTCAAATACATTCAATAGAGCTTTAACAAATAGTCACGTTGAAAATTGTTTATTTCAAAACAATTAATATTAAGTTGAAGTAGATCAATTAAATTTCTAATTTTCCAAACAATAAATTCCAAATTTACTATGAAAATTGTTGTACTGTAAATGAGTTTAAATCAGAAGATATTTTTAATTTTGTTTAAATGACGCTCAAAACTTGTAACATAGAAACTTATTATGAATTTTCTTAATATGAAATTGTCCAAAGAATCCGAGAATGCAGTTTATTTTGCAGTTAACTCATTTTAATAGAGATAAACATGACAATTCGAGTGTATAATAGCCCTAATTATCAATGTATTCATAATGCTAAGTACCTCATTTACTTTTGAAACACTTCTCTACCAAGTTTAGTATGATTCCATACCATTCTGTTTGTATTTAAGTCGTATTTATACTTTTGCAATTCAAACATTGAACCTATCAATGTCACCCCGAACATAAATGTCAGCCCGGTTTACGGTGAACATGTGAGTGATGTGAATACAATTTTTTAGATATTCTTAATACAGAGTAGGTGTCGGAGTCGGAGTCAGAGCCGGAGTCAACAATTTGTGGAAAGTTGGAGTCAGAGTCGGAGTCGGCTAGAGTTGGTAGGCTGGAGTCGAAGTCGGTTGAAGCTGAAAGCCGGAGCTGGAGTCGGAGTCGGAGTCGGCTTAACTCAGAAAGCCGGAGTCGGAGTCGTTTGAAATATGACCCGACTCCGCAGCCCTGCGCAAAAGACATCTGACCAATATCAAATTGAGTTATCGAAAGCATTTTTTTCTCTGTTATCGACTTTTCTTGTAATAATTTTTGATAACAGAATGAGTTGTTTTTCGAACAAATCTCTGTTATTATTATGTGATTATACAGCAATTCCCCATGAAAACAACATGATTCGAAAAAAAAAGTTCTCCGGTCGGGCTCAAAACTTTTCTGGGGGTTCCTAAATAACATTGTAAATTTTGGGTTTAAATGCTATGGAATCATCTCTGACAACGATTGCAATGACTGCAATGCAACCTGTGGAAACCTAAATTTGCAGACTAAAAGAAAGCCCTCCATTGTAACCGGCCAAGAATGCCACACTTCCGTCAACACCGAGTGCACAACACACACTGTGAATCGGTGTCCTCATTACAGACATCATATAGACGACAGCCAAACCCATTCAGAACTGAGGTCTGAATACGGCGAGCCAAATCATCGTCCTACCTTCCAAGAAGAAGTGTGTTGATGCAGCTGATGCTCACCGTAATTACACCGACCGAGTCTCATGACAATGCACCGTGGCCATAATCAGAGAGGGGCGACAAAAGCCGGAGCCCTCCGCAGAGAAGGAAATCGAAATGGATCCAACAGCCTATTCGGATGTCTCCACACTCTGTTTGACACATTCGAGGGAACGAACGGTTCTCAGTGCCGCCAGAAGCTGTTGCATCAGCATTTTGAATCAAGTGTGAATGTGAGCTTGCTGGATGGAATTGGGTTTCCGCAAAACCTCAAAACCGTGAAATTTATACCGTGGTCGGGGGTTAATTTTGTGCTAATTTTGTCACTTTTGTGAACGACGACGAGCGCTCAGCGATGAGTATTTTGGGAAAAAGCCTGGTGCACGAATCTTGATGAGCTCTGGCTGTAATCAAATTGTAGATTAGTCGAGAGCATTAGGCGGCGAGAGCAGGTGTTTTTGGTGATGGGATTCTGTTGTGGTTTGTGCAATTTTATCTAGAGCAAAAGTATCATTTTAAAAGTCCTTTGAAAGATAAAATATTATCTTTCTTATTAATGATGGCACACTCAGCAAACTAGTAAACTATTTATGTTATAAGTTTTAGATCATTTTACAAGTTGGGTAATTCTCCGCCAACTAACACAGCAGTTGCCCCGACCCCTCTTTGATTTGCATGAAACTTTGTCCTAAGGGGTAACTTTTGTCCCTGATCACGAAACCGAGCTCCATCTATCGATATCTTGTGACGGAGAGGCGGTACGACCTTTGTTTTTTTTTTCCTGTTGCGTTAAATGTGTGAGTGTGACACTTTGATGTTATTCTTGCATTTTTCTCGTCGATCTCCAGGATGCGCGCCAGCCAACTGATGTAGGTATTCTGAAATGAGTGTTTGTTTTGAAAGTTTTAATCGATGTGGTTGATGCATCGAACATTAATGAAGACTTTCTTTCTGCTGTTTCGAGATTCTGGTTCATGGTTCTGGCTCAAAAACCCGTTGTCATTTCGTTGGACGAAAATTATTAACGAGTCACTTAGCAAATTGCGGCCATCCAGTCAAGTGCAGTACAATCAATTACGGAAGGCTTAGGGTTAATAGGAACAAGCACTGGCTAACGTGAACTGCTTTTCCGAGGAGTGCTTGGTTCACGGTTGGCAAAATTTCACAAGGTGTATCAGACTTCCGGAAAGCAGCTTATTGCTTGTGAGAAAAGTCATTCAATTTACCAGAGAACTTTTTATAATGTCCTTAGTCCTTTGGGCATATGTTTTGAAAAAAATGGCTTAATTATAGGCTGCAGTTTTCCACAAAAAAAAACTAAATAAAACACGCGGTTACAAGCAACCCTCTTGTTGAAATTGTGATGTATCAACATTATTGAAGGTTTCTGCCCTACAATTTTGTTTGAATATAATTTTGTTCTAAATGAGAAAATGACCCTTCTGGGTTATTGCAGATTCGAAATGTACATTAAGAGCGAGTTTTTCACCAATGTGTAACAGGTCGTATCGAGGTGCTCCAATTTGGATGAAACTTTCAGCGTTTGTTTGTCTATACATGAGATGTACTCATGCCAAATCTGAGCCCTCTACGACAAAGGGAAGTGGGGTAAAACGGGCATGGAAGTTTGAGGTCCAAAAAACATAAAAAATCTTAAAATTGCTCGCATTTTCGTAAAACTTTATCAATTCCAACTCTCTTAGTTGCATTCGAAAGGTCTTTTGAAGCCCTGCCTACGGTATTAACTTTTTGGCCAATCGCATTTTTTCTCATAGTTTTTCGATTTTTCTATAACAAACATTTTAAAACGTTAGTTTTTGCCCTGTAGGCCAAAAAGACGGCACTTTTTGGTCTCAATTTTTACATATTCGGAATCCTCGGGAAATTCCACGTAAGTTTGAAGGATTGGAGTTGTAAATTTGATTTAAAAAATAATTAAATAAAACATTTTTGAAAAAAGAAATAGATCTCGTTTACCCTGGGATCAATACGTCAAATGCTGTATCAAGTAGGCGAATACCTGTTTTACCCCTAATCCGAAAATTTGGTAAAAATTATTTTAATTCATTTTAAATGGCATTTTTTTCAATCAAATTTACAACTCCAATACTTCAAACTTACGTGGAATTTCCCGAGGATTCCGAATATGTAAAAATTGAGACCAAAAAGTGCCGTCTTTTTGGCCTACAGGGCAAAAACTAACGTTGTAAAATGTTTGTTATAGAAAAATCGTAAAACTATGAGAAAAACTGCGATTGGCCAAAAAGTTAATACCGTAGGCTTATAGTCCATGAAATTCCCTAACTTTTGACCTATGGGAGTAAGGGTGTTGGAGGCTGTTGCAAAAAGATATTGGGGTTTTAGAAAAATCAATTTTTAGCAGTAATTTGCAAAAGCTATGAGAAAAAGTCAAACCAATCCTGGATGTTTATGGCACATTTTGAAGGGCTTCAAAAGACCTTTCGAATGCAACTAAGAGAGTTGGAATTGATAAAGTTTTACGAAAATGCGAGCAATTTTAAGATTGTTTATGTTTTTTGGACCTCAAACTTCCATGCCCGTTTTACCCCACTTCCCTTTGTCGTAGAGGGCTCATATTTGGCATGAGTTCATCTCATGTATAGACAAACAAACGCTGAAAGTTTCATCCAAATTGGAGCACCTCGATACGACCTCTAGAACAAACCGAGCAAAATCTACAAAAACTGCCTCTTAAATATCTCATAAAATTACATGTCTCATTTTTTTTACAGTTTAGTAATTCTCTACGAAATCGGCCGATTTCGACCACTTTTTAGTTTTTTTTTTATTTGGCTAAAAGTTTGTGGGGGCCTTCCCTATCACCAAAGAAGCCATTTTTTGTCATTGGATCACCCATAAAAGTCTCCATACAATGTTTGCAGCTGTTCATACAAAAATGGAAATATTTTTTGAAGTTTAGTTGGACCAACATTTTGCTGACGAGTTGGATTTTTAAATAAAATAATTAGGCTGTTGCTAATATTTTTCTAAGTTTATGTTCGCGAGAAAAAAAATCTGTCGATACCTCGATATTTTGAAAACTAATGATTGGAATGCAACTGGCCGCGTGTAAAATGCATTTTAAAACACTTTTTTCATCTAAATGTTGAAACCTAGGCCTGTAATTCCCCCCGCCCCTCGACTTTGGTCAAAACCGAGGGACATAACCTTCAAAAAATGTTTGCAACGGCCTTAGTTTTGAAAAAAATTAAATCTTGTCTTTAATATTTTTTGACCACATTTTTATATGTAAAATCAAATTTGCTATCGAAAAGTACTGTAGGGGAAGGTGGGGCAAGTGTAACAAGCTAAGGAAATGCTCGTTAAAACCCATTAAAAACGTTAGTTAATCAGTCGGATTTTTTGATAGATCAAGTTTCTAAAAAATCCTGTTTTGTACTATAAAAAATTATTTTAAAATAATTGATTTTACGTACGTTCTACTCAACTAGTGGGGCAAGAGGAACAATGCTAAAAACAACATGTTAATTTGCTAACAATTGAACTGTTATTACTTAGACACATCAGATTAGAATGTATATGAAACGTTACTTTCATTTTTAGATGAAATAATAGTATTTTATTAATATTTTGATCGTTTTTTCATAATATCACTATATTTTGCATGGACATTTTTTTAACAATTGTTTAACAGTTCTCAAAAACTTTTTTCAATAAAATATGTTGTTGCAGCAATTCGTAATTTTTTCCAAATTTAAAATCGATATGGTGCACCTGTCCCTCCTGATCAAGGTATTTTAAAAGCTCTCAACAAAAATAACCAAATGATAAACCATACTTTATAATAGGTGCAAATCATTGGAAGGGACACTACTGATCTAGGAAAAATAGCATTTCATTAAATTGATCTTAAAAACGAACCCTAAGTCTTATTTTGGGCTTTCCAAATGTTATAAGAAAACAAAGAATTTGAAAAAAAACACCATTCAAAATTTTTCAAAACTAACACTTCAAAAGGGCGTAATATTGAATGTTTGGCCCTTTTGAAATGTTAGTCTTGATTAAAAACAAAATCAAAATATTGTTTTCGGAGAGATCGGGAAATTTTACGATTGTTTCATATTTTAACATAGAAAAGGGGAGGGTTGTTTGGGTGACAATTTTTCTGTTTTTTTTTTTCTTTTATCCGCTGTGTATCTCAGCAAGCAGTTGTCCAATCTTTAATGTTTCTTAGACGGAATTGGGTACTAAAGCCCTATGTCAATTTTTATGTACAACGGTAAAAAAACACGATTAAAAACCATTTCTAATCACTTTTTTCATTTTAATGCAAACATTTTTTTTTGACAAGACAAATTTTTTTCGATGGATCAACTATGGTCCCCTTTAGGGCGTCCAATTTTCCCGGGTTTTGAAATTCCCGGGAAACGGGAAAAATATTTTTGGAATCCCGGGAATTCCCGGGATCCCGGGAAATTTTTTAAGCTGTAATAAAATCTATGTTTTCATTTTATTTGTTATGTTTTTCAAGCCTAAAATTACAGAATTAGCTCAATACTGTGAATTGGTGATAATTTACACTTCAATCTTTACAAGGACAGCAGTTTTTAAGGTAGCTTAAAACACACAGCTTTGGTGTGCTTTGGAATTTAAATGAACCGCAATTTTATATATATTTCTTTTTTATTTATTTATATAACATGACTACAAAAGCTTTTGAACAATTTCATTGAAACTTTCTAAAATAACAAGAAATAAAAAAAAAATAACAACACTTTAGATAAGTTAAGAATTTTATGTTTTATATTAAAACATATTTTTAAAATTATCCCTAACGCCAACTGGAGATAATCGGGACTGCAGTCTGAATAGATACAGGAGATTTTAGAGCAATAAATTTGGAAATCGGTGTACTAATTGTTTTGTACTATTCCTGTTGTAACTAAAATCAATCAAAGCAATCAGAACATTATGTAAAAAAAATGCTAAAACAGCAGTCTAAATTCCTTACTTTTGTCCTGATTTGCTACAGATGCCGTTTTTTGATGAAAAATAATTAAATATGATTTTTTTTTCAAGTTTAAAGTCATGAATATACGTAAATATAATAACAATTCTTTTTTAAATAAATAAAATTTATTAGAAAATATTTAAAGCGCAAGGCATTTTGCGGATCTGTAAACTAAAATTTCAGCAATTTTCCTTAACAAGCCAAATTAATGCTGATACATGCCGAATACAAATTTTAATGCTTTAAAATTCTTATCGAGTACCAAGTATTCATCTATTCATCTATTTCCACAACCAAATCTGAATTTTCAAACCAAAATTTTATTTGTTTTCAATTTCGGGAATTCCCGGGACAAAATTTAAAAAATCCCGGGATTCGGGGATTCCCGGATTTGAAAAAATCCCGGGATTTTTGTTCCGGGAATTCCCGGGATGGACGCACTAGTCCCCTTGGAATGAGCTGTCAAGTAGGAGCTTTTCTGTCAAGAAGGACCGCGAGGTTAATTTTTCAAAATTGATTTAAAAATCCATTTTAAACTCTTTGTGGTCGTACAAACGGTCATTGTACTCAGAAAAATAAGCTCTATCGCTGTGAACAATAATATCAGCAATCTAAGCTTGATTTTAGGACCCAATTGCACGAAATTTTCTGAAGTTTTCGAATAAAAAAATTAAGGATTTTTTCGGACAAAATTTAACTTTGAATGGTTCTAATTGGAAAACACATTCGATTTAACATAAAAAATGAGGTCAAAAACTTTTGAGTACAAGAGTTAAATTTTCACGGGTGATGCGGGGTTTTGTCCTCTAAAACATAAAAAAACGGATTTTGGGTAATTGATTTTTTGTCGTGTATCTATTTGTTCTGAATAGTCCTCATCAATACCTACAACTTTGCCGAAGACACCAAATCAATCAAAAAATTCCTTGAAAAGTTACAGATTTTCGAATATTTATGTACTATATTTGTATGAACAGCTGCCAAAATTGCATGGAGACTTTTATGGGTGAACCAATGACACGAAATGGCTTCTTTGGTTTTAGGGAAGGCCCCCACAAAGTTTGAGTCAAATAAAAAAATACAAATTAAATCCATTTCCAGATTTGGTGCGAATGGCTCACATCCTATTATTTACCAAAAACCTATTTCTTTTTTTTACAAAACAGAAATACACGAGAAAAAATAAATAAAAAAATAACAAGGCTGGATCCAGAGTTCCAGTTTCACGAGGGGCTCGCTTAGCTTTGATCAGGTTTACCTCAGCGAGGAGTGATAAATTATAGAAAAAGTAGGATTATTTTACTCAATATTTATTATTTATGTTTGACTCTTGAAAATACTGGACTCTGCCTAAAAACCATTACATTAAAAGCCGAGCATAAATGTTTCATTGCAAAACAAATTAAATCCCTTTGTGTAGCTAAATGCTTAATCTATATTTTTTTCAGGATTTCTGATTGTTAGGGCCACAACTGTGTGGGTGGAACAGTTGGGCACGCCAGGTGTAGTTGTATATTGTAAAACAATACCGGATGCGGTTGTGGTGGTGACGTTGGTAACCCCCGGTAGCTAGGTGTAAGCCGAACACAAAGGAAAACCACACATTTGTGTAAAATGGGACTCTACCAGGTTGGGTAGCAAATAGCTACTGTGGAAAATTTACTGGCTTTTGATGAATATGTTTTTTTTTTAAGATTTAAAAAACTTGTTTAGGATTTGTTTGATATATTTACATGTTTTTAAACTAAAAGTTCAAGGTTTACCCACCAAACTTTTTTGCATCAAAAACGAGAGCAATTACTTCAAATTAAAAGCCAAGCTCGACCATGGTGTTGCGAGGGTGTAAATTTAATTGTTTAGAAATTTTACCCTGCACTCGGTCTACATTTTGTGGTTGCCAGTCCCCGGTTGGCCAGAGTGTGTGTTCTCCACGTAAACATTAAAATTGGCGGTCTGATGATTTCTGTCAATATTGCCAGTGCTGCAATTGTTGCTTGTTCCAGGTTTGCATGTTGTTGGTTTAGTTTAATTTGTGACAAATTGGTGCTATAAAGTGGTTTTTGCTGTGTAAATTTGCCCAAGGGAAAAAATGGCTTTAAAATATGACTCGCTTTTTAATTGGATTGTCAATTGGTCGTGGAACCACAAATCGGAATGATATTTGCCCACAACATGAATGAATCTAAATGGTTTTATAGCTCCATAACGTTTCAAATTCATACGACCTTTCGAATGCCATTAAAACACTGCAGACGAATTTCAAAGCCGGACAGATGTTAAACGTCAACCTTTTTTCGGATGGTCCGAAAAACCAGGAATCCCAAACCGAACTCAAATGCTGATCCTTTCTCTTTAGTTCAGGCAGAACCAGTAGCAGGAAAAAAACTGAACTGAATAATAAAAAAGCACTTGCCATGAAAGTATAATGAATTCTTATGTTCGGGAGCGATTGCTGGAGATAAAATCTCTTCAATCTTGAAGCTGGAAATAACTGCAATGCAGCATCCTTTTTCAGGGGCTAGAAAAAAGCACGAAAAAAAAAGAACTTCCCAAAAGATAACTTCAACCGTCGTCGTTTTACAAGAAGGTACCTTCGAGTGGATCATCGTGGCGTGTCCTTCTCGTTCCATCCCCCTCTTCTTTTTTATTTGAACCGTTTTTCGCGACTTGCTTGTTCTTTGGCTTCGGAAAACATGCCCCCGAAAAATAACAAACTTGTGCTCACTTTAGTTCAACTCGAGGGTCCACCCACTTGAGTCGGCAGAGTGCGCGCGCGTCCGTTGTTGGTGACTGCACTTGAATGGATGTCTGATCCGTGACCGGGGATCGACGACGGTCAGTGAAGGGGGTTCATTGTTGAAAGTTGAAAACTTAAAAAAATAGAGAAAATGATGTTGTTTCTTCAGTTTCTTGTTCTAACAGTTAGATTTTGCATTAATGATTCGAATTGGTAAATAAAAAAATGAGTAATTTAATATATGAAACGCTTCACTTAAGAGCGAGTCCACGAACAGGGCATACCTCTTTGTATAAGACTTCATTTGGACCTCACAAATCTGCAGCACTCTAGGTCAACGGGAAGTGGGGCAAATCGGGACACAAAGTTTGAAGGTTCGAAAACGTCAAAAATCTTGAAAAGGCTATAACTTAGGCAAAATTCAATTTAATTTCAAAATTCAAAATGCATCTGAATGGGCTTAAAAAATGCAGGGTGCAGCATCCCAAATAGGTTAATCTAAAAGGAGAGTTATTGGTATTTAGATTCCATTTTCTGGTGATAATTTTATCATATTCGTGTTCCTGAGCTCCCAATTTCACAATAAAAAAACATAAATAACAATGTTTTATTCATCAATTTTAACTCTTTCAAAAATAAAAGTTAAAAAAATAAGGAGCTGTTTTTTTCTGGTGACAATTAGTATCCTTGGAAACGACTTGATTTTCAATAAACGTGAAATGAAGATTTTTTTTAAAACTTGTAGCCGAGTTACTAAAAGGGAACAGGACTGGGAAAGAAACAAACACAGCTAAAAAAGTAGTAATCCAGCTGCGTGTAAAAGTCCTGGGTGTAAAATAAATATTGCATTATTGAGGTTTTGCAGCGCGCCTGTGTTTCAAATGTAGGTGGCGCCAAAATGAGGTTACTTGCCAAAAATCGTATCCCTTTCTGCTGGATTCAAGATCAAAATCGCTTATTTCTCATGGTTCTCTGCATCAATCTTAATGAAACTGGTTGCAAAAGACGAGATTTTTTTTTGCTTTAGAATAATGAACATCATTTTTTGGGCGCGCAAAAAATTGTGACCTTTTTTTAAAAAAACATGTTTTGGAACACGAAAAAATGAGTTTCCCCGTATATATCAATTAAATAAACCGTTATATAGTTGATAACAGATGTGTTAACGTATATTCAACAATTTTTATTGATTTATGACAGACTTTCTTGCCAAATAGTCCAAATTACTATCTTTTTCTAAATTTACAGTTTTCTCATAGAAAAATCAAACAAATATTGGGAAGTTATACACCAAATTGTTGTAAATATTTTTTTCTCATCCGAATCCGGCATAAGTTTTATAAAAATGTTGATTATGAAGAAAAAAACACATTTTTTCAAAAAATCATAGGTTTACGCTATTTGTTCATAGGTGTCCTTTAGCTTTGCTGCAAATTCTCTATTATACCCCTGAAATATGTAGCCCATCAGAATGGGAAACCTACTTGACCGAAATGTCAAGCTCATATATGCGTTTATCCGAGTGGGCTAAGGCGCCAGTCCTTACTGTTGGTGCTGGGTTTGATTCCCGTCGGTTGCAACTTTTTTTTGTGTTTGCTAAAATTGTACATGCAGTGTGTAATATTAAGTGTTTATTTTGACGAATGTGATGTGCATGCTTTTGCATGCGATCATACCATCTGTTTTTTTTTTTGCTGTGAACGTGTATTTGGCAAGGAACAGCAATACTACTGAAAATGATCTCCAAGATCTGAAAATTATAAGATGTTGCTGCGTTTGAGATGATTATGTGCCTAAAATTAAGTTATGGCTGTAATAGTTAAGGCCATGCTACACTAGTTCAGTTACAAATAGTAAGAAACGAATAGTGTCAGAGCACGTCTGCCAATATTGCCGAAAAGTTAACCAAAAGGGAAATCGAGCCAGCACGACCTTGCCGCGCCGTGCACTCGAACAGTCTCCTGCGAACACCCAACGAGAATGGAACTTCATCCGATCGCGTCTCGGATTTGTGAGCAGCACGTGAAACACGCCACGACGACGCACCAGAAGACGCTCTGATCCGGCAAGAGTCAGCGCTGAAAAAGCTGCTCACCTGCAAACGTGATAGCTCCCTGTGCCGAACCAACCTTTAGCCCTCGCAAGAGAAGGACCACGTGAAGGGCACGAGACCGGACGAGTAAGCTCAATACGCCGCGAATCCCGACAACGTCCGACGACTTCAGGAAGGTCATAGCGGGGAGCAACGCCGAGGACGACGTTGCTGAGCACCGTCAGCTGGAGTGGACGCACGACGAAAGTGAAGGAGTCGAGCGCGGCCACGCCGTACGCATCGACTCAAGCGAGCACTACACCCTCACATCCAGTCACGCGTCGCTGGGACGCGAGATCGCACGGGCGAAGATTGAGCACGCAGCGAACAACGTTGGCAATGGCGAAGGACTACGGCAGGGCGGCCAAGCCATGCGAGGTCAGGGTTGCGCGAAGATGGGCCCATCTGTGGCATGTGTTGTACATTAGCGTAAGAAAGTAGGGAACAGAGTTTGGCAGGAGAAACATCATTATGTAAACTAGTCGAATAAAATATGGCAACTTAATTTACACGCACACAACCACTTTTAGTTATTTTGGTTTGCTAGCTGGGAGCGTCAGCGATTTCGCTCAGCTGAACGGATCTTATTAACAATGTACTTGGAATTTTCGTGGGCTATGCTGACGCAAAGAATTATCTGTTAAACAAAGAACTAAAACAATAACTTAGAATTGGCGTGTCTGCTGGGAGTTAACGTTAAGGCGTTCATATATATGCAGTGGGGATCACATTTGGCACGAGTTGTGGGTAAAAAATTATTTAACAATATATTGGATAAAAATGTCGCTGAGCTCAACCTTCAATAGCACATCTCTTCCGGCTTATCATACCAACAAAGGCGAATCAAATGTGAATCCGAACCGGGAGTTAAGCAATCTTCCCTAGACACGGATAGGGTTATTACCGTACCAATTGACAATCATTTCAAAGCCTTGACTCAATCCCAGTTTAAAATAAACGCCTGCCTAACATGACCGCCGGCTCAACGAAGTTCGCTTCAGCCACCATAAATTCAGTTACTGCTTAACGTGTTGATTTCGAACAACAAGAGGTGACATCCGTTTGGAGAGATCCTAGAACATACCAAGCCTTCTTCGGTGTTAACCAATAACATTCGCGTTTAGGTGCTTGAATTTGACGTCCCAAGTAGAGAAGAGATCTGCAATGCAACGTGTAAACATCGCGTCAAATTTAACACTATTTCATCTATCGGCATCTAAACGAATAAAGCACGCGAGACCTTCAGCGGCTTTTCGAGGATTCTGGGAGAGCGATCATCCCCTGCCGCCAACCTTTGACGACCTCTCTGCCGCTGCCTTGACCCTTGAAGAATGATTCAATCACAATTACGTACGTCGACTATTTTCACTTGACTGCCGCGTGCTTGTATACACAGAAAAAAAAAAGTTGAATTTTGGAATGTTGAAAATTTGGTAGGTTGAATATTACCTCTTTTTTGAGTAATATTACATAAAAAATGTGTAAAAATGTGAACCTGATGAATATTCATCAAAAACTGATGAAAATTCATCATTTTCTGGGGTAAAATTTATCATTTATTTTGCCACAAAATCTGTCACCATTTCCTGATGAATATTACCATCATTTTTTTTTCTGTGTATGCTACTGCTTAATGGGACCTTTTCTGCTGGTTCAACCAATCTTTATCGATGCCCCGCATCTGTTTGGAGTTATTGGAAACTTGGTCTCTGCGAAGAGGATTCAGTATGGTTATTTCGGAAACTCATTCTTCGTACGTCCCTCAGTAGTTATTTCTTCGTTCCCTGTATGTGGCCTAACTTCTGGCACTTCCTGCACTGCCTCACTATGAAGATGTACTGCTCCGCTTGGAACCCCACATCCGTATATAGGTCCGCACTAACCTTGGCACTTGTTTGGCTTAGATCGTGATCTTCAGCTTGTCCGTTTTCTCTAACTCGCCGTCTTGCATCCGCATTATTCTTTCCATCTTCAGCATCGAAAGATGAGAAGTATACGCCTACTCGCCGGACTGGTCCTTAGAGGAATTACCCAGTTCTTCGTTTATAGATCGTTTAAACGATTCACTTTTTGCAGATAGCGCAGTTCCTACATCGGTCGTTGTGAGCACCCGACATCGTCCTAGAAGAATCCCCAGCACCGGAGTAGCCGCGGCCGCTGTTGCGGAGAGAATGCGCTCGCTGACTGAGCGTCGGCCCAACAGCCGAACTGTCATTTGGGCTCTATTTACAGCGGTACAATGGGGTCCTATACAACAATACTCACATCTTCCCTCTTCTCCGGGGTAATGATTAAAAAATACAAATCTCTTACGTTATTTTCTGCAATTTGTTTAAATATTGGAACCGAAATAATATAGTCATGACTCCTCCAGAATAATCTTGTTAATAATCATAATAAATATAATAATCAGCGTATCACAAAAATGTAAGACGCATGGAAACTTTTTTTTAATAGAAGCGCAAAAGAACACGTGAACTAACTGTTCTTATGATGCTACCTCCATCAGGCATCACAGAGACTGGCTAACCACCCACTCTATCGAGAAAGAATTTAACTAACTCTTCGACAGTCACGTGTTTTGGCGTCTCTTACAAGTTTCCTTACAAAGTGCGTATATTTCCTTACGTATTGCTCCTATATTTGAAACTGTTATTTGTTTTAAAAAGAAAATCATGTATGGGCAAAAGACATTTTTTTAAGTGATCGTATTAAAGAAAACTTCGTAAAATTTAATCGAGTTTTTCTAGGCATTTCATCGAGACTTCTTATAGACATCCATCGAAATTGAATCTGTTTTTGCCTACTTAATCTTTGTCCACTAGACATCTCTTATACTTCAACGAGCCTGCGAGGCCTGCTGGGCTCGTCTTCCTTCTCTTCGTATTCTGCTCTTATTAGTATACGCACAAGAAATGGAACCCATTCGTGGATAAATAAAAATAAACTGAACTTCCGATGGATGAAGTTAACTGTATTCGCCACACCACCTCCGCTTTTCATCCAAGCAGTCCTGTTCTTCACGTGCATCCCACAACGCGATTAATTCGTTTGATTTTCAATGTTAATCAATTCTGCGTCCGCTCCAAAACAATCAAATCTCATCCATGATTGTGGGCATCCCTCCCCGCGTTAAGACCGAGCCACGTAGCGTCCCATCGCACTTTGTTCCAGTGGATTTTTCCTAGAAATTCGTAAATGCGGTATATCATCAGTGATGATCACATTTAGTCCCGTAGACGAACAATTTTTAGCGACCGTCCCTGTCCATAACCAGTGTGATTCGTAAACAGACATTTCCAAGAGGCCTTCCAGTTCGATTCGTAAGCGAACATTTTCTTGAGGCAATTCATCCCGGTCCACATCCAGCCTGATTCGTAAACAGACATTTCCTAGAGGTCTTTCCAGTTCGACTCGTAAACGAACATTTCCTTGATGCAATTCCACATGCAGTCTGAATCGTAAACAGACATTTTCTAGAGGCCTTTCCAGTTCGACTCGTAAACGAACATTTCATTGATGCAATTCATCCCGGTCCACATCCAGCCTGATTCGTAAACAGACATTTCCTAGAAACCTTTCCAGTTCGACTCGTAAACAGACATTTCCTAGAGGCCTTTTCAGTTCGACTCGTAAACGAACATTTCCTTGATGCAATTCCACATCCAGTCTGATTCGTAAACAGACATTTCCAAGAAGCCTTTCCAGTTCGATTCGTAAACGAACATTTCCTTGAGGCAATTCATCCCGGTCCACATCCCGCCTGATTCGTAAACAGACATTTCCTAGAGGCCTTTCCAGTTCGACTCGTAAACAGACATTTCCTAGAGGCCTTTCCAGTTCGACTCGTAAACGAACATTTCCTTGATGCAATTCCACATGCAGTCTGATTCGTAAACAGACATTTTCTAGAGGCCTTTCCAGTTCGACTCGTAAACGAACATTTCCTTGATGCAATTCATCCCGGTCCACATCCAGCCTGATTCGTAAACAGACATTTCCTAGAGGCCTTTCCAGTTCGACTCGTAAACAGACATTTCCTAGAGGCCTTTTCAGTTCGACTCGTAAACGAACATTTCCTTGATGCAATTCCACATCCAGTCTGATTCGTAAACAGACATTTCCAAGAAGCCTTTCCAGTTCGATTCGTAAACGAACATTTCCTTGAGGCAATTCATCCCGGTCCACATCCCGCCTGATTCGTAAACAGACATTTCATAGAGGCCTTTCCAGTTCGACTCGTAAACAGCCAATTCCTAGAGGTCTTTCCAGTTCGACTCGTAAACGAACATTTCCTTGATGCAATTCCACATGCAGTCTGATTCGTAAACAGACATTTTCTAGAGACCTTTCCAGTTCGACTCGTAAACGAACATTTCCTTGATGCAATTCCACATCCAGTCTGATTCGTAAACAGACATTTCCAAGAAGTCTTTCCAGTTCGATTCGTAAACGAACATTTCCTTGAGGCAATTCATCCCGGTCCACATCCAGCCTGATTCGTAAACAGACATTTCCTAGAGGCCTTTCCAGTTCGACTCGTAAACGAACATTTCCTTGATGCAATTCCACATCCAGTCTGATTCGTAAACAGACATTTTCTAGAGGCCTTTCCAGTTCGACTCGTAAACGAACATTTCCTACGGTCGTCCCAGTTAGTCTGAAGCTTTAACAAGAATCAAAGAAGTGCATTCGGACATAGGCGAACCTGCCGCACGCTCGCTCTGTATCACGATTTAGGCTGAGAAAACTCACTCCTCTGTTTGCACTTGTGCACACCCGAGTGATGAGTACGCGCCGACGTTACCGAAGTAGGCGACGACACTGTTGCACTCAACGGATGACATTGAAAGTACATGCTCGGAGAACAACACATTACACTAAAGTGTTTGTTTTTAAATTCCATAACATCAAATACTCGCCTTGCAGTTTTCGCCACGCCTCAATCAAATTTCCAGCTCACTTTCAGACCAGAAACTTTGTAAGCTCTACACTTTGTCAAATGTTCCAAAATTTCACTGTTCCATTTCTTTTAATAAAACTAAAACGCTCCCGGCTTACCAAAGGTTAACGATGCTCATCCTGGTCAGTCAAGGGTTGACAAATAACCTCCACCAGCTTGAACACTTTTTTTTCTCTTGTTTTTCCACTCCTCTTCCTCTTTGTCAAGCAAAACACACAATCCATCCGCGTGCTGGGGATTCTCCAGGACATGAAGCAGGTTTTAAAACTTACCGGCAGTGTTCCGGAAGTTATTCCTCCTGGCAGGATCGCCAAATGTGAGCACTCGACATCGTCCTAGAAGAATCCCCAGCACCGGAGTAGCCGCGGCCGCTGTTGCGGAGAGAATGCGCTCGCTGACTGAGCGTCGGCCCAACAGCCGAACTGTCATTTGGGCTCTATTTACAGCGGTACAATGGGGTCCTATACAACAATACTCACAGTCGTTCTGGATATCGTTACCGATTAATGTGTGAGTATTTTATCTGGACCTTCGATTACGGGGAGAAGTCTACCTTCCAATGATGTCGCACCTCGACCGGAAGCCTCTTCGGGAGTTCAACTTGCTTCGATAGCATATGACGTCGATCGAGCAGCTACGAGAAAAAGTCCAGCTTCAATCCGTTTCGCAGTCGAAACTCTGGGAAAAACAGAGAAAATGATTTTTTTGAAGTCTTAAGCGAGGGTTTTTGTTGTTGTTTATACCAAACTTGGGAGGAGTCGTTGATTATATTCCGAGAGTGAAAATTTGATGCTCTTCCTCCGCGTTGACCTCTCTAATGACCATCAACGTCTTGAGCCTTGAGTAAGGGGTATTGAGAAACAAAAAAAAGCTCCAGTGTGGACTGCGAATGACTTTTTTTTACCTATCCGTCGATGAGGTTCGTTAAAATCGAATAAATTAATTCGTCGTTTTACTAAATTATACGAAAAACTCTACACAACGTAAAAATTAAACGTAAAAATGAACAATAACAAACGTTTTGTTTGGTTGAATTGCCATAACACTAAATCAACTTCTAGAAATGCTTCGAAACTTTGACATTTCTTTAAATGTTTCAAACCATTAAATCAACATTAGTAAAAACAATTAAAGTTTTGCTAATTCATTGCAAAACGTAAACAACTTCAAACGAAAAGTTTATTCTGCAGCAAATACAAGTGCAAATTATCGGTGGTATGTAAATCCTAATTATTTAGCCTGCTTCCACAAGTTTTGATTGGATTTCATATTTTTACAGTGCATAGTCTTCAGAAAAACTTTGGCATCTATGCCAAAAGTACGAACATCTTCACCAATAGACAAGGATTATTGTTGCGGCCGTGGCTTGTCAATGGAGAATTATCCCGTAACCAGGTTCGCTCCTCCAGCTGAGGCATGCAGAAGTGATATTTCAGTGTTTAGTCGGTGTAATTTCATTTAATTTCACTGGGCTGCTCGTGGGTTCCGGAAAGGTTTTGCTCGTGTTTCAAGGTTAGGACTGAAACAAAAATATCTTCGACGTTTAAATAAACATGTTTATTTTGACAGTTTCATAACATTTAACAATATATTGTTGATTATTTTGGTCCATCGTTAGGTTCTGCCACTTATTACTAGATTATTCTCCGACATCATGTGACTTCGAGAATCGCCTAGAACAGGTTCCACCTTGGGCACGAAAAACCGATGAGTGATTGCACTGGTTCGGTTCTATCGGGAGGTTGAAATTAACGGCGCACATTCCAATATTCAGGTCCGGAACGAGATATTTTGGCGGATTCCGATAGCACTCACTTCCCTTCATTAAAAACTTAACCATTCAGCACTTAACGAGTAGCACCCACATCAACACACATTACACCGTGCCGTTTTTGCTCCAGATGCGGCCACCAAAACATTTTCGCCAAAGTCTTTTTCGCTGGCGTATTTGCTTGAATGCGACGGACGGCTACTTCTGGAGGCTTGTCGATCTTGGTGATGCTCGTAGAGAAATTTCAGAAAGTGGTTCCTGAACAAGCTGCCAAAGGATTTCCGCATTGTACTGCAGCAGCCTGGGGACAAGAAAAGATTAAATTGATGATCACGAACTGCCTCACCCACCTTGAAATTAGCGAACCTTCTCCGGAATCTGCTTGAGTGCCGGAGCTGTCAAATAGCTCTCGGGTACCGGACATCAAGTCTCCTCTTTTAGACTACTTTGCACGAGTCTAAGGAGCACAAAACTGCCAAAAGATTGCGAAGGGTTCTGGTTCTCAAAACACTTTACTGCCCCTGATCGCATAAATGTCCCATATGCATTTTCATCGATTTCGAGTTATTGATGCAGTTTGGTTCAAGATTGTGTGCTCTTTCAAAAGAGCCTATATTATCCAATACTTTGTTCTAGAAATCAGGAGGAAATCCATTTTTTTCGTGAAAAATTAACACATAGCTTTATGTATGGGACAAACTTCAAATGCGTTTTTCTCAGCTTGCTGTTTTTGCATATGGGACATTTATGTGAACATGGGCAGTTTAGCAGCAAATAAAATTTTCACGCGACTGTTGTGATCGCACAGTGCAAGATGGCTGACTTTGACAATCGTACACGCAGCGATGCAAAGCAGCAAAAAAAGGTGAAATTCGAATCGAAATGATGTAAAATTAAGTAACATGATTGAATATTCAGACAAATCGTATGCTTCAGTTATGTGCATCATAAGAGCATGAGCATGAGCATGAGCATGAGAGACCACCCATGGTTGTCCTTCTCCGTTGCTGAACAGGACCGTAATCTCCTATCAATACAACTGACCATACGCTTAAACGATCTAATGGTGTTTCCCTTATCAACAGCATGTATGAATGCGTTGAAAAGATAAAACATCAAGATCATTAAAATCAAATCATCTGAAGCAAATAGGTAACAGTCATTGGCCACCAACGGCGCCCGCCATGTCAGTTTGTAGATCTCGGGGGGATTGGGACGGGAATGTTAGTTAGCACAGGTTGCTACAAAGGGTGGGTTCTATACGATATCCACACCCCCACGTGTGCCGGAAAACTACTTCTACTTGGGATTTTGTTAGTGGGAAAGGGTAATGGCCAGGATTAATCATAGAGGATGATGATGCGACCCAATAATTAAAAAAAAATGTATTATGCATTCTCAAGGCAAACAGTCGGAGGATGCGGATGAGATTATTCCCAGTTATCTGGTGTTGAGTTTAGCATAAATGATTCAATCTTAGACAGCCGGCTGTGGAAAGATAAAACCAAATAAAATGCGAAAACGCGAAACCGCGAAACCGCCCGGACCGAAAAACACACACAATCGGGGGGAAAACAAAGACGGAAACGGCAACGAAAATCCTGCGTGTTGACCGCGACGCGCACTGTTCAAATTCTCCAAAGCAACTGTCAAACATCGCGAAATCGTCCGGGTCGAAATACACACACAATCGGGGGGAAAACAAAGACGGAAACGGCAAAGAAAATCTGGCGTGATGACCGCGACGCACACTGTTCAAATTCTCCAAAGCAACTTGCTTCAGTTATGTGCATCATAAGAGACACAAAATTACATTTAATGAATGTTAATATCCAGTAACATTGCCCATATATCACGGATTTGAGTTATGAAATATTCAGTAACAACTTTTCAAAAAGGGCGAAACCCTCAGATGTAAACAAACTGAGTTTCGTCAGAATCATGTAAAGCGAACAAAACTGGTTCTAAAACACCCTCCAACATCTCAAAATTCCGAAAATACGTTGTTTTACAAGCAAAAAACAAAAGGGCTAATCAACAACATCAATCAAAACAAACCAAATTGAGTTTCCGCCCTTGTGTTTTCACCCAATCACGAGGGGCGAATGTAGTGTTTTCTGCAAGTTCCGACGTATATTTAGAAACACTATTTTTCGTTATAATTTAGTGAATTTTAACCTGACAATACTCAAAATGGATCTAAATGTATGTTTCTGATGTCTCTGACCACATTTCCACAACAAACACAGATTTGTATAATCCTAAATACATAACTTTTTAATTTCAATTATTGTAGTATCTGATCTGGTCTGGTTTCACAATCTAGACATGAAGGTCCATAATTTACCGGTTCTTGGGACATCCGGGGATTCTGGGTCGAGTAGTTGCAGGACAAAAAGTTAGTGTAGGGAGGTTTAGGAGGAATGCCGTACACAGCAAAAAATCCGATGGTAAAATCGCATGCAAAAGCATGCACATCACCTTTGTGAGAAAAAGCATGTAATATTGTATGAGAAAACGTGTACACAAAAAGCATGTACAGAAGAAAAAAAATCAGGTCTGCTCATCCCAAAAATAACACCAATCCGGCGAGAGTCATATTCAGATTACCAAATCCGCGCCCCAACCCTCTCGGCTATCTCGCCGCTATGTTTATAGTTGGATCTTCACCGATGTAGCTGTAGGTTCCCCATACATCGTATGCAGTTAACACAGTATACGACGTACGGAAAACCTACTGTTACATTGGCATTGATCCGACTTTTTTCACAGCGGTGAGATAGCCGAGTGGGTTGGGGCGCGGACTTGATAATCTAAATATGACTTTCGCCGGATTGATGTTATTTTTGGGATGAGCAGACCTGATTTTTTTTCTTCGGTACATGCTTTTTGTGTACACGTTTTCTCATACAATATTACATGCTTTTGCTCACAAAGGTGATGTGCATGCTTTTGCATGCGATTTTACACAGATTTTTTTTTGCTGTGTAGAAAATCATCGCCTCCGTAACCATTGAAGCTATGCAAAGATTGAGAAGGCAGGATGGTGTCGCGGGGTGGCGTCGTCAGCTGCCATGTCTCCCACTTCCGGCGGAAACACCCTAAGGAACGTCACTTCAATATAGACCACATCGTCAAACCAACTTGCTACTTACTGTGTATCATAGCCGTGATCCTTGCTCAACGATTCTTGGCCTGAATCGGACTCCTTCTGGAGGCTTTGTAGACCCATTTTTATCACTGAGGTCGCAATTATCACTGTATTATCAGTGAATGTAACGTTTCACAATGATAAAATAGTTGTTTAAATACGTTTTTCCTTAAAAACCCGAAAAATTAAAAAAAAAACACACACACAAAAGGGCGAATCGGTTGTTTACTTCTGCTTTTATTCGTAACCTGACGGGCGATTCCGTTGTTTTGGTTGGGTGGGTGGCGAATACGGTGGGGCGAAAATGTAGGCACGCTCTTCAAAAAGGCGTAATTTCTTTTTCTCAATTTTTAATAGCAAAAACACTTTAATTAATTTCAAATTGCTCTCTATGATGAAATTATTGCTATTTTCTATTACGTTTTGACAAAATTGATGGTTTTCATGCTTTTTTGTGGAAATAGGAATTGATTGAAAATGCAAAATTTTGAATGTTGATTTTACCGAAACGGCAGGATTGTAGGTTTCGCCCTTCTGAAATGTTGTTACTGTATTGTTTGGTGATTACGTCTGGTAAGATGTAAAATTAAATAGATTTTTTGATACGTGCTTTCATTTTCAGTCAATATTTCAATTACGTCAAGAGTAGTTTTCATATTTTTTTAGTGTGCAGCGCCGAAGTGTTGGTAAAGTAGTTTGGTTTTTGTTTTTCTGGAGCGAAACTCTATATCAACATTTTCCAAAGTTACTGTATATCAACTGTTAACGTCGCCACTTTTAGCTTTAATCTCACTCTACAAAAGAATATAGAGTTGTGTGACATTAAATAGCTTACTTTATATTTTGATATAGGGTTCACATGAAAAGTGACAACAGTGCACGAAGTTTTTCCGGTTTTCTGTAAAGGTCAAACGTTGAGGCATTGAGAGCTGCACAAAATGGCGTTCTTAACTCAATTTGGTCCAAAATGCACGTGCGACAAGAAAGCACGACAACGACGAATTGTGGATCAGCTCATTTTACCTGATAATTTCACAAAAAAATAAATACATTCCATAAAAGCATAACAATGCATGAACTTCATTGCTGCATGAAATTACAAACTTGTTGAGAAAATCTAAGTTTGTTTACAGCTGTATGATAGAATTTTTCCTGATTTGTGAATTTCAAGGGTCAATGGTTTCTTCAACAACTTAAAACAAAACATTAAAAATTGCATTCAATCGAAACATCAATCGAAAGATCACAACTAAAGCTTTCAATAGCTTTTAAATTATTTTCTTTCTATGTTTTTTTAAATAGTTTTTCAAACTGTTCGGAATAGTGATAATATAAAATTTCAATCAATAAAGTTACATCAATTATTTATCTGAAAAAGACTTTCTCATCCCTGATTTTAAATTCCAAACAAAAAATCTCAATCTCCTGGTATCCCCTTTTTCTCAAACCGATTCTCTTCCTGGCTACTCTCAGCTCCACGGTTCAATTACTTCTGGTAGTCCGCGTGATTTTGTTTTCTGTGTGTACTTTACTTGTTCAAAGAACATTTTTCGACCTGAACCTCCTTTGGGCAGCCAAGTGGAAACTCAAGGGGAAAAAACTATTCCGGACAAGATTTTATCTTCGGATGCTAGCATTTAAGAGCAATTGTGCGATGCTGCCTTGCTGATTGTGTGCTGCACTTGGCCAAGATTGATTGCACTTTGCATGGAAGTGCGTTGCACAATTTAAAGTTATTTGAGTTTTTTGGCAAATGTTTTTTCTTTTTTTTGCTGGATTTAGATTTTTTTTTTTGCAAACCGTCAAAAAATCTCCCAGAAAAAAATCTCGGAATTTTAAACGATGGCAAACATGCTTCGCCAAATCCACGTGCAAAATCTTTCTACAATAAGCGCATTACAGCTCCCCAGAAGTGGCAGCAGAGCCATTCCCGAAACGAAACGAACATGGTTCTTGTATTTAAATAGGATGCAAAATGCAAAATTTGCACACATACACACTCACACAGCAGAAGGACTCCCCTGGGCGACATTTCCCCTTGCTTTTCTGCTGGGTTCTTTTTTTTCTAGCCCCGACTCCTCCCAGTGGGATGCACTTTCCAACCCAGCAGAAAGAAAGGATCCTTATCGTGTAGCTTTGCATTTATGAGCGTAAATGTTGAAGCCAGCCAGCGAGGATTTATGTTGTCCTTCGTCGCTCGTCGTGTGCCTGGTCGTACGTTAGGAATTACGTCGTTTCTGGAATGCAATCGCAGATATATGTGTGTGTGTGCTCTTCAGTTGGTAAATGCTTTCCTACGAAATCCAGAGAAATAATCGAAAAAAAACTATAAGCCAAGAAGACAAGAAGACAAGAAGACAAGAAGACAAGAAGACAAGAAGACAAGAAGACAAGAAGACAAGAAGACAAGAAGACAAGAAGACAAGAAGACAAGAAGACAAGAAGACAAGAAGACAAGAAGACAAGAAGACAAGAAGACAAGAAGACAACAAGCATTTTTCGCAATTTGGCATGGAATCCTTCCAAGTTGAGATTGCGCCGAGATGGATTTGCACTGGTTGAGGCCCCTGAAGCGCCTTGATGCACTTTGGGATTCAGCAACAGTCTTGTAATGGGATAAGACGGCTGCTTGACAGAGATTATGCCACCACAAGGGGGAAATGGAGAGAAAATCAGGTCTAATGAGGACGAGGGGGGAGGGCAGGAAGGAGCATGTCACCGCAAACACCCGTGTGCCACTTTACAAGACACATGCAGACAGGTGGGGTGCATCGAAAGAGCAACTTGTGAGTGTGGTTTAACTTTTTCCTGTCTTTTCAAGGGGGTACACGAAAAGGTGCAAAAGTTATCTTTTGTGGAAAGTTTTGTCGAAATGTAAAGGACTGTAGGTGTGACGAGATAAAAAACACTTTTCGTTTTAAATGTATTACATTAGGTTTAAATCAGTTGCGAAACTTTCAGCAATAAAGATTATTCTGAATTTCAGAGATGTGCTTAACATCGTAAAGTAACATGATCAACATGATTCCTGGCCAAAATAAATCAATAAAAATTTAAATTTTCTAATTGTCTTTTATATAGAACATATCTAATATTTTAAACACTTTCACAAACTACATTTGAAGAAACGGTTTCTTAAAATCAGTCATTAAAAATTCAAACTTGCTATTGTTTCGATCCTGCAAACCTGTACAAGACGTCGTCGTGCCACACACACAAACAGCCATATTTCACCGCACGCTCAATTTCCCAAAGTTTCTTGTTTTTATTCATAACGATGATGCACACACACACAGAGCCACATGCATATCGAATGAGAAAGTACCACCCAGATATTCCAGGGCGACATCAGGAGCTGGGTTTTCTGCCATACCCTTGGCCACTTGGCTCTGGGACCGGTGCCAAGGAGAGGTAGGTACCGCACGAACGTATCAAATTCAGCAGACTGTTACGATATGATTTATATGTACTCCGCAAGAGCAAAAGCACTCGAAGTCACTCACTCGTGCACTATGCTGATGATGGTGGGTGGTCGGTCCTAAGAAGTAGTTTTTGGTGGAATTTTGGGACAAGGTAAGTTTAAATTTAAAAGTTATGGACATAGTTTCAAAAACTGTAAGAATATGATACTTGAAAAATCTAAATTAAAATTACATCAGATCAATAGGATAATTAGGAAAAAATATTTGAAGAAGGTTAAGGATTTGGTTTTATCTTTCATCCAACTTGAAGAATAAAAAAAATGGTTTATCTTACTAAAATTATGTGTTAATTATTACACAAAATTCGTCATTTATCAAATGTAAACATTGCTAATTAAAAATTGCAGACAACACTCAAATTAATAAAAATGTTGGAATTGCCATTATTCTTAGTTAAAGAAAACGGTGGTCAAACCAGCAGGATCCATATCAAAACTGCTCCGAATTCGCTCAAATTTGGTATGAAAGTTTCTTGGCCAAAATAAGTCCGTTGCAAATATTTTTCAAAGTGTATGTCCTCCCCCCCTCTCCCCCTCAAAATTGGTCTGAAAATCAGGTGGCAAAAAAATATAAAAAAAAACTCTAAGTCTAATCCACTGAAAACAATCTAAAATGCTTTTTTCTGCATTAATAATCATATTAAGCATTTTTGGGCTCGTTTAAAAATATTTTAATTTTTTATGAAATTCCAATGTACAGCATCGCAAAAACTTTTTTTCTCACATTTTTTTTTTCGATATTAACATATTTTGGAAACTTATGATTGCAAAACAAGTGGACAGGAGTCTAATGCATTTTAAAACGTGCAAATGATATAACTGTGGCTTGTATTAAAATTTTTATTTATTTTTTTGCCTCCTCCTCGACTTTAGTCAGAGCCGAGGGACATAAACTTCAAAAAATATTTGCAATGACCTAATTCGACCTGTATTTTTTTCATTGCCGTTTTTTTATATCGGATTTCGATGTATTGGTTGAACTTAAACTTAACATATCATGATGCTTTAATTTAGATCAATGTACTAAAATCCGATGAATGATCATTTTTTTCAGATTTTTGCCTTCCTCACCTCACTGAGGCAAGGCTATATAATCACTCGAAAAATGAACTTCTTAAATACGATATAGCTTCACGTATAGATATAGCTTCACGTATACCTATCGACTCAGAATCAAATTCTGAACAAATGTCTGTGGGGATGTGTGTAGACATGATTTTTTTTCCACACGATTATCTCAGAACTGGCTGAACCAATTTTGGCCAGATCCACCTTATTCTGTTCGTTTTGGGGTCCTCTAAGACCCTATTAAATTTTATTCTGTTTAGTGAAGTACTTTAAAAGTTATGCCAAGAAAAAGTTTTTTTGTAGCTACAAAAAAGGGTGATTTTTGCATAACCTCAAAGGCCGGGTCTTTTTGCTTACGCGCGAGAGCCGCGCAGCATGCGTAGGGATTTTGGTCCGACCACGCGGGGGATTGGCAGCCACACCCCCTTGCATGCGTATCGCCCGGTTGCCACATTGCTTAAGCAGTGTCTGCGTCTCTTCTGGAAAAAAATCTGTATTAATTATGTTGCTGAATACATCATTTTGTCTCGACAAAGATTTACACGAACTTTTTACTGAAATATATAACTCATGAGACTTTTCTCCTTTATTTTGGAGAGTTGGTAAAAAAAAGAATTGAAAATTGCTGTTCAAGTAAAACCAGTAATTTTAAAAAAATAAATGAAAAAAATAATAAAAAAAACTCTTTAAATAATTTGTTAATACAACCTAAAATACAACATGAATGCGAGGAAGGCACCAACCACCTTAAGGTGGATTAAGTAATGTTTTTTTAATGCATTTTTGGATATATGATGTTATCAACCTGAAATATCAGAAAAAAAATATTTGGAGCTATAGGATTTTCGGTGACTATGTAGTGAGCATTCAAACTAGTCGATTTAAACGAATTAATTTTGCAAAAAAAAAGTTTGTTTATATGTAACTTTGGATTGTAGAATATCAAAACCAGTCAAGTAATGCAATTATTTAACTTTTACATTCCATATCCTTTCACCTTACAATTCACAACAGAAAACTAAAAAAAGGCCAGTATCAAATCCTTCTTTCATAGGGTATTTGTCCCTATTTTGGCCTAGTACCTATATTGAGCCTACCAAACATAATTTGACGAAATTGTGCATTCCACCGTCAATTTGCAGGCAACTGCCACTTGGGAATGATTCTTGCTGTCATTAGCTTCAGTTTGGTGGGCAAAAATTATTCACTATTTCCTTTTAAATAGGAAAAAAACGGAATAAACATATCACTCGTCAAATTTTTCGTGGAAAATTACTAATTGCCCATTAGGCCCAAAATTTTCACCACTTTTGCTTACCGCTTGTTGACACTCAGCGTCACGGCTTTCATCACTCGGCACACGAATGAGAGCCTTCCCCCAAATCTCAAACCACCAGCAATAGGTTTTTATTGGCGGTTAGCATTATCCCGGTTCAAAAAACAATCACTAAACTGACACCAGTCAATTATATTCTTAATCAAAGTTACTATCTTAATTTTGTAGACGATGCCTGTATTTTCAGTCCATTTGACACTTCTACAAACTGTGACAGTGTGTGCGCGCCTTTCACATCTCAAAGTCCTTACTCGCGTAGTACGGGTTAAATAATTGGCTGCGCAACAAATATTTAATTATGTTAAAAGCTCATAAATTAATGAAATAAATTATGCTCATTCAATTAATGCTCGTAATTTAACTGTTACTGGTTAAATCAATCATTCTAACGATGATTTGTGGCTTGAAACCGCACAACGATTTAGCCTGTTTGGTGACCGTACTTTTTGGGGCTGAACTGTACGAGCTGGGGCTGAACCGTACGTCAAAAAAGTTCGCCACGTGCTTCGAGATTTCAACCAATCAGAAGGTAGGCCGAAAATATGCACAAAGAAGGTCGTATGCTAGAAGCAATATCCCCAAAATAGGGGCAAAAAGTGTTTTAGTTTTTCGTGCTTTTACAGCGATATAAGGCATTTTTATCAAAATGTTGATAATGTACGAGATTAAGCATTAAAAAACCAACTTATTCATGTAAAACAAACTAGGCTGCCAATAGCAGCCTTTGAGAATACATCAAATTAAAAGTGCGCTCTGCTTAGTAGGCCCAAAATAGGGACAAATACCCTACGAGAGATATATTTTCTTTTTTGTCCTTTTTCAATTTCATTTTCACCCAATGCTAGCAATTGATAATGAATTTTAAATTATGAGCCGAGAGCATTTTTTGTTTAAATTAACGAAAGTGAAATGAATATGTTGATTGTTCAAAACTCTGCTCCCGGTCTTAAATATGCAAAGCCTATTAAAAACTTAAAATCAAATCTTTTTCAAAGAACAACTCATTTTTGAAAGAAGCAAATTAGTATTTGTTTTATTCCAATTTCCAAGCGGAAAATACTGTTTAGAAATCTCATAAACTTGCCAAAGATTCGCTTATTTTTGCAAAAATCCAATAATAAAGAAAAACTAAGAATCCAGAAGGAAAATGATCATCAATAATGCAAAAGAAAAAACAAAAAAATATTCAAATTAGGTTTCTACCCGTGGGTCTCGTGGCGCAGGGGTAGCGGCTTCGGCTGCCGATCCCGATGATGCTATGAGACGCGGGTTCGATTCCCGCCTTATCCACTGAGCTTCTATCGGATGGTGAAGTAAAAACGTCGGTCCCGGTTTCTCCTGTCTCGTCAGAGGCGCTGGAGCAGAAATCCCACGTTAGAGGAAGGCCATGCCCCGGGGGGCGTAGTGCCAATAGTTTCGTTCTACCCGAAATTTGCTAGATTTTATTTAGAATTTTAAATATTTATCCAAGTACTGCTCATTTTTCAAAGAATGCAAAGACCCACGGTTTTTTTTTAAACATTACTTTCCATTTTCATTTTATTTTTAAATAACTTTTTTCCATTCTATGGTTTAGGCGTTTTTCAATTTTGGCGAAATGCCAATCCAGTAATACAGAATTAAGTGGAATCGATTAATACTTGGGTAATTCTCTACCAACTCTCACGAAATCGGGAAAAGTTGCCCCGACCCCTCTTCGATTTGCGTGAAACTTTGTCCTGCGGGGTAACTTTTGTCCCTGATCACGAATCCGAGGTTCGTTTTTTGATATCTCGTGACGGAGGGGCGGTACGACCCCTTCATTTTTTCGAACATTTTTAATAATTTGCAGCCTGAAACAGTGATGAGATAGAAATTTGGTGTCAAAGGGACTTTTAGTAAAATTGGACGCCCGATTTGATGGCGTACTCAGAATTCCAAAAAAGTTTCTAACTGTGCCATTTTCCGTTACTCAACTGTTTTTTGGAATATGTCATTTTATGGGAAATTTAATGTACTTTTCGAATCTACATTGACCCAGATGGGTCATTTTTCATTTAGAACAAAACATTTCATTTTAGAATGTCATGACAATTACAAAAATTTTGATATGTAAACATAAGGGGTTTGCTTATGAACATTACGAGTTATCGCGATTTTACGAAAAAAAAAGTTTTGAGAAAGTTACTTTTTGCGTTTCTCTTTGTTTCGTCGTCCGTGTCTGTCGCGGGTGACCATGAACGGGCATGAATATCAACGACCAACTTTTTCAAAAATTTTTTTTTCGTAATATCGCAATAACTCGTGATGTTTATTACTCATCACCGTTTCAGGCTGCAAATTATTGAAAAACAGCTCTTTTTCAGCATGTTCAAAAAATTTAAGGGGTCGTATCGTCCCTCCGTCACGATATATCAAAAAAAGAATCTCGGATTCATGATCAGGGACAAAAGTTACCCCTTAGGACAAAGTTTCACGCAAATCGAAGAAGGGTCAGGGCAACTGCTGCGTGAGTTGGCGGAGAATTACCCATTTATTAAACAGGTATCATCATGTACATTACAGAAGCCACTTGATCAAAATAAAGATACAATTATTTTCATAATTTCCTTTTTAATGCTTTTTAATCCTTTTTAAAAAGACAATTCTTTTAATCTGAATTAAAAGAATGATTATGAAATCTGAATTGCCATAAACTGGCTTTATTTGCTATTTTTTTGTTAAGCTCTTTTGAAATGGTTGACATGGTTTAAATTTTTTAAAGGTATTTTAATAGAAAGAACAGAAAATTTCAAAACAGTTTTTTTTACTTCGAGAATCGAACCAATAGTTCCGAAATATCATCACTTTCAAAATGTGACTCAGCAACCTATCGTAGCTACAAAGTCAAAATCGAAAATCTCAGTTTTTCAAAAATATCGGTTGCTGCAGGCGTGTAAGAAAACCTTGAAATCGGTGCACTCTATCTATGCTTAAATTCATTTTCGGTTGCAAATTAAATTTTGCATTTAAAATAAATTTAAAAATTTTAATTGGCCATATTAGAAATATTTTTCAAAAAATTTGATCATTTTTTAAACTTCTATAACTGATTTTGCACCATCAAATAATTAAGTACAAATTATGCCCTTTTAGTCCCCGTAAACATATTAAAAATATCATCGGATATAGGATGTCAATTAAAACGTGGAATAAAAAAAGGAAGATTTATTTTCCACGTACCCATTTATTCAACAGTCTTTTTAATCCCTTGTTATTACTTTTAACTTTGCCGAAGACACCAAATCAACCAGCAAAATCATTTTCATGGTACATGAACTTTTTTTAAAAATATTTATTTTTTATTTTTTCATATATTTTCATATCTATTTTGTATGACCAGCCGTGAATGCTGGGACCCGTGGTGTAGGGGCAAGCGTGGTTGCCTCTTACCCAGTCGGCCTGGGTTCGATCCCAGAAGGTTCCGGTGGCATTTTTCGAGGCGAGATTTGTCTGATCACGCCTTCCGTCGGACGGGGAAGTAAATGTTGGCCCCGGTTGGCCCCGGTCTAACCTAGAGGTTAGGTCGATAGCTCAAACCAGGTGTAGGAGTCGTCTCCCTGGGTCCTGCCTCGGTGGAGACGCTGACAGGCAGTTGGACTCACAATCCAAAGGTCGTCAGTTCGAATCCCCGGGGTGGATGGAAGCTAAGGTGTAAAAAGAGGTTTGCAATTGCCTCAACAAACAAGCCTTCGGACACCTAGTTTAGATTAGGAATCTCGTAATCGAGAACGCCAAGGCATTCCTGTAGAGCGAAAAATTTGATTTTTTTTGTTATTTTCTAGAGTTAAGGGTGCACAGCAGCGATGGAAGTTGTTGTCTTCTTATTCCAAAATTGTCAAACTTACGGACCCAATCCTGCTTCAACGTGATTGTAAAAATAGTCAAACTTTGTTGTAAATTACTTTGTAGACAGTACATTAGGGGATGAATAAAACAATATTTCAATAGTACCCGTAGTTTTGGAGATACTAAAATGTCTGTAACAAAAATCTGGGTGCAAAAGCTCTGGTTGATGTGCACCGTTAATGTAAACGTGAATTGATTATTTCTGTGTCAAAAACTAGTTGGACTGTATTATTTTTCCCATAGTCATGGCAGTACCCACAAATTCTAAGGTAAGCACCATCACCAAACTCTCTCACATACACACACATCATCGTCCACCACGTGCTCTTGATGGCACCTCTCACGTTCACCAAAAAGTGTATCATTTTTCAGAAAAACAATAAACCTTGCCCGGCAGTGTTTGAGTGAATGGCCTTCCATAGCTGACGCCACACTGTAGACCAAAAGGCAAGCTTCTTCCCCATATTTCAGCCGAAAACTCGATCCCGAACGACAACAACGACGACAGGCAAACCGGTGAATTTGAGAGTGTGTGTGTGTGTAATAGGAATATAAATTTTTGATAACACTTATTCACAATAGCAATTGGAGTTTTTGCCTTGTTTTCACTCTTTGCCGGAGTGCCGTGACGTCGTCGACGTCCCTGCCAGAAGGCACTTGTGGCGCAAATCACACACACACACACACACACACACATACAAGTTACGAGTAGACAATATGCTCACCCAACGGAAATGTTGAAATTTATGTTTCAATTTATGCTACTCTTGAGGTAGCGAGAGAGAGGCACTCACCTAAGCCATCAGCCGTGTGTGTGTTGTCATCCTTTCTTCTTCCATTGCTTCGGCAGAAGTCTCAGCGGGTGGTCGTGTTTTTTCGCGGTGTGTTTGGCGCGTTTTTCACGGCGATTCCGAGGCGTGTGCGAGCGGACAAGCCCGTTCCGGTGGTCAGAGAGGCCACAATCTGGTCGTCGTGGACACGGCGGCGGTGCAGCAGCGGAAGAGGAACGAGTTCCTGCATCCGAGCAGCAGCAGCAGGAGGAGTGAGCAGCAGCGGCCGCGGAGGCAGCTGAGGCGAGAGACGATCGTTGGTCGGTGGAATCGGCCCCGGAGAGTCGACTGCGGTCGGCGGACCAGTTTTCGGCCAGGCCAGGTCGGAGACAACCCCGTTGTTTACGTGGCTGGCAGCAGGCAGCACAACAACAACAACAAGCGCGCGCAAACGAGCTTCCCGCGCATCCCGCTGCGGGCGGCAGCCAGTGCGGCCAGTTCGGCGGTGAGTGCGAAAGGCGAGTTTTTTGTTTGCATTTAGTTTTTTTTTTTTTCTCATAGTTTTTTTTTTTTTGGTTAGTTTTTTTTTTCTTTTCTCCTTTACTTTTGCGATTAGTTTCATAATTTTCATTTTCGTTTAGTTTATCGCGTTTCTTCGCAAACATGGATCCGACCGAGTCGGACCATGAGGAATTCGACTCCGATTCAACCCTTGAGGGTGACGAGGACGTGGTAATGGAGGACTCTGTTTCGGGAGTTCCTTCAAACACTACCAACAGGGACCTCTTCCTGAAGGATAAGGATGCTGGCGGTAAAGGGGGATCCTCGGACGGGTCTAAGACGAAGAAGCGAAAGCGTCCTAAATCAGATCCGAATCCGGTTCCCCCTCAACCACCAATTCCTCCCTTGACTCCAGACCCGATTCCTCCCTTGACTCCAGACCCGATTCCTCCCTTGACTCCAGAACCGATTCCTCCCAATCCAGATCCAGTTCCTCCAAAAACACCGGTGCCGAATCCGGATCCAAATCCCCCCCCGCCCCTGAATCCTCATTCTCACAAACCGATTCCTCGTCCTCGTCAGTATCAAGAGGGATCGCAAACGGAATGGGTGGTCTTCTTCCGGCCCAAACAGAAGCCGCTAAACTTTGTACAGATCACCAAGGATTTGCAGAAGCACTATCCTGGGGTGGTCGAATGTACCAAGCTGAACAAGAGCAAGCTCCGCGTGATCGTGAACTCCGCGGTGCAAGCTAATCAGATCGTAACTGATCTGCGGTTCTGCATTGAGTACCGTGTTTGGATTCCGGCCCACAAAGTCGAAATCGACGGCGTGGTGACCGATGACAGTCTGTCGCTTGTCGACCTCTCAAGGGCGGTGGGACGCTTCAAGAACACTAAACTTCCAGCTGTGGAGGTACTCGAGTGCCGGCAACTGGGCAACGTCACCACCGAGGGTGGCCAGAAGAAGTTCATTCCTTCTGCCTCGTTCCGGGTGACTTTTGCCGGGTCAGCTCTTCCGGACTACATTGAGTTGTACAAGCTTCGGCTTCCAGTTCGATTGTACGTTCCGCGAGTGATGAGCTGCGAAAACTGCCAGCAGTTGGGACACACCAAGACCTACTGCAGCAACAAGAGCAAGTGCTCAAAGTGCGCCGGCCCCCACAAGGACGTGGAATGCCAAAAGCAGGCTGAAAAATGCCTGCTTTGTGGCGGGGAACCGCACAAAACTCGGCAGTGCCCAAAGTACAAGGAGCGCGAGGACAAGATGAAGCGATCCTTGAGGGAACGCTCTAAGAAGTCCTTCGCGGAAATCCTTAGTCAGGTGACCCACCCCAATCGCTTCGCTCCTTTGGCGGACGAAGATTCGGGGGACGAAGATTCCGATGTGGAGGTCCTCTTCCAGAGAGACGAGGAAAGTGACTCTTCCGGGCCAAACCCGAAGCGCAACAAGGCTTCCAAGTCCAGAAAAGCCGCTGGCGGCAAGGGTAAGGAAAGTGACTCGTTGAACTTCGAGGAGGATTTTCCTTTCGGTCCGTCGGGTAAGCCCAAGCCCGCTCCGAAGCCGACACCAAAGCCGGCACCGATTCCTCTCAAGCCGCTGAAGCCCGTTCCCAAGCTGCCAAAGATCCCCCTAAATCCGGTTCCTCAACCGAATCCGATTACCGATGCCTTCAAAGGAGTCCTTCCTTTTTCCACAATCGTGGAATGGCTGTGCTCTTTTGTGAGTGAACCGACTCGTTTAATCATAAAGCGGTTTGAGCCTCTCGCTAGACACATCGGGAAACAGCTTGCTACCACGATGCCCCTCTTGTCGTTCATTTCCTTTGATGGGTAATACACCAAAAACGAAAAACGGCATCTCCTTTCTACAATGGAATTGTAGAAGTTTAACCCCCAAGTTAAACGATTTTCAACAATTCGCATTCGAACGGGACTGTGATGTGTTTGCGTTGAGCGAAACGTTTCTTATCGGAGATGAGACGCCAGCTTTCCGGGGGTACAACATCATCACAGAGAGCAGGGCAGGACCAAATAGAGGTGGAGGCGTACTGATTGGGGTCAGGAAATGCCACACTTTTAGAAAGGTCACGCTCCCGAAGCTAGGAGGAATCGAAGCAGTCGCAGTACAGGCCAGGATCAGAGGACTGGACATTTGCATTGTGTCCGTCTACGTTCCCCCACAGGTGTCGTTAACTCGACAAAAGTTGTGGGGTATGCTTGAGCTGTTGCAGGCACCGCGACTGGTTCTGGGTGACTTTAATCTTCACAGCACCGAGTGGGGAAGTCACAAGACAGACCCTCAAGCATATCTGATTCATGAACTGTGCGACGACTTCCAGATGACCCTCCTAAACAGGGACAAGCAAGTTACGCGGATTGCAACTCCACCAACGCCAACCACGTCCGGTACGAAGGCGAGTGCCATCGACTTGTCGCTCTGTTCTAACAGTCTGGCAGTTCTTTGTGACTGGAACGTGCTTCAAGATCCTCGTGGCAGTGATCATTTGCCGATCGCTATTCTGGTTAGCCATGGCCCACAGCAATCGACAACGGTGGAGATGCCTTACGATCTGACGCGAAATATCGACTGGAAACAGTACGCGGAGGCAGTATCCATTGGAGTTGAGTTGCGAGATGGGTTGGCACCGCTTGAAGAATATGCGTATCTGGCTAATTTGATCTATGACAGTGCGTTACAAGCTCAGACAAAACCCGTCCCGGGACCGTACATACGAACGCGCCCTCCACTTCCCTGGTGGGACAAGGAGTGTACGGATCTCTCGGCGGCCAGGTCTGAAGCTTATGTGGACTTCTGCAAGTGTGGAATCCGAGCGAACTTCCAAAAGTATAGAGCTCTTGATCGCAGGTACAGTAATACTCTGAAGCGGAAGAAGCGAATGTACTGGCGGGAGTTCGTTGAAGGACTACCAGCAGATACGTCCATGAGCACTCTGTGGCGCGTTGCGAGGGCCATGCGTAGAGGTTCCGTTCCGAACGAGAGTGTGGAAAAATCGGACAAGTGGATATTGGATTTCGCCAAGAAGGTGTGCCCGGACTCGGTGCCGACACAACCATCATTCGACGTTGTTGATGGGAGCGATGCTAATCCTCCCTTCTCGATGGTAGAGCTCTCCATAGCACTATTGACGGGCAACAATACTGCTCCTGGTCCGGATAAGATCAAGTTCAGCTTGCTGAAGAATCTTCCGGACGTCGCCAAGCAGCGTCTGTTGAAACTGTTCAACACGTTGGTGGAGCAGAACGTAATTCCACACGAATGGCGACAGGTCCGGGTGGTTGCCATTCAAAAGCCCGGTAAGCCGGCGTCCGACCACAACTCGTATCGTCCAATCAGCTTGCTGTCGTGTCTACGCAAGTTGCTGGAGAAGATGATCCTCGACCGCCTCGAACCATGGATGGAACGAGAGCACTTGCTGTCTGACACGCAGTATGGCTTCCGGAGAGGCAAGGGAACAAGCGACTGTCTAGCCTTGCTGGCCACAGGGATCGACATAGCCCGTGGTAAGAAACAGCAAATGGCTTCTGTCTTCTTAGACATCAAGGGTGCATTCGATTCAGTCTCCATCGAGGTGTTGGGAGTAAAGCTGCGGCGGAGCGGTCTCAATCCGACGATGTGCAACTTCCTCATCAACCTGTTGTCAGAAAAACACATGCACTTTGTGCAAGGTGATCTGGCAATCACCCGGATAAGTTACATGGGTTTGGCACAAGGCTCACGCCTTAGTCCATCCATGTATAACTTCTACGTCAGCGACATCGATGATTGCTTGACCGGAGACTGCACCCTTATACAGTACGCAGATGACGCAGTGGTTTCAATCGCTGCCAAGAAGAAAGTCGATCTGCTAGAACCCTTGCAAGATACCCTGAACAACTTGGCCCATTGGGCAGTTGGAAAGGGTATTGAATTCTCTCCGGAGAAGACGGAGCTGGTCGTTTTTACGGGGAAGCATGAACCGCCGCAGCTCAATCTTTCTCTGTCGGGAAAGACTATCGAGCAGTCGGACCACTTCATGTACATGGGTACCATCTTTGATCAGAAGGGAACATGGGGGAAGCACATTAACTACCTGAAGCAAAAGTGCCTGCAAAGAACTAATTTTCTGCGCAGCGTCTCTGGCAACCGGTGGGGTGCTCATCCTTCTGACCTGCTTCGACTGTACAAGACAACGATACTCTCGGTGCTGGAATATGGCAGTTTCTGCTTCCAAACAGCTGCAAAATCACGCTTGTTGGTTCTCCAGCGGATACAGTACCGAAGTCTTCGCATTGTCTTGGGATGCATGCACTCAACTCACAACATGACCCTCGAGGTCTTGGCGGGAGTGTTGCCTCTGCGAACTCGTTACTACGAACTGTCTTACCGGTTCCTGATCCGGTGTGATTACAGGAATAAACTGGTAATTGACAACTTTGAAACGTTGCTGAACCTTCACGTTGAGTCTCGGCGCATGCTTCTATACTATGACTTTATGTCATCGTGGGAGTGGAGCCCGAGCACAACGGTACAGCGCACGCCTCCGTTAACCAACAGCACCCTGATTGGCTTCGACACGTCCATGAAAGCCGATACTCGCGGTATCCCAAACCATCTTCTGCGGGGAGTTGTACCGTCGATCTTCGCATCAAAGTACAACCATGTTCCTCCAAACAACAGATTCTTCACCGATGGCTCCAAGCTCGACGGCTGTACGGGCTTCGGTGTTCATCATGAATCTCATCAGCTGTTCTTTAAGCTGAAGGACCCGAGTTCGGTTTACGTCGCAGAGTTAGCCGCGGTTTACTGCGCACTGCGAATCATCGAGACCATGCCACCTGACCACTACTTCATCTTCACCGATAGCTTTAGCTCTGTTGAGGCTATCCGGTCTCTGAAGCCGACCAGGGAGTCTGCGTTTTTCCTCACGGAAATACGCAAGACTTTAAACAACCTGGCGGCTCAGTCCTTCAGCATCACGGTGGTATGGGTCCGCGCTCATTGCTCGATTCCGGGTAATGAGAAAGCGGACTTGCTCGCCAAGAAGGGTGCTGAGAGTGGAGACATTTTTGAAAGGCCAATCAGCCTACAAGAATGCTACGGTTTTCCGAGGCAGCGTGCGCTTCTGGATTGGCAAAATCAATGGGACGACGACACCAAAGGACGTTGGATGTATTCCATACAACCTAAGGTGCAAAGAAAAGCCTGGTTCAAGGGAATGGACTTGACGCGTGGATTCATCAGAACGATGTCCCGCCTTATGTCGAACCATTACTTGTCCAAGGCTCATCTGTACCGTATCAACATGAGTGATACGAACTTATGCGACTGTGGGCAGGGTTATCAGGACATCGACCATCTCGTATGGGCGTGTCCAGATCACCAGGCTCACAGAATTAAGTTGAAAGTTACCCTCAGGGCCCGAGGAAGACCACCAGAAATTCCGATGCGAGACGCGTTATCTCAACTAGACCTTGATGTTCTCTATCCAATCTATCAGTTCCTCTTAGATTCCAATATATCTATTTAGTTTTTCTTCCAGTTAGTTTTCCTTCAGTTAGTTTTCCTTCAGTTAGTATAACTCGCCTTCACACAAAGCCGTCGTTTCTGGTTGCACCGGAAGCAAAGCAAGAACGCCCCAGCAGCTGGACACCGAGTTGCGGCTGAGGACAAAACGCAAAGGCCAGCAGAGCCAACCAAGACCCCTACACAATCCCCCTTCCCTTCCCAAGCCTTGTCTTTAACATCAATCCCTTCCCTACTAACCCCGAGTAGGCCGCGGGTAATCGGCTCCCCTCCCACTAACATTTACACACAAGATCCTCTGTAATTATTAAGCCAAATGTAATTACAAAAGCCGACTCGGTCCTAACCAGGTCCCAGTACCGAAAAGGACCTAATAAAAATAATTTTATGAAAAAAAAAAAAAAAAAAATCCTTTCTTCTTCGACAAGAGTGTGCTTATCAATCGATAAATTTTCAACTGATGGCGCTTCAAAGCTTTATGATTGGTGGTGTTGGTGGTAGTGCCATCTGGCTGTTCGAAAATGCATGTGCGGAGTTATGAGCGAGAGCAGATTAATTTGCATAATTGACTGTTTAAACGCGCTTCGAGTTCAGCCCCAGTATAATCCAGTGTGTTGGATTTTATCGGTGGGAATTTATTGGAAGCTCTAAATAGCATTTATTAACGCACTCTTGCAAGAGTTCAATTGAAATTAAAATGTTTATAGGACATAAAATGGCACGCGAGAATCGCTTTCGGTTCAGTTAGATCCCATCTGTTAATCCTATTTTGCGTTGCTTTTAATTTCATTGAATTGCTAATTGCGTTTTGTTAGAGCCAGGAGAATTTTGATCTCCTAATCAAAATGAGTCATTCCAGCATATTTCACACGAAACCTTAAAAAATGTGACACAGATGAAATCATCCTTTGAGTCTAAACAATCCTTTTAGGATTATTTTTTTCTTCAAATTATCAGTTTTGTTAAAAAAAATTCCTTATCGTGGTAAGTAAAGTAAAGTAAATCTTTCCCAGTTCCTGAGGGGAACACCCGTGAAGAGTATCGGGGCCGGCATTTACAAAGCGGATTCAGTGGCAGTTTTTCATTCAATTAATGTTAACATGTTAAGGTTAATGTTAACATTCCATAGGTCGCCTCCCTAAGGTGTCGTGATAAGGTCCAGTTTGTGACGATACACTACCTTCCCTTTACTAAGCAATCGAATCCAGAAGGGAAAAGATCACCAGTTGTGTTGGTCCGAGCCGGGATTTGAACCCCGATCTACCGCTTACGAGTCGGAAGCGTTACCACTAGGTTACGTGGCTCGTGGTAAGCAGTATTGTAAATGAGTGATAGAACAAAAACTATCATTTTAGGATTCTTTTGATCTTGAAAGAATTAGCATTCTTTTTCTATCACTTCTTCTCTTTGCCTCGTTCAGGAACAATCGCCGAAGATTCTTCTAATTTCTCTAAAATACCGCATCGAAGGGAATGGGGAAATTCGGGAATGAGGGGCGAATGAGAGAGAAAAAGAGAATATCGGGATTGTGTTGAGGCTCTGAAAGGCATCATTCTCTATCGGCCATTTGCAGCCATTCAAAAAATTCAAATCTTGATTCAAAATGTACCAATCAATAACGGGTTTCTTTGTGTTGTTTTACATTTTTTTTCATTTCAATTTTATTTTTCTGAACTCTGAATTCAAAACCATCATTGACAGTCAAAAGTCAAAGACTCCATCTACGACCTTAAGAGAAAGATACTGAAATTTCGCGACGGAAAGAAGAGCGATGAGATTTTGGTTATGATATTTGCAGACGTTGCAAACTGATAATTACTGATAATAACTAGTAAATGTTAGGCTTCATTGAGTTGAGAACTTCGTTTTGTGACAATAAAATCTTACCAACATTCACTTCAATATAATGCAGATTGTCAATTGTGTGTTCTTTCTTACCTCTTAAAGGGAACCAATTATATTCTAATATCAATATATTATTAAAATAAAACTTATTAAATCATATGATCTGTTCAAATTTATAACGATAACGTTGATATGACAAAATAAATTAGCTTCCAAAATGAGCCGGTGAATTATTTTACGGATACCAAGCCTAACTTTCAAGAATTTTGAACAAAAAGTATCACAAAATGCATTTAACATGTTTTGCTTCTGTTATCAAAAAACATTTTTCTAAAACAATTACGTCTTTTTTCCATCTGTGATTGTTATTTTTTTATAAATGCAAAAATAAACGTGATTTAATCTATTCTTATAGTTTACAATCGATTCTTCATTTTTTTTGTTAACTTTTTAAACAAAATTTTACATTTGCCTTATAGTTCAACTATTTTTAAGGCCAATGCAAGTTTATTGAAAGGTTTGGTTAGTTAAATTATTTTTATTTAAAATGCATTTAGTATTTATTTTAAACTATTTTGAATACATTGTGTAGCGTTATTTTTTTAGTTGTAATTTAGTTAATTTTTATTTAATTTGATTTTTTTAATTTTAATCGTTTCTCTGATTTTAAATTTCAAGACAAAAAAATATGTAAAACTTCAGTTTTTTTTATTTGTTGACGTTAGAACAATTGTAATATTTCTAGCATTGAATGCTTCAATAAATAAGAAAAATAGTCTGTTGTAAACTACAGCAAATACATTTTAAATTCTATTTTTCATTCTAGCGAAATTTACTGAAACCTGCCCTACTGAATAATACAGTGAGTGTGAATCTGAGTAAAAATACTAACTCTTAATAGAAATAAACTCATAAATTGGTATTTAGCTTATTTTTCTTCAATAACGCCCAAAATGCCAAGTTACATAAACAGAGAATAACATTACAGCAAGAGCTTATAAGCATATAAAAAAAATTAAATAAGCAGCCTTAATTTAAAACCGTTGCATAATTGACCATTAGGTGATTGGTGCCTTCCTCACATTTATGAAGTAATTTTATCCAAAATAGCAACTTCTGCTCTTTCAGTGTTCTATGAATTTAACTCAATTATTCTTACCACTTATCATGGGCATAACGGATCTGGACATCATCTTCGTACAAATATCTGAGATCCAGCCTCTACAAATTGTATGAAAACACTTAAGTGCTAATAACTTTTGATAGGGTTGTCGGATCTTCGATGTTTTAGGCTCATTTGAAAGTTCTTTCAATTATCTAATTAACGACAGGTCGCTTGAGGGACCCGAACATCATTTTCATCGAAATATCTGAGATCCGGCCTTTAAAAAATCTATAAGGGTAATCCTCCGCCAACTCACACAGCAGTTGCCCCGACCCCTCTTCGATTTGCGTGAAACTTTGTCCTAAGGGGTAACTTTTGTCCCTGATCACGAATCCGAGGTCCGTTTTTTGATATCTCGTGACGGAGGGGCGGTACGACCCCTTCCATTTTTGAACATGCGAAAAAAGAGGTGTTTTTCAATAATTTGCAGCCTGAAACGGTGATGAGATAGAAATTTGGTGTCAAAGGGACTTTTATGTAAAATTAGACGCCCGATTTGATGGCGTACTCAGAATTCCGAAAAAACGTATTTTTCATAAAAAAAAAAACACTAAAAAAGTTTTAAAAATTCTCCCATATTCCGTTACTCGACTGTAAAAAAATTTGGAACATGTCATTTTATGGGAAATTTAATGTACTTTTCGAATCTACATTGACCCAGAAGGGTCATTTTTTCATTTAGAACAAAAATTTTCATTTTAAAATTTCGTGTTTTTTCTAACTTTACAGGGTTATTTTTTAGAGTGTAACAATATTCTACAAAGTTGTAGAGCAGACAATTACAAAAATTTTGATATATAGACATAAGGGATTTGCTTATAAACATTACAAGTTATCGCGATTTTACGAAAAAAAGTTTTGAAAAAGTTGGTCGTCATCGATCATGGCCGTTCATGGTCACCCGCGACAGACACGGACGACGAAACAAAGAGAAACGCAAAGAGTAACTTTTTCAAAACTTTTTTTCGTAAAATCACGATTACTCGTGATGTTTATAAGCAAACCTCTTATGTTTATATATCAAAATTTTTGTAATTGTCTGCTCTACAACTTTGTAGAACATTGTTACACTCTAAAAAATAACCCTGCAAAGTTAGAAAAAACACGAAATTTTAAAATGAAAATTTTTGTTCTAAATGAAAAAATGACCCTTCTGGGTCAATGTAGATTCAAAAAGTACATTAAATTTCCCATAAAATGACATGTTCCAAATTTTTTTACAGTCGAGTAACGGAAAATGGGAGAATTTTTAAAACTTTTTTAGTGTTTTTTTCGATGAAAAATACGTTTTTTCGGAATTCTGAGTACGCTATCAAATCGGGCGTCTAATTTTACATAAAAGTCCCTTTGACACCAAATTTCTATCTCATCACCGTTTCAGGCTGCAAATTATTGAAAAACACCTCTTTTTTCGCATGTTCAAAAATGGAAGGGGTCGTACCGCCCCTCCGTCACGAGATATCAAAAAACGGACCTCAGATTCGTGATCAGGGACAAAAGTTACCCCTTAGGACAAAGTTTCACGCAAATCGAAGAGGGGTCGGGGCAACTTTTCCCGATTTCGTGTGAGTTGGTAGAGAACTACCCATAAATAACACTTAAGTGCTAATAACTTTTGATAGGGTTATCAGATCTTCAATGTTTTGGACTCATTGGAAAGGTCTTTTCAATACCTTTTTGAAAATGTATAATATTCTTGCAAAAATCACCCTTTTTACAATCTTCCGGACATTCCGGACAACATTGTTTTTTTTGCGTAACTTTTGAAGTAATAACTAAACTTGTTGATTTTAAATAGGACTCCAAGACAGATCGAATGAGACTAATAAGATCAAAATCCGTCAGTGTCTTGCGAACCTTCGAGGTGAACGGACACTAGAGCTGCGGTATTTTTTACTACCTAAGCTCAGAGTTATTTCAAAAAAAATTCACAGTCTTTTTAAAGACTACCTGAGTTATTTTCCCAAATTCTAAACAGTCTTTTCAAGACTAACCCCACCTGAAATTTTGTTGTATTTTACAAACGAAGCCATCTTTTTAAGAGAACTTTGCTTGCAAAATGCGTCAAAACAAAGGTAAACGCAAATCTTCTGAAGATTTGGTCGTTACGTCGGTGAAGCGTTTGAACGCTAAACCGGCTAACGGAAACAGAAAAAGAAAACAGCCTCATCCGAGGTCTGATTCTGATTCTGAAAGTGAGGTCAATCCTCCAATTCCATTGGCAAACAGTTTCGGTGTTTTATCCGAAACTGTTGACAAGGATCCTTCTCCTCGTACTGAGCCGTCTGCCGTCGAGAAACGAGTAAAGGCTCCGCCAATTGTAGTGACTTCCGTCTCCGATTTGGCCAGCTTTCGAACGCAACTGAAGAATTGCAAGGAAACTTGCAATTTAAAGGTTTCGTTCCAGCTTGGTCGAAGAGGAGAATGTCGCTTGTTGACGGAATCTTTACAAGATCACCAAACTTTTGTTGGTTATTTGAAAAACCACAAACACAATTTCTACACGTATGAGACCAAGAATGCTCGTCCATTCAAGGCGGTCCTGAAAGGTCTCTCCAACGACTTGTCGGTGGATGAGATCAAAAACGAACTTAAGGTGTTGCTTGGCTTTGCCCCATCCCAAGTAATACCAATGAAGAAAAAATCAAACGGGAATATTTCTCACTTTGGTTTGACTTCTCAATTTTATCTGATTCATTTCAACAGAAATGAAATCAACAATTTGAAACTTTTGGACAAAGTTCAGTTTTTGTTCCATGTACGGGTAAAGTGGGAGCATTTTAAGAAACATGGCGGTAATGGCCAGAATCTGACCCAGTGCCGGCGTTGCCAGGCATTCGGTCACGGTACTGATCATTGCGCTATGGTTCCAAAATGCATGGTTTGCGGGGATTCTTCTCACGACAAGGACAATTGTCCCGTGAAAGAAGTCACCCAATTTAAATGTGCAAATTGTGGTGGAAATCACAAATCAAATTTCTGGGATTGCCCCATCAGAAAAAAGGTTTTGGATTCTCGTGCTAAGCATCAGCCGAAATCCAAACCGAAATTTTCTCAAAGTCAGGTTGTACCTGCATCTTTAAATCAAACGTTCGTGCTGTCTCACTCGAACAATGCTAGAAATACCCCTACCATGGAAAAGTTAGGTAACACTAATGGTATTTCTTATGCTAACGTCGTTTCGGGTTCATCCACGAATTTTAAATCCTCTACCAATTTTCAAATTGGGCAGGTACCTCAAATTTCATTTGAAAATTTTTCTGCTGGCAACGCTTTGGGATCTTCTGATCTCGGCGATGTTACGTTTGAAAAAATGACTTTTTTGCAAAACTCACTGTTTGGTTTGATTCAAACAATGAGTAATGCTACATCCATGATGGAAGCAATCCAGATTGGATTAAAATTTGCGAATGATGTTGTTCTTACCCTGAAGTTTAATCATGGATCTAAGTAATTCTATCAATATTATGAATTTTAATGCTCGCTCTTTAAAAGCGAAAGAAAATGAATTTTTCAACTTTTTACGAGTTCATAACGTGCATGTTGCTGTTATAACCGAAACATTTTTAAAAACTGGCACTTATTTGAAAAGTGATCCAGATTATAAAGTTATAACCAATAACAGAATGAATCGAAATGGCGGTGGAGTTGCAATAGTTATCCACCGTAGTATGACTTATAGTACGTTACGTGACTTTAAGTTAAAAGTTATTGAAAGTTTGGGCATTGAACTTGAAACTTCTTTTGGGAAAATTATGATTGCAGCTGCATATTTACCATTCCAATGCACTGGGGAAAATAAAAATTATTTCAAAGGGGATTTGAATAAACTTACTCGGCATAGATCTCGATTTTTGATCATCGGTGATTTTAATGCCAAACACCAATCTTGGAATAATTCAAAAGTAAATTCCAATGGTAAAATTCTATTCAGAGATTGCACTTCTGGTCTTTATTCGGTTTTATATCCGAATGGGCCAACTTGCTTTTCTTCTGTTAGAAATCCATCAACAATTGATTTGGTTTTGACAAATCAAAGTCAGTATTGTGGTCCTTTAGTGACTCATGCTGATTTTGATTCTGATCACCTTCCAGTAACTTTTTCACTTTCTCATGAAGCAGTTACCAGACCCAATAGTTCTGTGTTTAATTACCACAAAGCTAATTGGGACAGGTATCAGCATCATATTGAGAACAATTTAAATCATGATTTTGTTTTAGAAACCAAAGCCGATATTGATTCAGCCTTGGAATCTTTAACTAATGCAATTTTGGATGCTAGGAATATTGCTATTCCTAAAGTCCAAGTCAAATTTGATTCTCCCATTATTGATGACGATCTTCAGCTTTTGATTCGTCTGAAAAATGTTCGCCGAAGACAGTATCAACGTTCTCGTGATCCTGCACTGAAGCGAATTCAAAAAGATTTGCAAAAGGTTATTGACCACAGATTCACTCTCCTGCGAAATGAAAAGTTCGCAAGAGATGTCGAACAAATTAAACCTTATTCCAAACCTTTTTGGAAACTTTCAAAGGTTCTTAAGAAACCTCAAAAACCAATCCCTTCTTTAAAAGATGGTGATAATATTCTATTAACTAATGGGGAGAAAGCTCAAAAACTTGCTCAGCAGTTTGAGAGTGCTCATAATTTCAACTTAAATGTTCTGAGTCCTATTGAAAATCAAATTTCAATAGAATTTCAGAATATTGTTGAACAACAATTTTCATCAGATGATGTTTTTAATACGGATCTGAATGAAATAAAATCTATTATCAAAAAATTTAAAAATATGAAAGCCCCTGGTGAGGATGGCATTTTTTACATTTTAATTAAAAAATTACCTGAAGCAACTTTGAGTAGCTTGGTCAAAATTTTCAACAAATGTTTTGATTTGGCATATTTTCCCAGTAGTTGGAAAAATGCCAAAGTAGTTCCGATTTTGAAACCGGATAAAAATCCTGCTGAAGCCTCAAGCTATCGGCCCATTAGTTTGCTTTCATCTATTAGTAAATTATTCGAAAGAATAATTCTTAATAGAATGATGACGCACATTAATGAAAATTCCATTTTCGCTGATGAGCAGTTTGGATTTCGCCTTGGGCATTCAACTACTCATCAGTTGTTGAGAGTTTCAAATTTGATTCGAAGCAACAAATCTGAGGGCTATTCTACTGGCGCTGCTCTTCTAGACATAGAAAAGGCATTTGACAGTGTTTGGCATAAAGGTTTGATTGCGAAATTGAAAAGGTTTAATTTTCCGATTTATATCGTGAAAATTATTCAAAATTATTTGACGGATCGTACTCTGCAGGTATGTTATCAGAATAGCAAATCTGATCAACTACCTGTTCGTGCCGGCGTCCCTCAAGGAAGCATTTTGGGTCCAATTTTATACAATATTTTTACTTCTGACTTGCCTGATTTGCCCCCAGGATGTCAGAAATCACTTTTTGCTGATGATACAAGCATCTCCGCCAAAGGTAGAAGCCTTCGTGTCATCACAAGAAGATTACAAAAAAGCTTGGATATTTTCAATTCTTATTTGAAAGAATGGAAAATTACTCCAAATGCTGCAAAAACTCAACTTATTATTTTCCCTCACAAACCAAGGGCTGATTTTCTTAAACCAAAAGTCATCACATTATAAAGATGAATGAGGTAAATTTAAAGTGGGAGGATCAAGTGAAATATCTTGGACTTGCTTTTGACAAAAACCTTACTTACAAGGATCACATTGAAAGTATCCAGGTTAAATGTAACAAATATATTAAATGTTTGTATCCACTTATAAACAGGAATTCTAGACTTTGTCTCAAGAATAAACTGTTAATTTATAAACAAATTTTCAGACCTGCCATGCTTTATGCTGTGCCGATCTGGACAAGCTGTTGCTTAACCAGGAAGAAAAAACTTCAGAGGATTCAGAACAAAATTCTGAAAATGATTCTGAAACTTCCTCCCTGGTTCAGCACCAGTGAACTTCATCAATTAGCCGAAGTTGACACTTTGGATGTTATGTCCAATAAGATAATTGATGCATTTCGACAAAAATCATTGCAGTCTTCAGCTGCATTGATCCGCTCTTTATATAGTTTATAAGTTAGTTTTAAGGCATCCCTTTTCCCTTTTGTACATGTAGGACCTCCTACATTTGAAATCACTGAATAGCGAAAGCTACAATATTTCATGAATAAATGAAAGTTGCTAGTATTTAAAATTGAGGTGAAAAGTCATCGATTGTGATTGGACACTCAATAATATTTTAACTGAATGAATGTACATGGAAGAGAAAATCAAAATAAATATAAATTAAAAAAAAAAAAAAAAAAAAAAAAAAAAAAGATCAAAATCCGTTCATCCAGATTAGAGATAATCGAGTGACAATTTTTTGTCCACCCACCTACACACATCCACAACGACATTTGCTCAGAACATGATTCTGAGTCGATATGTATACGTGAAGGTGGGTCTACGAGGTCAAATTAATAATTGGTTTGTGGTTTTGGTTAAATGCATTAAACAGCAGTAAAGATGCAAATATAAGTAAGAAATAATAATAAAGTTACAACAAAGTGCATTTTTTGTTTAAAAAAAATTATTTGGTATTTGAAAAATATTCAAAATATTTTTTAAAATAACCTTAACTTGCTAAAAGAAATTATAGACGCAAGAAATTCCATTTTTAATTGATTTCAGGGGATCGCACTTCCATTTTTTTTTGTGAGAATAAAATTGCTTCCTGACCGATTTAGAACGGTCATAAACATTGGAAAGTATTTGCAGCGGCATATTTCCCTTAAAATTTAAAAGGTTCTTATACTAATTTTAAAGGTTTTTAAACTAAAATTGATATTTATTTTAAAATAAAAAAAATAATTTGCTCAGGCAGAAAAGAGCAAGCAACTTTTAAAAGTAACTTTGTCAACTGCAAAAAAGAAAAAAACAAGGTCGCTAAGCCTTGTATACATTAGTAACAGCAAAAACCTGATTTTAAAACGCCCACACAATGGGACCTTAACTGCGATAAGAATGCTCTCTCTAGATGTGTGTACTAAGGAAGAAGAGAGCAATCTAGAGTTTCATATTTGTACAAGAAAAAGCCACTTTACAGAGAAGTTCGTTTTCATTTTTCTTCTCTCTTCTCATGTCGTGTCGTTGTCATGCAACCAGCCAGCTGCTGTCGGGCAGATTCGTGTAGTTATATTTGAATATTTTTCAAACCCTTACTCAAGGACTGCAAGAAGTGTTCCCTTAAGGGAGCGTGCGGGGGGAAGGCAAGTGTGTGTGTACAGTACACACATCCGGACTGACTTTGGCAGCAGCCTCCCGAGGGGAAACACGTGAAGAATTTAATGTAAACAGAGACCCAAGTAAAGTGTATTGTGTAAAGCCATTTGCATACGAGAGAACAAGCTCCATAAGACAGGCCATTTTTTTAAGTCAGTTTTTCGTCTTGAAACCTTCGAAAAAAAAAATGTAGTGACTGGTCTCAGTGGCTTGGGATGAGCAGCGTAAGGGGTCTGAGTGTCTCTTGGTCTTGGAAGTGATGTTGGGTAATGAACACAAGTGCTTTGCACTGTGTTTATTCAAATTCAAGTACCGGAAGAACTATTTACATTATAGCGAGGGCACACGAGAGATGGAGTCTTTAGCGGGAGCGTGTTGGTCGCTCGGGAGGCTAACCGAGTATGGTATGGTCGTGTTAATGTTTTATTTAAGAACTCACGTGACTTCAAGGCACAGGAATAGCAATTGTTTGAGCACTTACTACATTTAAATTTTGGAGAAACATACACATTTTGTGGCACTGAATTAAGAATATTGAGCATAGTTTAGTACAAACTGTATCTAAATTGAGGTCAAATTACATCATAAATAAAAGAGGTAAAATGTAACCTTCCAAAATTACACCGTCCAAATTAACACTTTTCTGATACATTCTCTGGACTGGTACACAGGTTGGTTTAAAAAAACTAAATTTTATGATTGATGTTTTGATTGGTTAATGCATAGTTGAAAGCTTTTTAAACCAATTGTTATCAACTTTAAACGAATTTTAATCTCCACTTTTGACGCAAGTAAAGTATTAACTTTCAATTTCCAAAATGTCATGTTTCAAGCACCTCAAACAGCAGAAAAAAAACCTGCCCCGGGAAACTCGAAATATCTCCGAGGTTAAGGAATCTTATTTTCAAAACAGATCATATCCTGAAAATAGGATTAACAACTTGTCGAATGCAACTGTGTAGATCGATATTGGTAAATTTTACGTAAAGATACAGCATTGGGAATGTTCATGACGTTGCAGCGCAAGGAAACCACACAGCCACATTTTGTAAAAGTCTGCGCTGTAACGTCACGAAACGTAAAGCGAGTGCAAAATAGCAGCTTTTTTCATAAACCAATGACGGCAATCGATTCTGCAGCCAATTTAACGTTAAATTTCAATGTTCTGGAGGATGACTAAATCGTACACAAATTAGTGCTTATTTTAAATCAACTTTTTCTGATCAAGCTCAAAATTGGATTCACAGAAAAAAAAAAATGATGGTAATATTCATCAGGAAATGGTGACAGATTTTGTGGCAAAAAAAATGATTAATTTTACCCCAGAAAATGATGAATTTTCATCAGTTTTTGATGAATATTCATCAGGTTCACATTTTTACACATTTTTTATGTAATATTACTCAAAAACAGAGGTAATATTCAACCTACCAAATTTTCAACATTCCAAAGCTCAACTTTTTTTTTCTGTGTTGTTCATGTGATCAAAATAACCATTAATTTCTGTTTTCATTCGAATCGGATCGACTCCTCCTTTTTGGCACTACCTCGTGAACATTGTAAAAATCTCCATTTCCAAACTGTGATAACTGAAAGCCGTAGATCAATGGAATAAAACTAGATTGTTCATTAAAATAGTTTTCATTATTGGCTGAGCAAATAATAACAAATTATCTGCAATAGCTTAGAAGGGTTATCTTTTCATGTAGGAAAAAAAATTCTATTTTGAAAATTCGAGTTTTTTCTGACTTTGTAGGATTTTTTTTAGAGTATTACAATGTCCTACAAAGTTGTAGAGCAGACTATAACAAAAATGTTGATATATAAAAATAAGGGGTTTGCTAGAAACCACCACGAATTTTACCGGAAAAAAAGTATAAAGCTTCGTTCAATTTTGCGAGCTTTTCATACATGTTTTCAAATTTTGAAATTATTATCATTAAAAAAAAGCAAAAAATCAGCACTTTGACATTCAATTACAGCTCATTAAAAGCGATTCCAACTGAAATCGATTGATAAATAGCTCAATAAGAAGTGAGCAAGCAAGTTTCTATCAAAAGTTTGGCAAAATTAGTTGTTTAAATAGTGGAAATCAGGAAATTGGATGGAGTTAGGAGCGAGTGCTTAACCTGCCTAACATATGATAATGTCCCCAATCGCGAGTTTAAAAATAAGGGTTAAAAAAACATAATTTCAAAAAAAAAACATTTAGAGGCTGTATCTCAGCAACCAGCGCACAGTGGGAAAAAAGGACCCAAAAAATTACCGCAACATGATTTCGCGCAAACCATCGATTGCTATACACCAAAAGCTTCGTTTTTGCACCAGGAACAATAATCCGATCAAAAATCGCACTGCACGGACCGGTGGCCGGAGTACAGGCCACCGGAAGATCCGGATTTTTGGAAAAAGTGTCAGATTTATCCAATTGTGAACTGATAAGCTTTTTTCTACCATGAATAGTCATGCAAAACAATCCTAGAATAATATGAAATACCATAGGACCCATCGGAACCGGTTCCACCGATCTCCGGTGGCCACATCCGGAACCACATTAGGAAACAGCGTAAACTAGTCATGCGACGTATCAAACTTCTTGATTTTGGATGGAGAGTATCCTTAAAATGTATTTTTGCCTCCGGTGACCGGTTCCCAGGTTTTCCGGTGGCCACATCCGAAGATCATATTTGGCAAATTCCTAAAAAAACTCTTGCGACATATCAAACTTCATGTTTTTAACAAAGGATTGTATAACTTATGTCTCCATCCAAAATCAAGAAGTTTGATACGTCGCATGACTAGTTTACGCTGTTTCCTAATGCGGTTCCGGATGTGGCCACCGGAGATCGGTGGAACCGATTCCGATGGGTCCTATGGTATTTCATATTATTCTAGGGTTGTTTTGCATGACTATTCATGGTAGAAGAAAGCTTATCAGTTCACAATTGGATAAATCTGACACTTTTTCCAAAAATCCGGATCTTCCGGGGGCCTGTACTCCGGCCACCGGTCCGTGCAGTGCGATTTTTCATCGGATTATTGTTCCTGGTGCAAAAACGAAGCTTTTGGTGTATAGCAATCGATGGTTTGCGCGAAATCATGTTGCGGTAATTTTTTGGGCCCTTTTTTCCCACTGTGCAGCGTCCGGTCAACAAAGAAAAAAAAAGAAAGAAAAAATTTCAGCTTATCAAAAAGCGTTTATTGGCGAGGGTGCCTTTCCGCCACGAAGTATGTTTGAATTGTAATTAATTGAACATTCAAAAAAAAAAAAAAAAAAACTTCAAATGCCTATAACTTAAAAAACGGTGCTTTTTACTTAAAAGATGTAAAGTTTTTATTCGATTGCGAATTTGGTTTTGCATTAAAAAATATTTCTGAACTTTTTTTTTCGACAATATCTCTTTTTTTCCCAAAACCCATCTATCTCAAAAAATAATATTTTTGCAATTCCGTCGTGAAACTACTTACTTTTCCTGTCATTCTTGAACGACGAAATAGCCTACTTTTCTGTACCAAAAATAACAGAATCGAATAGCAACACTTTTCAAAATAAATGCTGAAAAGTTCTACTTTTCAGCACTGAAATGGGTGCTGAAAAGTTGAACTTTTCAGCATTTGTTTCGAAAAGTAACACTTTTCAACATTTTTATTGATTAAAACGATTTATTGACAAAACACATGAAAATTTGACTCCAAATTTCACTCAATGGGTGTTTTTCGGAATTGCAAAAAATGTTGTATGGAACTCGTTGCAAAACTTGATTTTTTCGGCACTCTTCGTATATATCCAACTCGGTGAACCTCGTTGGATAAATGTACGACTCGTGCTGAAAAAATCCTCTTTTTGCAACTTGTTGCATAAACTACTATTTCGGTACAGTAATCAAATTTCAGCATATTTGTTTGACCCAATCTCACCCCCAAGATGCCACCCCTGATGACGATACCGTAAAATGGGGTGACTTTGATAGGTTTGAGATTTTTCCGAAAAATTAAGAGTACAAATTAAATGCTTACGTAATACTATGGAATATTATAGACCGTGGTAGAGAAGTGCTCAAAGTACATCAAGAAGAACTTTTCATATTTTTTTTTGAAGAATTTAAAAAGTTAGTTAAAGATAATTAAGAAAATGTTGACACATAGCACAATTTTATTCTTCTTAAAGTGTCATGATATTCTCAATGAACATGATTTTGAATCTTAAAACGGATTGCATTTTCGGATTCTTCGAACTAGGAAAACTAGGACTGCTAGGAAAAGCAAAAATTAGTTTGTAAATAATAAATATTATGTGTTTTTAAAGAGTCCGTTTTGCGATGCCTGTCCGTCGGCTCGCATTTTTTTTTCGCGTCGTTCGTCGACGGTGAGTTTGTCGGGTGAGTGCGCGCGTATGTGTGTGAAGGTGCGGCTGGCTCTGGTTGAAAAAATGACAGTTGAGCCAGTCCGTTTTGCGATGCCTGTCCGTCGGGTCGCATGTTTTTTCGCGTCGTTCGTCGTTGGTGAGTTTGTCGGGTGAGTGCGCGTGTGTGTGTGTGAAGGTGCGGCTGGCTCTGGTTGAAAAAATGACAGTTGAGCCAGTCCGTTTTGCGATGCCTGTCCGTCGGGTCGCATGTTTTTTCGCGTCGTTCGTCGTTGGTGAGTTTGTCGGGTGAGAGCGCGCGTGTGTGTGTGAAGGTGCGGCTGGCTCTGGTTGAAAAAATGACAGTTGAGCCAGTCCGTTTTGCGATGCCTGTCCGTCGGGTCGCATGTTTTTTCGCGTCGTTCGTCGTTGGTGAGTTTGTCGGGTGAGTGCGCGCGTGTGTGTGTGAAGGTGCGGCTGGCTCTGGTTGAAAAAATGACAGTTGAGCCAGTCCGTTTTGCGATGCCTGTCCGTCGGGTCGCATGTTTTTTCGCGTCGTTCGTCGTTGGTGAGTTTGTCGGGTGAGTGCGCGCGTGTGTGTGTGAAGGTGCGGCTGGCTCTGGTTGAAAAAATGACAGTTGAGCCAGTCCGTTTTGCGATGCCTGTCCGTCGGCTCGCATGTTTTTTCGCGTCGTTCGTCGACGGTGAGTTTGTCGGGTGAGTGCGCGCGTATGTGTGTGAAGGTGCGGCTGGCTCTGGTTGAAAAAATGACAGTTGAGCCAGTCCGTTTTGCGATGCCTGTCCGTCGGGTCGCATGTTTTTTCGCGTCGTTCGTCGTTGGTGAGTTTGTCGGGTGAGTGCGCGCGTGTGTGTGTGAAGGTGCGGCTGGCTCTGGTTGAAAAAATGACAGTTGAGCCAGTCCGTTTTGCGATGCCTGTCCGTCGGGTCGCATGTTTTTTCGCGTCGTTCGTCGTTGGTGAGTTTGTCGGGTGAGTGCGCGCGTGTGTGTGTGAAGGTGCGGCTGGCTCTGGTTCAAAAAATGACAGTTGAGCCAGTCCGTTTTGCGATGCCTGTCCGTCGGGTCGCATGTTTTTTCGCGTCGTTCGTCGTCGGTGAGTTTGTCGGGTGCGCGTGTGTGTGTGAAGGTGCGGCTGGCTCTGGTTGAAAAAATGACAGTTGAGCCAGTCCGTTTTGCGATGCCTGTCCGTCGGCTTGCATTTTGGTTTTTGGTTGTCACGATGACAGTTGAGGCAGTCCTTTTTGTGGTTACCTGTATGTTTGTCTATTCCTTTCTATTGACGTGGCTTTTTTTCTTCTTAGTTAGATTGTAAAGTTCAAATATCGTGATCGTCTTTTTCGTTAGTCAGTCGGGTTTCTTTGTTCTATGATTCGCGATTGTTTCATGGGAAGATTCGTTCTTAATTGCGTTAGCATAATATAAATTATATTTGACCTTTCGTTTCCCGCGAAATCACCTTTTAGCATTATAGCTCGTAAAGCACGGTGACAAATATTGTTTCAACGCGATTGTTTAAGTCCTTCAGATAACTCATAACTCATCAGTAATTAATTGGTCGCTCATCTTATAAAAACTTAAAAGTATAAATAGTCTCAGGTCAACTCTACGTAAATGTGTTACGCTGAGTATAATATTTCACCTTTTAATTACACACAATTATGATTCTATCTTTCCACAGCCGGCTGTCTAAGATTAAATCATTTGTGCTAAACTCAACACCAAATAACCGGGAATGGTCTCATCCGCATCATCCGATTGTTTGCCTTGAGAATACATAATACATCACCCTATCACTCAACGAAATTCATTGATTATTGGGCCACATCATCATCCTCTATGATGAATCCTGGCCATTACCCTTTCCCACTAACAAAATCCCAAGTAGAAGTAGTTTTCCGGCACACGCGGGGGTGTGGATATCGTATAGAACCCACCCTTGGTAGCAGCCTGTGCTAACTAACATTCCCGTCCCGTTCCCTCGAGATCTACAAACTGACATGGCGGGCGCCGTTGGTGGCCAATGACTGTTTCCTATTAGCAACGGCTCTAGTTTTGATGATCGTGATGTTTTATCTTTTCAGCGCATTCATGCATGCTGTTGATAAGGGAAACATTATTTGATCGTTGAAGCGTATGACCGGTTGTGTTGATAGGATATTACGGTTCTGTTCAGCAACGGAGAAGGACAACCATGGGTGGTCTCTCATGCTCATGCTCATGCTCAATAAATATTATGTGTTTTTAAAACATAATTAAAAAAATCTCCAAATTTACAGGCGTTTTCAATATAACAAATTTCATATCAAATGTGAAAACTTTTGATTTGTGCTTCAAATTTAGTTTATAATGCAATTAAATTGATTATTTTATAAACAAAATTTAGATATAACGAATTTATGAGCAAAATTCTGACATTTAACAATTTTACCTGATATGTATTTTGTTAGAAAGCTTGTAAACTTGGTTAACTAAATATTAACATTGATGTTTTTTTTCTTATTTTTTTAGCCGGGAACCGTGGTGTAGGGGTAAGCGTGATTGCCTCTCACCCAGTCGGCCTGGGTTCGATCCCAGACGGTCCCGGTGGCATTTTTCGAGACGAGATTTGTCTGATCACGCCTTCCGTCGGACGGGAAGTAAATGTTGGCCTCGGACTAACCTAAAAAAAAGGTTAGGTCGTTAGCTCATTCCAGGTGTAGGAGTCGACAAAACTCTTTTTACACCTTAGCTTCCATCCATCCATCCAACTGCCCACCAGCGACTCCACCGAGACAGGACCCAGGGAGACGACTCGCACGGTGCTCAAAATACCGTTATTATGAAAAAAATATGCAATCCGAGATTTTGGTGTCTATCGATTCCTTACACCATAACGCACCTCTGAGCAAAAAAAGAAAACATTCGCTGATGTAGTTTTCAAGATACAGCCCTTTTAAGATGTTACATCCGATTTTCAATAAGAAAACCAAAATAATCTATACAATTTCGGCAGTTCAAAGAATATGCATTTAGAGATAATGATGAATTTTGCTTCATATGACTGTCAAGTATCTCTGGGCAAAGTTTCAGAAGATTTGCTGATGTAGTTCTCGTGATACAGCCATTTTAAAATGTTTTTTCCGACTTTTTCTAAGGAAATCTATATAATCAATACAATTTTAGCATTTCAAAGAATATGCATTTCGAGATAATGATGAATTTTGCTTCATATGACTGTCAAGTATCTCTGGGCAAAGTTTCAGAAGGTTTGCTGATGTAGTTCTCGAGATACAGCCATTTTAAAATGTTATTTCCGACTTTTTCTAAGAAAATCTATAAAATCAATACAATTTCAGCACTTTAAAGAATATGCATTTCGAGATAATGATGAATTTTGCTTCATATGACTGTCAAGTATCTCTGGGCTAAGTTTCAGAAGGTTTGCTGATGTAGTTTTTGAGATACAGCCATTTTAAAATGTTATTTCCGACTTTTTCTAAGAAAATCTATAAAATCGATGCAATTTCAGCATTTCAAAGAATATGCATTTCAAGATAATGACTGATTTTGCTTTATATGACTGTCAAGTATTTCTAGGCCAAGTTTCAGAAGGTTTGCTGATGTTGTTTTTGAGGAACAGCCGAATTAATTTGCTATTTCCGACTTTTAACGCCGATTAAATAGATTTTCTTTGAAAAAGTCGGAAATAACATTTTAAAATGGCTGTATCTCGAGAACTACATCAGCAAACCTTCTGAAACTTTACCTAGAGATACTTGAAAGTCAAAAGAAGCAAAATTCATCATTATCTCGAAATGCATATTCTTTGAACTTCCGAAATTGTATAGATTGTTTTGGTTTTCTTATTGAAAATCGGATGTAACATCTTAAAAGGGCTGTATCTCAAAAACTACATCAGCGAATGTTTTCATGTTTTGCCTAGAGGTGCGTTATGGTGTAAGGAATCGATAGACACCAAAATCTCGGATTGCATATTTTATTTCATAATAACGGTATTTTGAGCACCGTGCGAGTCGTCTCCCTGGGTCCTGTCTCGGTGGAGTCGCTGGTGGGCAGTTGGATGGATGGATGGAAGCTAAGGTGTAAAAAGAGTTTTGCAATTGCCTCAACAATCAAGGCTTCGAACACCTAGTTTCGAGTAGGAATCTCGCTATCGAGAACGCCAAGGCAATGCTGTAAGCGAATAATTTGTTATTTTTTTGTTGTTTTTTGCCTTCCTCACTGAGGTAAGGCTATAATCCTGCTCTAAAATTGAACTTTTTATTTAAAGCTCGAAAACCCACCATGATGTATACATATCGACTCAGAATCGAAAACTGAACAAATGTCTGTGTGTATGTGTGTGTGTATGTGTGTGTATGTGTGTGTGTATGTGTGTGTGTATGTGTGTGTGTATGTGTGTGTGTATGTGACCAATAATGTCACGCAGTTTTCTCAGCACTGGCTGAACCGATTTTGACCAAACCAGTTGCATTCGACTTGGTTTAGGGTCCCAAACGGTGCTATTGAATTGTTTGAAGTTTCGATAAGTAGTTCAAAAGTTATGTATAAAAATGTGTTTTCGCATATTTTTGGAAGTTGAATAAATGGCAGTAAACTGAACCAAACATCATCATGTTATACATCGTTGAATAGGTAATTGAAAGGCCTTTCCAACGAGTCCAAAACATTGATATTCTGGCAACCCTGTCTCGAGTTATAACCACTTAAGTGATATTTATGTATTTGTTTGTAGCCGGATCTCACTTAAATGTATGTAAACAATGTCCGGATCCATAATCCGACCCATCGTTGGTTAGGTAATCAAAAGACCTTTCCAACGAGTCTAAAACATTGAAGATCTGGCAACCCTGTCTCGAGTTCTGAACACTTTAGTGATATTAATGTACTTTTTTGTAGCCGGATCTCACTTAAATGTATGTAAACAATGCACAGTGGTCCAGATCGCAAAATTAAGTGGAAAATGGATTTTCCGAAAAATGGTGACGTTTTGGAGCTTTGGTGTCTTCAGAAGAGTTGTTGAAAATGGAAAGGGGCAACTTTTGGTTTGGTTCAAAATTAGGGTGGTTCACGATTAGGGTGATTTTGAAAATCTAACTTTTCAGGAATATTTTTGGGAATTTTTTTGTCTTCTAAAAAGTTGATGGGCTTGCCAATCCAAGCAACTTTGTCGAAGACACCAAAATTTTATCTCGTAATCTACGCCTTCTATGACCAAATTTATAAAAAGCATCTGAGCAAACCTTCAAAAATCAGTTTTTTGAACGTGGCAATTCAGGGTTAACTTTTAGAGAAAAGTGATATTCGGAGCACTTTTAGAGCTCTACAAAACAAACATTTTCATTTTTTGACATGTCAATTTGGACTTAAGGGTCAAAAGTTACAGCCATTTTAAGGTAAAAAAGATGCAAATTTAAAACTTAAATATCTCAAAATGGCGCAAGCCAAATTTTAAGCACTAGGTTGCATTTGAAAGAAGAGATCTAGCACTACAAACGCTGAAAAAATCTCAGGGGTGTTTTTCTTTAAACTTGAGATATCTTCATTTGAAAAAGTCTAATTTTCAAGGGAAAACCATATGGGACCACCCTAACGAAATTCGAAAATTGTCCAAATATATGTTTTTCCATGTAATTTTGCCCGCTGAATCTGAATCTGCCCTCAGAATTGAGCCAAAATGTCAACAAATCGATTTTTGGTCATATTTTGGGTTTCCATGTAAAATTATCATTTAAACCCAAAATATGACCAAAAATCGATTTGTTGACATTTTGGCTCAATTCTGAGGGCAGATTCAGATTTAGCGGGCAAAATTACATGGAAAAACATATATTTGGACAATTTTCGAATTTCGTTAGGGTGGTCCCATATGGTTTTCCCTTGAAAATTAGACTTTTTCAAATGAAGATATCTCAAGTTTAAAGAAAAACACCCCTGAGATTTTTTCAGCGTTTGTAATGCTAGATCTCCTCTTTCAAATGCAACCTAGTGCTTAAAATTTGGCTTGCGCCATTTTGAGATATTTAAGTTTTAAATTTGCATCTTTTTTACCTTAAAATGGCTGTAACTTTTGACCCTTAAGTCCAAATTGACATGTCAAAAAATGAAAATGTTTGTTTTGTAGAGCTCTAAAAGTGCTCCGAATATCACTTTTCTCTAAAAGTTAACCCTGAATTGCCACGTTCAAAAAACTGATTTTTGAAGGTTTGCTCAGATGCTTTTTATAAATTTGGTCATAGAAGGCGTAGATTACGAGATAAAATTTTGGTGTCTTCGACAAAGTTGCTTGGATTGGCAAGCCCATCAACTTTTTAGAAGACAAAAAAATTCCCAAAAATATTCCTGAAAAGTTAGATTTTCAAAATCACCCTAATCGTGAACCACCCTAATTTTGAACCAAACCAAAAGTTGCCCCTTTCCATTTGCAACAACTCTTCTGAAGACACCAAAGCTCCAAAACGTCACCATTTTTCGGAAAATCCATTTTCCACTTAATTTTGCGATCTGGACCACTGTGCAATGTCCGGATCCATCATCCGACCTATCGTTGGTTAGGTAATCGAAAGATCTTTCCAACGAGTCGAAAACATTGAAGATCTGGCAACCCTGTCTCGAGTTCTGACCACTTTAGTGATATTTATGTACTTTTTTTGTAGCCGGATCTCACTTAAATGTATGTAAACAATGTCCGGATCCTTCAACCGACCCATCGTTGAATAGGTAATCGAAAGACCTTTCTAACGAGTCTAAAACATTGAAGATCTGGCAACCCTGTCTCGAGTTTTGACCACTTAAGTGATATTTATGTACTTTTTTGTAGCCGGATCTCACTTAAATGTATGTAAACAATGTCCGGATCCATCATCCAACCCATCGTTGGTTAGGTAATTGAAAGACCTTTCCAACGAGTCCAAAACATTGAAGATCTGGCAACCCTGTCTCGAGTTCTGACCACTTTAGTGATATTTATGTACTTTTTTTGTAGCCGGATCTCACTTAAATGTATGTAAACTATGTCCGGATCCATCATCCAACCCATCGTTGGTTAGGTAATCGAAAGACCTTTCCAACGAGTTGAAAACATTGAAGATCTGGCAACCCTGTCTCGAGTTCTGACCACCTAAGATGCCACTTATGAGCCCTTGAGTATTATGTGTGTTTTTTGTATTTCGAAACTTAACGAAATTAGACGAAATTTGTGTCCAAACCCATCATATTACATATCACCCATTTTTGGAAAAGAGTGAGGAAGGCACCAACCACATAGGTGGATTAAGTTAGTTTTTTTTATATAAAAAACCATATCAGCAACCTTAGTAAGGTACATTTGACGTAAAAATATAGTTTGAACACCTTAAACAAGAAAAATTTTGGCTGTGAAAATAACCCAGGAATTCAAACTAAGAATTTTTAACGTAAATATTTTTTTAAACGCTTTTGGATTTTTTTTTCTCCAAAAACAGTGCATGGGCTTTGTTTGGCCTACCCCAGTTCATGGTTAAAAAACCTTACCAGTTGGTAAATATTCCAAAAATAAATTGAAATTCTATCAATGTCACACCAGTTTACGGTACCAGATTTCGCACAATCCTAAACAAACTCTAGCGCAAATGATTTGAAAACATTTGGAAAAAAAATGAAAACATCACTTTATTTTCAGCAAAGTATTTATTATTTTTTCTTGGCAAAACATTGTTCCTCAAATCATATCCTATCATTTAAAAAATGAGCACCACGATTTTCTCGACATGACCCAAAATGAAACAGGCTTATGTCAAAACAAAACAATTTGTAACTTATCGATGAGTGCTGGCACATCAATTTCCAATTGATATTGCATCTTTTTTCACAAATCGTGCCCAACATGACTCCATGTCGACGGTGATTGCGAAAATCTCCATTGAACCGATTTGTCGCAAAATGCCACCATCTTATCCTTGAGGAAAACTATGAGTTATTGTACTTGCCATTTTTCCCCCTTCCCTCTGTCACATCTTCGCTGACAGTAAAAGTGGAACGGGGCGTCGTTCCCGGAAATGCCAATAATATATATTGCAGTTTGCCAACGACTATGCATTCTCCCCGAAAGTCAACGTCGTTTTATTTTGCGAGGAAATAAAAAAGTTTTCCGCCATTTCCCAGCATACGGGCGCGCGCCGGTAAAGTTTTCCCTTCATCGCTGACTGCTTGCCAAATCTGGTCGTTCCGGTAGAGCACAGTTTCGATAGTTATTTTCGAATTCTCCCAAGAAGCTGTTTTGCTTAATTCGATATCTATGCTCGTCTTTCGTTTTTTTTTTGGTGCTTTCACTCGCCGAAAACAATTTATTGCTCGCGAAAACAAAATAAGAAGAAAACGAAAATCTGGCGCAATAAAAATCCGTTTCGTAACGAGTGTTACAGGCGAAAAATTCGCGAGGAAATCTTGGCGGTGGAGGGAAAATTTATTTGAAAATTGAATGCAACAAAATGCTTTTTCTCTTCACTGCTGCAGCAGATCTTGATTGTTTGGCTGTTGTTTCTTTTGGGGATGGTTCTTCTTCTTTCTTTTCTGCTTACTTCATCTGCTTGCCAACTGAAAGCTGTTTTCTGCAAAATTTGCATCTTGGCTTGTAACGGTAATCAGGAAGCACAATGCATTTGTTGGGCGTTCTGGAGAAACTTTAGAATACTTCGTGGACAGGAAGGAAAGTTTACTTTTTTGTTGTTCTGTTCATCGGTTTTTGTTTTCGCTGTACTTTAAGATGTTGATTTTAGTTCAACTCTCGAAGTTATTTTAAATTTTCTAACTAGATTGTTTTGTTTTTACTAAAATAATATATAATATATTGAAATATTTTGTTAATACACCCAAAGTTAAAGAACGAGGGGATAGTCCTCACGAAAAGAAACGTGAGGAAAGTGCTATTTTGCGAGAGTATAGTCCTCTCGCGTGTTCATTCGTTCATTGGAACAGTTCATCCTATTGAGTGGCTTATATGGACAAATGAACGCCACTTTTTCACCGAACCATGGTGGCCCATACGGCAAAGGCACGGTTCAATATGTCGAAGGTCTTGGGTTCGAGTCTCGGTACGGGTACTTTTTTTTTTGATGGATGAACTTTTTTTGAAGATGAACCCATGAGTAAAGTACTCTCGGAAATTTCGGGATTTATCCTCTCCGTCCGCACACAGTACCATTTTACTACCGAATCGTGCTCTTTACCCCTTCGTATGCCGATGCCCAATTCTGGGTGTAGTATGTTTTTTTTATCATTTCCATAGAGCAGATAAAATAGATTGTTCTTTGCCATCTCACAGAGCGTTTCCAAGAGCTCTCTTAAATTTCAGGGAAACTTTAAGTAATTTTAATTTTTAAGATAAATATCCATCCATAAGCCACGTGGACACTTTTTTGAGATTTCAGACCCCCCGCTCCTCCCCTCGTGGACAATTTTCATACAAAACAAATATATGGTCCCTACAATTTCACAAATGTTTCATTTTTCAACATTGAAAATTGGAACATCAGTTGCTGAGCTATTGGCGTTAGAAAATGAGGGGATATTTGGGTGCTTTATAAAAAATAGTAATTTTCTCAATTTTTCGAAACAAATATTTTCAGGAATGGACACTATTAAAAAAAATCGAAAAACTGAAATCGAATAGGAAATTGAGCTTTTAAAAACTTGTTTTTTAGGGGTGCTTTTCTTTCAAGAAGTCTTTTTAAAAGGCAAAACAAATTAAAAGAAAATGTATGCCTGAAAAGAATTTAACTTGAAAATAGAAGTGTATGCAACAAGTTGCATATAGAGGATTTTTTTTAGCATTTTTTGCAATTCCGAAAAACGCTTTTGTATGCAATTTTATGGAACATCCATATGTTAAGTAAATTTAAATTTTAAAATATTAAAAAATGTTATTTCTCGATACTAGTGCTAAAAAGTATAACTTTATAAGGTATTTATTTTCCAAATCTTTTATTTTTGGCAGGGCTGCGGAGTCGGAGTTGGAGTCGGAGTCGTCTAAACTCGATCAGCTGGTTGTCGTCGGAGTCGGAGTCCAAAATTTCTGATAAACCGGAGTTGGAGTCGGAGTCGGAGTTATCTTAAATTTAACAAAAGTTATGTTTTTTTTTTTAAGTATCTATCTATATATATAAAAAATTTCGATGGTTTTGTTCGAACGCGCATCAGTTGATAACGGAAAGTCGGATCGGAGCGCTCTTTGTTGCGTTGGGCTCGTATAAGCCCAAGGAAGGTTCTTACGCTAAAGAGTGACAACTTTGGCCACTCCGGAACCGATTCCGGAAGATCTGCAGATTGTATGGGAAAAGTTGCGTAAAATCAAATTTTGATCACAGGAGGCTAAAAACGTCAAGCAGTGAAAAAATGACAAGACGAAGTTTGTCGGGGTTAGCTTGTTTACTATAAAAGAGCTTAATTTACAAAACTTCTTATATTTTTAATTGTTTTTCAAGTCGCATGCGCTGCGTTGCCATTTTTCATTTTTTAGAGATCTATGATCACTAAATGATAACCTGTTAATCCACTCTTACCCAAGTATGTAGTATCATCATAACTCAAAAAATAATAAACAATATTGGAAATATTTAATTGATTCTTGACAGCTTCCTTTTGCGTATATTCATGTACCCGTTCAATTCAAAATTGACCAAATTCAATCCAGTTTTTTTCTGAAAAGTACACGCACAGTCATCTTTTACCCCGATAGCGAATGTCTTGGGGCTTTTAAGTGAATCAATTTTCAGGAAAAACGTTACGAGGTACATAACAAAATAAAAAAAAATATCACTATTTATGGAAATCGGAAAAAAATCACTGACAGTATAACAAATAATCATAACATATCAATCTATTACTTGGAACTCAACAAGCACATTTGGTTTATAACTAAATACAAAAAAATTAAAGAGTCACGCTTAAAATATTTGAAACTGACACAAAATATCAAAAAAGTTGCAACTAATTTTGAAATAATCATTGAATATGTTAAATATGTTGATTATCTTAAAGTTTACTATTTCTCTACTAAAATCTGAGAATGTTGATCCTTAGGCAGACTCTTTTGATATTGTTGCATATTATCGTTGAACAAATCTCAAGATTTCAGGATAGGATTCACGATAAAAAAAAATTATAGAAAAATGATACGATTTTAGTTTATATTTCAAATATTATTCAAAATAATCAAAATCAAAACATTATTCAACCGGTAAGAATTTTCTCATACTGTTTGTCCCACGCCAATATGACGGAAGGTGATTATAAGTATTGCGCGTTAGTTAGAACCAAATGTTCTTTATAGGGTTAAAATGGAGAGTATGATGTTTTGCTAGAATACTCCATGTTTTTTTCACTGAAATTGAACTCAGATTGGCGGCCATGATGAAATTTGCAACAATCTGGGCAAAAATAAATAAATTTTAAGAAAAAAATAACCTTATTTTAAGAATTTGAAAGGGGGCATCATAATTTTTGGTAGTTTTATGTCAATAATATACAATATTTTTTAAATGGCATGAACTTTCACTTGCTTGCTTGAACTTTAAGTCACATGTTTCAATATTGATATGATATAAAGTCTTGTACATAATTTGTCATGTTAGAGGATTTATTGAAATTCATTAGCAATGTTCCCCATTTTGGATACTTACACGTATGAAATATTTCAGACAAGCTGCATTCATGGTGATTGAGGACATAAATTCATTATGTTCTAAAATAGTATTCAAGAATCCTTCCAGACTACAACAAATCTAATTTGCAAGCTTGATGGTTTTGAACGTCTTTTGAGGAGTTCTCGAAAGTTCTTATAAGGCAAAAAATAAAACTATTAAAGCTTGTGATATTCTGAACTATTACTCTGGACAACCTCCTAAAATAGTCCATTTTAGCTTTATTGTTGATTTAATGTGTATTTAACTCAGCATGTAGGATAAAATGGCATTTCGTTCACATTTTCTCAAGTGTTCTGCAGAACCTCTTCAAAATGATGATAAAACTAAAATTGTTACTTGGGTTATCATTGCAACTAAATGTACCTGAAAAATTTCTTCTTGGAATGGTAGCTTAAGGATCCTTTTAAAATCTCCGTGACCTACAAAATATTTTATCTGTGGATTTTTTTTTTAATCCAATTCTAAGTTTTTACATATATTTTGATGGAGGCGCGACCATACATAAAGTTTCGTTTTAGGTGAAGATTCACGATATATCGTGCGCATCCTTTTAAATATATCGAAAATTTTAAAAATAAAAAAATCCAAAATTCCTAGGTAAAATATTTTCAGTTTACGGATATTTGAAAAGGGACCCTTGAGCGTCCTTACCACGAAGATTTTTTTAAGATTCATTGATTTGTAATAATAATCTTCTTCAGACATGTCGTGATGTCCATGTACGTCTTAAAAAAATCAATGGAGCTTGAAAAAATAGTTGAAATTAAATTTGTTATTTAAAAAAAAACAAGGTCAAGTCACTGTGCTTCTGATAAATGCCACGCTAAAAGTGAGCAAATTTAATTTATATGTTAAATCGATTATTAAGGCCAGCTTTAGCTAAATTAGCTTTTAATAAATTTAATGAAAATTTAAGGTTAAGTAATTAAATACAAATCTACTTACCAAACTGTTCTTCTGAAAATGCCTTCAAAACTGGAGATATTTTTTGATTTCTGTTTCAATAACGCATAAAACTTGTTAAACAAGGAACTTTTTTCCGTTTTTTTCCACTTATAAAGTTTTTAAATAATACTATTTATCATTTTTTTTTTCAAAATAATAGTTAACTAACTTTTGAAAAATTCAAAAATATGTGGAGTCGGAGTCGGAGCCAACAGTTTGTTGAAAGCTGGAGTCGGAGTCGGAGTCGCTTAAAATGTGACCCGACTCCGCAGCCCTGGAGAAAAGTAGGCCGTTTCGTTGTTCGAGAATGACAGAAAAAATAAGCAGTTAAGCGAAGGAATTGCAAAAAGGTACAATTTATCAAAAAAAAAATGTAAAGAACTTTTTCATTGCAAATTTAGTTTTTCTTTATAAAAAGATTTTTGAATGTGTTTTTTTCCAGATTTTGATGATTTCGATTTTTTTATTTTATTGATTTTCCCTTCAGATTAATTTCAATAATTCATATCTCTTAAACCAGGTTTTGCACCATCACGCACTATGACTACGAAGATGTCTTTCTAGTCCCCTAAAATATATAATAAAAATCGAAAAAGAAAAAAATACGCGTGATTTAAAATATAGTGTTGAAAATTCACTAAGAACGGATTTCATAACTCGGCGGCAGATTTTTTGACCATGTTTCTCTATGGCTCAAAAGTTGCGGATTTTTGTCCCCTAAAACATATCAAAAAATCTCGAAAATCAAAAAATACGTATTTTGGGAAATTGAGATTTAATGAAAAAAAAGTTGATTAAAAAATCTGCAAATTTGTTTTTCCGTGTACCTATTTTTTTTTCTCAAAAGTCCTCAACAATACCTACAACTTTGCCGAAGACACCAAATTGATCAGAAAAATCACTCAAAAGTTACAGCTGTTTGAATATTTACGTACCATTTTTGTATGGACAGCTGCCAAAATTGTATGGAGACTTGTATGGGTGAACCAATGACACAAAATAGCTTATTTGGTCATAGGGAAGGCCCCCACAAAGTTTGAGCCAAATCAAAAAATACAAATAAAATCCATTTCCGGTTTTGGTAGAGAATTGCTCAGCTGCCAAAATAACTGGATTTGTTCAAGGAACGAGATTTTTCCAGCGAAGTCATCTTAAGGTGTCCCCTACACAACCCTTTTAACAGAATTTAGTTTCATTGAGAAGAACCTGAGAATTGGTAAAATCCGCAAAAAAATCACTTTGACCCAATCTCACCCCCAGACCCAATGTCACCCCCACTGACGGTACCTTTTTTTCTGAAAAGTTCTATTCATAACCTACAACTAAGCCCAAGACAACTAACGCTTCTTTTGACATAGGGAATGCTTGGACAAATTTTTATCAAAAACAAAAAATGCAAATTAAAAAATCTCGAAACTATTGCGAAATCTTTCAGAACTACTCATAAATAAAATCCATTTCCAGTTTTGGCAGAGAATGACCCAGCTACGATCCTGACATTCTAGTACACGCCCTCCTTCCACACCTCCAAGAGAACCATGTGAACACGACCCCTCAAACCTCAACCTTTGAGGCTCGGCTTCTCGGCAGAGGAGATACCACAACCCCAAGACCGGGCAGGTCAAATTTCGAGCAGGCTTGCCAGTTGTTGCTTGGTTGGTCTTTTGGGCACATCAGAGGATAGGTTGAACTTTGATCCTTAATTTAATCGCTATACATACTATGATTAAAGCATTATTCTCCAAGGCACACAATACCGAGCATTTATTTTTTGCCCGGTTCTATTGGACCAAAAGAAAAGGATAAATCCTTGTCATTAAGGGGAGGCACGAAGATGAAAAGGCTAATGTAGTCATCAGAATGCTCCACGGTAAATTAGGTTATACCTAAGAGGAAAATTGCCATACGGACCGAATTGCAGATTTTTGTTGGCACTCCTCAAGGGTCCACAGAAAGAAAAAAAACGAAAGAACATTATCTCGTGCTGTAACTGGTTTTTCTGTCAAGTCGAAAAAAAACCCGCCGCCAACCTCTTTTGAAGAAACCTTTGGTGCATAATTCATAAGACAATTCATTTTCCGCCCGTTTTTCTCCGAACGCAACGAAGCGTTTTACTCCTCGCTGATGACGAGACCGTGTCCCTGCCAGCGGACTTAAATGTAATTGGCTTTACTTAGCTTGTGCGCGCTCTCGATTCAATTAGCCCGTTGTTTCTGGCGAAGAACAGCGGAACAGGACGACACGCGCGCTCGCGAAACAAGTAGCAAGCCAAATAGCCTTAATTAAAATTAAATTATCAACTTTTTTCGTCGCGTCGTTAGTTTTCCGTGCTTGGTTCGGGGTTCTGGGGGATGAAGAATAGTTTGGAGCTTTTCCGGGCATTTCCCACTTCTTTTTTGCCTTTGCACTTGTATTGTCTGTTTGCCGTGTTTCAAGAATGGCGTTTGAGATGCATGACTGGCTTAACTGGACGGATAAGGTTGAGCGCCGCGCAATTAGTAACGTTTGAGTGAATCATTATTAGTATTTTGACAAAAAACGTAATGACGCTGAATATTAACTTAACTTCCATTACTTTTAGGGTTTGTTAACTGTCCACCATTTTCTGGCAAGCTAATTTGTCTAGTTGGCTTAAGTTGTGGGAAATTAATAGAAGTTTATAAATATTTCAAATGATTGGACATATTTTCCTAAGAGACCCTAAAATTTATAAACAAATAAGATGATCCGTTACTATGATGTCTTAAGTGGAAAATTAAAGCTGACTTGTTTTTCACTAATTTTTTTGTTATGTCTCTCAGCAGTTTGTAATTTATTTCTAAGGCTTGGATTTATTTTAGATTACACCAAGGGAATAAGATATGTTATTCCTAAACGACGCAAATGCAATGTGGATTCCAATTTTTACCTAAAAACGTTACTTAAGAGCGAGTTTTTCACCGATGTGAAACAGGTCGTATCGAGGTGCTCCGATTTGGATGAAACTTTCAGGGTTTGTTTGTCTATACATGAGATGAACTCATGCCAAATATGAGCCCTCTACGACAAAGGAAAGTGGGGTAAAACGGGCATTGAAGTTTGAGGTCCAAAAAACATGAAAAATCTTAAAATTGCTCGCATTTCCGTAAAATTTGATCAATTCCAACTCTCTTAGATGCATTCGAATGGTCTTTTGAAGCCCTTCAAAATGTGCTATAGACATCCAGGATTGGTTTGACTTTTTCTCATAGCTTTTGCAAATTACTGTTAAAAATTGTTTTTTTTAAAACCTTAATAACTTTTTGCAACAGCCTCAAACACCCATACTCCCATAGGTCAAAAGTTAGGGAATTTCATGGACTATAAGCATACGGTAATAACTTTTTGGCCAATCGCAGTTTTTCTCATAGTTTTACGATTTTTCTATAACAAACATTTTACAACGTTAGTTTTTGTCCTGTAGGCCGTCATAGCGGCACTTTTTGGTCTCAATTTTGTCATATTCGGAATCCTCGGACAATTTCACGTAAGTTTGAAGTATTGAAATTGTTAATTTGATTGAAAAAAATGCCATTTAGAATGAATTAAAATATTTTTTTACATTTTGTCGGATTAGGGGTAAAGCAGATATTCGCCTACTTGATACAGCATTTGACATATTGAACACAGGGTATGAAAAATCTAACTTTTTTTCATAAATGTTTTATTTAATTTTTTTCTTATTCAAATTCATAACTCCCACATCTCAATCTAATGTAAAATTTCCTGAGGATTCCGAATATGTCAAAATTGAGACCAAAAAGTGCCGCTATGACGGCCTACAGGACAAAAACTAACGTTGTAAAATGTTTGTTATAGAAAAATAGTAAAACTATGAGAAAAACTGCGATTGGCCAAAAAGTTAATACCGTAGGCTTATAGTCCATGAAATTCCCTAACTTTTGACCTATGGGAGTATGGGTGTTTGAGGCTGTTGCAAAAAGTTATTAAGGTTTTCAAAAAATCCATTTTTAACAGTAATTTGCAAAAGCTATGAGAAAAAGTCAAACCAATCCTGGATGTCTATAGCACATTTTGAAGGGCTTCAAAAGACCATTCGAATGCATCTAAGAGAGTTGGAATTGATCAAATTTTACGGAAATGCGAGCAATTTTAAGATTTTTCATGTTTTTTGGACCTCAAACTTCAATGCCCGTTTTACCCCACTTTCCTTTGTCGTAGAGGGCTCATATTTGGCATGAGTTCATCTCATGTATAGACAAACAAACCCTGAAAGTTTCATCCAAATCGGAGCACCTCGATACGACCTCTAGAACAAACCGAGCAGAATCTACAAATACTGCCTCTTAATCATAAAGTGAATACACTACACAGTCTCAAAAAAGTGTATAAATAACACTTATTTTTATCGAAATATCTGAGATCCGGCATCATTAAAAGTGTATTCAAAACACTAAAGTACTTATAACTATTGTTAGAGTTGTCAGATCATCGATCTTTTGGGCTCGTTGGAAAGGTCTTTTGATTACCTATCCAACGATGGGTTGCATGATAGATCCTGACAACTTTCTCATCATAATATTTGAGATTCGGCCTCAAAAGAGTGTATAAATAGCACTTAAGTGCTCATAACTTTTGATGGGGTTGTCAGATCTTTAATCTTTTAAACGCGTTGGAAAGGTTTCTTACAAAACCACCCTTTTTACAATCTTCCGAAGTTTAGCTAAAATCGTTTTTTAGCATAACTTTTGAAGTACTTTACAAAACTTTACAATATTAACTAGGGTCTTGTGGGACCCAAAGATGGATCGAATGAGACCAACACGGTCCAAATCGGTTCAGCCAGTCCGGAGATAATCGTGTGCATATTTTTCAGTGCACGGACTCACATCCAGACACACGCACAGACATTTGTTCAGAATTTGATTCTGAGTCGATAGGGATACGTGAAGGTGGGTCTACGAGGTTGAATAAAAAAGTTCATTTTTCGAGTGATTTTATAGCCTTTCCTCATGGAGGTGAGGAAGGCAAAAACTAACTTAATTCACTTATGTTGGATGGTGTCTTCCTCACTACTAACAAAAAAAACATCTGCAAATAATGTTGATCTCAATTATTAATTCTTTGGAAAAATGGGCTGTGGAGTCGGGTTATATTTCAAACGACTCTGAATCCGACTCCAACTATGGCTTTTAGCTCCAACCGACTCCGACTCCCACTCTGGCCTACCAACTCTAGTCAACTCCGACTCCTACACCTACACCTACTATATCTATGAATTTAATATCAAATTTTTTTTTAATGACAACATTTTTTTTTCATTACAAAAACCTCAACCTCAACCTAAAATATATATTTAATTTATTAAACATTCAAAAATCAAATTCTTCGCCTTGGCGTTCTAGATTGCGAGATTCCTACTCGAAACTAGGTGTCCGAAGGCTTGGTTGTTGAGGCAATTGCAAACCTCTTTTTACACATAAACTTCCATCCACCTCGGGATTCGAACTGACGACCATTAGATTGTGAGTCCAACTGCCTACCAGCGTCTCCACCGAGGCAGGACCCAGAGAGACGACTCCTACACCTGGACTGAGCTAACGACCTAACCTATAGGTTAGACCGGGGCCAACATTTACTTCCCCGTCCGACGGAAGGCGTGATCAGACAAATCTCGTCTCAAAATTTGCCACCGGGACCTTCTGGGATCGAACCCAGGCCGACTGGGTGAGAGGTAACCACGCTTACCCCAACACCAAGGGTTTTTTTTTCCTAAAACTAACACCAAGGGTTGATGCAAATTAATTTTCATCGATTCGAATTCTTTGTGAGGCTGTATCTCAGAAAGTAATTGCCAGCTCTTTAAAAATATGTTTTGCATAAGTTTTTTGAATTTCAATAAACCAAAAAAAATCGATAATTATACTCAAAAGTAGCTGACTTAAAAAAATTGGAATGTTTTCCTTTAAAAAATATTAAAAAAAAAAAATTTCTGTAAAGATTTTCAATAATTTAAAAAAAACACATATTTTTCCCAAAAATATATATCTGCCCAAACCTGATGTTGACCGTATCACTATGGATCATTAGATGGTTTTCCCAAAATCATATAAATTTTGAAAATAAAAAAATGTTTTCATGTTTTTTTTTATTTATTTTTGTTACTTTAGTGATTTAAAAAATGTAAAGTTTTTCCGCGTACCTATTTTTTCTGAAAAGTTCTAATCGTAACATACAATAAGACACCAAATCGTTCAGAAAATACCTTCTCAGGATACAGAATTTCTAACATTTACATACCCATTTTGAATGACCGGTACTTAAAATGTTAAGTTTAATCCAAATAATTCTTGATTCCAACTCAGAGGGTGCCCCTCGCCCCCTAAAAACAACTAGGCATCCAGCAAAAAAAAACATTTGGCGTCATCCATAAAGTACATCACGCTCTAGAGGGAGAGGGGGGGGGGTTGTCACAAGCGTGACATAGTGTGACAAGGGGGGGGGGAGGTGGAGTCCGTGAGACTGTGACGTCACGCTAGAATACGCTACTGTAATAATACTGTAAATTCAGTTTTATATATATATTTTAATAAAGTTCAATGTTTGATATACTTTACTCATAAATGAAACACGATACAAGGTTTTAAGAAACAGACTTTTTGATAATTGATTTAATATGCTTAAATCATATTTTGAAAAAAAAAATAAAAAGAAATCCAAACACAGCCTGCAAAATAAAAAAAACTTCCTCGATTGAACTCCGAATAAAAAAATAATCCTACTTTGCAACAATTGCTAAAGTAAATTTTCAAAACAACCTGTGAGTCATGGGTTTTCTAAACAAATAGGACCTTTTGAAAATTTAATCAGATTGTACAAAAAATCAAGATGGGGGGGGGGGGGGGGTCCGACAAAGTGTTACGTACTTTTCGAGGGGGGAGTGGTGGAGCCAGCGTGACAAAGGGGGAGGGGGGGTTAATTTTGACCGATTTTAGCGTGACATACTTTATGGATAACGCTTTATAGGATCGTCAAAAAGCATGGTACTTTTTTCTCTCGTTTTTTGTTACTATAGCGGATCCACTTCAAACGAAATGTGACTAGACAATTTCATAGATATGAATAACTTAAATTTATTAACTGGTGATTATAATATTAATTGGTTTGATGAGCAGAATTCAGTTCATTTAAAGCGTCTTACAGAATATTTAGGTTTAACTCAAAAAGTAAATACGTTCACAAGAATTTCACGAACTAGCAGAACATGTAAAAGCTGTCGTTAAGAGTGATTGGAAAATTACAGACCACGAAACACTGGTTATTGAAATTTCAGAAATTAATTTGGAATCTTTGGATGACCGCATAAAAATTAAATCATGGAAAAACTACACACCGTCAGCTTTTTGCGATCTGTTGGAAAAACACGTAAATTTTAGAACATTAACTGGGGAACTCGAAGACAAATCGCGAATATTAACGAATACTTTGAAAAATTGCACAAGTGAATTAGTAACTACTGAGGGAGTTCTGACAACACTGCCCCCGTGACCGGTCACGTTTGTTTCGCGTCTAAGGTTTAGATTGTGAAAAACTGGAATTTCGTTGCATTTCTGAGCTGAAAAAGTGAAATAATGTTTCTGAAGTTTAAATACCACAGAAAGTGAATCGTTTTGATTGGAATTTGAGTATTTTCGTAAATTTAAGTGTTTACTATTTTGCTGCCTCACTCCCGGATTAGAGCTACGCCCTCCGGCTCTGACATTTTTCATGTTGCTTTCGGTGAAGTGTGTTGGTGTATTGGTGTTGTCGCGGGTTTTGCGATGACGTGACGTTTTGCGGATCAGTGGGGGAGAGTGAGAGAGGAGATGTTGTTTTCTGCCTTAATGATAGAGGACAGTGGGAGCCAGGATTGAAAAAGATGGAAAACCTGCTGTTTGTGAAGAAATCAATGCCTGAGCTAAAATTGTGGAAAATTTAAGTGAATTTTGGTTGTGTATCTGGTGTGCCTCAGCTTTGAAGTGCGGTGCTGTTCATTTTTGTGGTACTTCCTGGCGAGAAATTATTAGCGATGGAGGGGGGGGGGGGGAGAGTGGAGACTGTGTTTGGGTGAAAGATTCAACAGCATGTTGGAGTGAGCGAGACCGATAAAGTACTCGTTTATAAACCATTGACGCCGTGGAGCAGGCTGAACCTCGCAAGCTTATGGAGATGGCTCACATCTTCTCCGCTTACCCTGGCCACCCTCCATTGCGTGGCCGGGAGCATGATGCCAGGGATTGTCCAGAGAAACTACGCAACTCGGGTGAGATCTTTCCACAAATATCCTTTCTCTCTTTTTATTGTTCGCACTCTGCCAATTTTCTCGCGCCGGGATCACGCTCATCGTCATGACGGTGTGAGCGAGACAAACGAAACATTCGGAGCAGACAGGCTGTCAAAAGTGAACAGTAACGGCAGTTTGATGTAATTCGGTTTTCTACATACTTTAGAGGCGGTTATACAGTCTTTTAAATTCGTGATTTTTTATTCGGAAAAGTAAAGTGTTCGGTGCTATGTTTTAAAAGTTAGATTTGAACTTAGGTATTTTTCAGAGGCGACTCGTGCCCGAATGAAGTACCTGTTCAATGTTATTTTTTATTATTCTTTATTATAGAGTTTTTCAGCTGGAGGCTGGTTCAACTCTTTTGGATGATTTGACTTCGTGCTTGAAGTCGACCCGGTTACAATGTTGTTTTTAATAAATATTGATTATAGATCGTAGTAAATTTTTGAATCTTAATGTTAAAAAAAGTTTTTGATGCTTTTTTCTTTCCAATGGCTTTTATTTTTACCTTTTTCTATTTTCATACTATTATAGTTTTCTGTTTATGCAAATAATTAATTACACTTATGATTAAGACCTTTTTATCTCGTTAAAATGTATTTTTAAGACTTAATCATTAGCGTGGCGAATGTGGAAAATAAGAGCAATCGCTCTGCCATCCTTATCGAAATTCAAGAGAAGTTATTGAATATTGTAATAAATTTAAAAACTATTCATCAGGATGTTCAGAAAAATACCACATCCTTCACAAAGGAAAACTGTTTGTTGGGCTTTTTTAGGCCCAACTAATATTGAGCTAACTTGGTTACTATTTTAAAATTAAATTGACATTTTACTTTATACTTTTTAGAACCAGGTCGTATCGCTTTTGATCCTTTGTCAAATTTTTAGAGAATTGAATTGTCCTCATGGTTTTGGAATTCAATTTCTGAATAAAAAGAAGAGCTTCTGATGTTAAAAACAAAACTATATTGACATGAATCCGAGATAATGAAAATATTTGTTTTTAGCATCAGTGAAAAAAAAGTTTTCAGAACAAATTCATGCTACAATATATGATAATAATATATTCAACTAGAGTGAACCGGACCAACAGTTTGAATAAACACACACGGAAAGGGGATCCATCGCCAAATCGCGATAAAGTTCGCTAAAACTAGCGAAAAATGTCGCTAATTTCTCAGCCTGCACAAAAATTACCTAGAATCGCTAATTTTTTTCGCTGGTTTGGAAACCGATGAAATTCTACCAAACCAGTGAAAAAAAACACTGGTTTGGTGAAAAATGTCGCTGTTTGGGGGATCAGTTTTGCTAAAATCAGAAAATTGTCTCGCTGGTTTGGAAAAAGCGGCAGGGCACCAAAATCAACCAGGAGATTATTGTACTGGTTTTGGGAAACAATTCGCTGGTCCAGCGGATTTCTTCACTGGACCAGTGTTCTTTTACGCTGGATCAGCGTTTTCTATCGCTGACGTCCGGGTTTTTTTTTCCGGCAGCAGCAGCTCGTATCAAAATCAACCAGTAGATTATTGTGCTGGTTTTGGGAAACAATTCGCTGGTCCAGCGGATTTTTTCACTGAACTGGTGTTCTTTTACGCTGGATCAGCGTTTTCTATCGCTGACGTCCGGGTTTTTTTTCCGGCGGCAGCAGCTCGTACCAAAATCAACCAGGAGATTATTCTACTGGTTTCGGCGAAAAATCCGCTGGTTCAGCGAATGTTTCCACTGGACCAGTGTCCAGCCAGATTGTACTTACTTGCCACAGCACAAACTGTTCCGCGGCCATGGTCAAGTTCCTCGCCTACGATTCTTGCTGCCACCTGTGACAATTTGTGCACTCATCTATGCAGCAGTACAAATACATCTCCAGCTTCACTGCACCGTATTTTTCTGCTGCGAGAACTTTATGGAAACGTGCTTCTTTTCATTGAAAAGGACCATCACCTGTTGAGTATGTATTTTAATGCTGAACTTTTTCATGCTTTTTTGTTTTGAAAAAACCCCTAAAGCAATTCGATTGCCACAAATCGCTTCCAAACGTGAACAATAACAAACATTTATGACGGCTGTCGGAAGGATGTGTATCAAACCAGCGAAAACTTTCGCTGGAAAAGAAACCGTTTCGGAAATAACAAACCAGCGAAACCAAGTTGCTGGATTTGATTTCGCGCAGCCACCTTTTTCAGCGAAAAATTTCGCTGGTTTAGAGAAAAATTTTGCTGATATCAGCAAAACCAACCCAGCAAAATTCGGTCGCTGGTTTGGCGATCGATCCCCTTTCCATGCAGTCGTTTTTGGAGCATTTAATGGCATCAAATCTTAAACTTTGTAGGACTGCATCCGCTTTAAATACAACCATTCTTAAAATAAAATAACGATCATGGTTGAATCTACTGTCATATTTTTTCTCATATGTCCCGAGTCTGGAAAAAACACAGTACTTTTTTGTTTCAATTGTTTCAATTAAATCTATCAATCACACTATCTAAACTTAACATTACATAACTTTCCAGTAGAGCAAGAATCCACTAGTAACCAAGAAGATCGAAGAGGTTCAACGTGCGCAGTTGAACATTCCAGTTTTAAAACAAGCCATCACCAGTCTGCGCAAAACAGCCTGATGCCTAAAAGTGCGCCAAATATAGAGCAGTATCTGTGGTGCTCTCGCGCTCTCTCATTTATTCATGCTCTCAACGTGCTGTCAACGCGCTGGCTTGTTTACCTTTTGCAAGCAGCTCCCTGCAGAGCTGAGCGAGCTAAGTCAGCTGGGGCCTGGGGGTGGCATTTCGCTCTCTCCCAAAAATGCTGTCAGTTCACGCTCTCAGATTGAACCAGATTTACCAACACATCGATAATGCCGCTGCATATGAATAGGAAGCTCTTTACATGTGTTGATTTTTTTCCGTATGGAGATTTTTTCCCCGACGTTCAGAGGGTCGGTGTGAACGCGACGAGCATTTGCGCGTGGCCAGCCAGGCTGGCTCGCTTTAGTATTGGTGGGTTGTAAAGAGATGTAAAGATTTGGGTAAAGAGTAAAGGGTGGCGGGCCAATGCTTTTTTGGTGCATGCAGCGCTGCTGAACATAGGGTGTCGATTTTGTTAACGTATATTCAAACAAAAATTGTAATTGTATGTTGCTGGTTGAAAAAGCACCGCGGTACTTAAATAAAAAAAATATCCGCTTGATATCGGCTACCTGTTCAATGAACAGGTTGAACAGGTGGACGAGTCGCCTCTGGTATTTTTATCGTAGCGTAACTCATCAACTTCGAGTTTGTTTTATGTTCTTGGATAGTTCACATCGTGGATTAGAGTTTATAGCGTAATTAGTCCATGATTGCAGCCTCAAAACTAACGTCGTCATATATTTCAACTAAACTAAACTGCTTAAACAAAACAAAACATTAAAAACTTGTTGAAGTACATTTTAAAATGCCATAAAATAACAATATCAAATTAAAATTTAAACAAACATAAACACTACAACCAATAAACATAACGATAAGTTAAGAATTCATTCTTAGTGCCTAATAATAAATAGCCTGATATACGAATTTAAATTTTTTATGCTAAATCAACAATTTTACTCTTCAGCCGGCTGTTTGAGTCTAATTTTCAAATGTTAAAGCAGATACTGCACAAAACCCCAAACAATTAAACCAACATGCATATCACCCGTAATACCTCTTGAGGTATATCCTAGGGTACTACCTTTCATACTAACATTGAGTCCAAAACCTCCCTACAAACATCTATACCACTAAGGTGACGTAGGGGTCCCTGCGCACTTTAGATAGGTGTTTACTAACATTCCTTCATTTCCCTGAGGATAGCTTGGACCCGGCGTGGACCCCCTTATGCCCTGGGCTGTATTACACACTCATCAAAAGATGAAGACATGGTATCTCCCGTGTTGGATTATTGTTCCGGATGAGGGTCTAACACAACCAGACCAAACAGTGGGATAAGCGTTGTGGAGCCTTCCGGTGGTGGGGCGTCCTCCAAATGCTAATGCTAATGCTAAAGTGAATTAGTAACTACTGAGTACATACAAAGGAAAGATTCCAACGTTTGGTATAGCAGTGAACTTATGAAATTGAAACAAAAAAGAGATAAACTTTACAACAAATTCTGCAGAACTAATAATCCTAGACATTGGAATAAATACACAGTCATTAGAAACAAGTATACAAAATGTTTGAAAACAACCCGGAGCACTCACATTCAAAACAATATTGAATTAAATAAAAATAACAGCAAAGAACTTTGGAAAATATTGAAAAAATTAATGAAATCTAAAGATAGTCTTCCAAGAACTATTCTTTTTGGAGATATTGAAGAATGTACCGAAAATGTAATTGCCAGTAAATTTAATGAATATTTTATTGAGAGTGTAGTTGAAATAAACGAAAGCATACAAAAAACTGACGAACCTGTTGAAATCAGGAATATGAGGAAAGTAAACTGCAGACTAGAAATCTTCAATCCTATAACCTATGTTCAACTTAAAAAAAATTGTTTTGATTTAGGAAATTCCGCCGGGATTGACAACGTTAATGCAAAAGTTTTAAAAGATTGTTATCATGTCATTGGTCACACTTTGCTCGAAATTATAAATGCATCACTTTTGTCAGGTCAAATTCCAAAAATCTGGAAAGAATCTTTAGTTATTCCAATTCAAAAAGTTACTGGTACTAAAAAATCAGAAGAATTTCGTCCTATCAACATGCTACATACGTTAGAAAAAGTGTTAGAAACAGTTGTGAAATCGCAATTGCTTGAATATTTGAACATTAATAAATTATTAATATCAGAACAGTCGGGATATCGAGAAGGCCACTCTTGTGAAACAGCATTGAATTTGGTTCTGGCAAAATGGAAGCAATATTTTGAAATCAGAAACTCGACGCTGGCAGTATTTTTGGACTTAAAACGAGCATTCGAGACAATTTCTAGGCCCTTATTGTTACAGACACTACAACACTTTGGTATCGGGGGTGCAGCTTTCAATTGGTTTAAAAATTATTTGAATGGTAGAACTCAGCGTACGATTTTCAATGAATCTTTTTCAGAATCTAGGGAAAACAACCTTGGTGTTCCTCAGGGAAGTGTCCTAGGGCCTATATTGTTTATAATGTACATTAACGATATGAAACTAGTTTTGAAACATTGTGACATAAATCTTTTCGCAGATGACACTGTTATTTTTGTAGCAGCGAAAAATCCGATTGACGCTGTGCAGCAATTGAATGAGGATCTAGATGCTTTATCGAAATGGCTTAAATTCAAACAGTTAAAATTAAATATAAAAAAAACCAAATACATGATTATCTCATCAAAACATCAAAACATACAAGATGTACAAATTTCAATTGATGGTGAGCAAATTGATAGGGTTAAGTCAATAAAATATTTAGGGGTAACTATAGACGAAAACTTGAAATTTAATATTCATATTGATAACACAATTAAAAAAATTGCAAAAAAATATGGAGTTATGTGTCGTTTGAGAAATGACCTTAACTTTCAAAGCAAAATTCAACTTTATAAATCTATAATCTCACCACACCTGGACTTTTGTTCATCTATTTTATTTTTGGCTAATGAAACACAATTATCTAGGCTTCAACGCTTACAAAATAAAATCATGCGTTTAATTTTAAAATGTAACAGATTCACTTCTTCGACCTGGATGTTAGATGTTCTGCAATGGCTATCTGTGAAGCAAAGGATAATTTTTTCGACTATGATTTTTGTGTTTAAATTAGTCAATGGTCTGTTGCCAAGATATTTATGTGATCGAATTTTAAGAGGCAGTGATCTTCATGACCACTTTACGAGAAATGCAAATGAACCTCGCACTCCGAATTTCTTATTTGGAGCTGCCCAGAATTCCCTGTTTTATAAAGGTGTGAATATATTTAACTCGATGCCCTCACAAATCAAACAGTCAACGACAATAGCAGAGTTTAAAAGACAGTGTTGCTCGCACATTAAATTAGTATTTTAAGTTTACTTTGTATATTTATATTTTGACAGATTTCTGAAATGAACGCACAAGTTAATTGCTCAGTTTGACCGCATGATGATGATGGATTTTTGTTTTGTTTTCAAATGTTGGTTTAAAGTAAAGTTAAAAAAAAGATAAATGAGTAGTCTACAAAGGTTTGAGAATCGCGCGCGGTATGCAAATATATGTGCCTTAAAAGGTGACGATGAAGATATGTAATAGTTATTTCTAAGTATGATGAAAATTTGTAGTTGCTCTGAAGACGGGAGAGCTCGGAAGGCAAAAGGGAAAGCTAATCTAGTAGGTTTTGGCGGTCGAAAGATAGGGTCTCGAAACGTACTATGTTTGTAGTCAAAGGTCGTGACGTACACTCTGTCAGCTAAAACAGTAGGGTGCGATCTCGGGCAATGCCAAAGTAGTCACTTAGTAGAGACCCAGTTCAGATAGATACAAGTAAAACTATATGTGCACCGAAAGAAAGTTAGTACCAGATGCGTAGCTAATACTGTTACAGGCCTATAAACTAGTAATCAACAATAGAAATCTGAAGAACGGAGTTACCTGAAGGCTATTTTGTATCTGCTATGAAAAATCAGTTCGTTTTTCTTTGCATAACTGATTCAAATGTTCAATCAAAATTATCATAACGATAACTCGTCCAGCTCAAACCATTGTAGGGGTAAGAGGTGGGACCATCATCACTAGCAGCTGGTCACCGGTGGAGGCGTCAACAACCCTGCATAGAGTCGGATTCACCCTCTCGTCCTGATGTGTAGTAGGTAGTTTGTTTTACTGTCATTAAATTTGTTTATGGTGGGCAAATAAAAACGCAAAAATGATCCAATTGACAGCGATTTGCAAATGGCCCAGTAGTGGACATATTGGGGTGTGAGGTGTGGACTGTTAGGATGACCAAGAAAATCTATTTGAAGGAGATTTTTTGGAAAAACAAAATCTTGAAAAACAAGATTGTTAATCACTGCTTGATAATAAAATCAAATGTGTATAAAATTACACAAATATATTTTTTGACACTTGACCTCGGGAAAATGAATTAATAAATAAATGTTTATCAAAACATCAAACAAAATTTAGAGAATTTCTAAAAACCTTTTTTTTCAGCTCATAATATTTATAACAAGCTGATTATTAAAAAACACACATTTTTTTCAATTGTGGCCTAATCTCAATCTTACTTTTAAAACGGTCACCATTGAGGGGCAGTTAACGCCCTCCGATCAATATGGTCAGCTCAGCTGTAACCTGACTTGCTGGTCTGCGATATTGTTTTCAAGCACATTCATAATTATGGCATAGACATTTGAATGAAACAAAACCGCATGCAGGGCAAAACAGCTTGCTGATTTGACCTTTTTGAGCGATGTAAAAAAAACTCAAAAATTGTGTTTTTTTTTATTTTCAAAGATTGTGCTTTTTTTTGAAAATCTTCTCAATAAAATGTTAATAAATTTAGACAAAACATAAAATAAAAATCTTTACAGCAAATTGAATGATTCAAATCAAACCCACATTTTCTGCTGACTGTGTGTGTGGTGTAGCAGGTGGTCATCGGAAGGCGAGTTCCTACTGCTGCTGGCGTGCCACTGCCATGACTGCTGCTGATTGCTGACAAAGTGATTATCGGCGTAACGGGCCACACGAAACACGAAACGGCTGTCAGTTTGCATTAACGCGCGCGCGTTTCAACAAAACGGATGAGTTATCATTTTTTGACATGCGATATCCGTTTTCACGCCTTTCCAGTGGAGGGGAAGGAGTTTTAAGGTGAAGCAGGATGGGGGTGTTGGGTTCTGGTTGAGGATGATGGACGAGGAAATCGATTTGTTTCGTGCTGAATCAAAATAGGATTTCCTTTATCGGAAGATTATGGACTAATTTTTGAATTGTGGAATAATGATCGAATAAGAAAGAGTCTTTAGATTTTATTTAAAGAACTTAAAATAATAGTTCTTATAAACAAATACGTTCGTTTCTTCAATTTCCACTGAACAAAAACACATGTTTCCGCTCTATTTCCATCCGCATTATCAACAGCAAACCTATTGAAGTTTGAACTAAACCTCACTTTGTCTCAATTACTTCAGCCTCAAACCATCTCCACTCTTCCACTTCACTAGCCGTCATCTGGGGGCGGTTCCTATTGTTTGCTCCATCAGCCGCTAGTAGACAACAGAAGTAGTGTTCATTCGTCCTGTTGGTCCAGTCTCCGGGAAGCTCACTCCGAGAGTCAACTCTCAAGAGTCCACCCGCCCAACTCTCGAGCAGCAGCATCCTCTCTAATCTCGTTTAGAGTGTATTCCCAGCAATAGCAGTGCAGAGGCATGGCCTCGGTAAACATCATCATCCACTTTGGTTGTTTTCCAACCAGCCCTCAGCATTCTCCCCTCCGGGAGAGACTGAAAAAGCTTTGTTGTCCTGCTCGGAAGCTCGTCCTGTCGGAAGGCAAGAGCCCCGCTGGACCATATGTCCGAGGGCCAGCAGCAGTTCAAGGGAATGCACGTACACATACAAATGTTGTTTTTATAGTCATAAATTTAAATTTACTAAAGAATGTTTGCAGCAGCCGGGAGGGACGTCATCGAGGTGAAGACCTTCGCAGAAATGTTTGTGCCGCTAGGAATGTCCCCGTCCCCGACAACGGAACGGAACGGAACCCACCGTTGGTGAAGAAAGCTCCATGAATAAATGTAACCAATGGGCCATGGGCTATTATGCTCGTGTGCATCAGTAATATGGGAGGGATTTGTCGTCTTTTCCTCGAAGGACGACGATTCTCTGAAGAAGGGATGTTGTTGTTGTTTTTTTTCTTCGTTTGTTTGTTTGACCTGCAGCAGGTCAGACGTTGAGCTGTCACGAGTATTATGATTTGTTACTTGAAGTGGATGGGATTTCTCTGTGACGAATACTGCTTGTTAAACGAGGATAAGTATCTTTTAAATTGCCAAATGAGTTTGAAAGTCTTTTTTCCTAGTCAGTTTGGCATGGAAACTGTCAACTTTTAATGTTTGGGTTCATAAAAAATATTAAGATCGAAAGAAAACTTGCCATATGCTTACTTTTTTTTTACTAAAATTCGTAAATTGATCAAAAACTTGATCGGACTTTTTGAAAACTAACTCGATTTTTACTCTGGACTTAACCCATTATTAGATATTTTTCAATTCTGTCTGGGAAAGAGTACATCTTTATCTTAGAAAAATAAAAGTAATTTTCCATCTAAAAATGTGTAAATTTACCAATATATTCTGGTGTAATGCCATTTAGTCAGTCTAAACTGAGGTATAATTACATCATAAAAGAGATAATTTTAAATTTTCTAAATTAACGCAATTTTGTACAGTGAATGATAGCTTTAATGACATCTCAAAATTCATAAATCAATACTGCTTCTTTTCTTTCAAAATGAGAAAATTGAAATCATTTGACATGATAGAGAATTTATTTATTTTATTTTCAAGTATTTTTTTCATTGAAAGTGGGAAAGAGTATTTCCAAACACTCCGAAATCAATCATTTTAAAACTAGTTCATAGAATCTTTATAATATATACTGCAGATGTAAAAATGAAATTGAATAAAACATTTTAAAGTTTCTTTGAATTTTTCCGAAAACACTGCAATTTCAAACTATTTTTAATATAATAAAACAATTTAAACAAAGCGTTAGCTCGAAACATAAAAAAATAGCTAATCAGTTTAAAATTTAATGCTAGCATTTGCCAGACGGTTTTTTTATATTCAAGGTATCTTCTTTTTGAAATGATTTGAATTGTTATAATGCAATTGGTTAATCAAAATTAATGTTTTCATCATGTCCATAAAAATTTAAGATTCTTGACATAGTTTTTAATTTTCCTGATTTTTGTTAGTTTTCTATTTATTTTTTGGAATTCAGGGATGTTAAATTTATCTATTTATTTTTTGTTCAATTACAATTTTTCAAGCAAAAAATGTTTCAATTTGATACGGGCTATCCATAAACAGGTGGACACTTTTAGGGGGGGAGGGGGTAAGCGATTGTCCACGCTCCATACAAAAAGATTTCTTTTTTTGAATGGACAATTGTCCACGAGGAAGGGGGGGGGGAAAGTAATTCTTTACACTTTAAAAAAAATGATTGACAACGAATTTTATTTTTTTTTGCAAAATTTTAATCAAAAGTTTTGCAAACACTGTAATAACATAATTGACAAAAAGTTATAAAAAATTCAGCTGTTTTCGCGATATGGCCTAGTATTGAGGTTGAAAATTTCAAATTTAAAGACCACGTGAGCAATTCTCTGCGAAATCGGCCGATTGCGACCATTTTTATTTTTTATATTTTTTTATTTGGCTCAAACTTTGTAGGGGCCTTTTCTATGACCAAAGAAACTATTTTGTGTCATTGGTTTACCCATACAAGTCTCCATACAATTTTGGCAGCTGTCCATAAAAAAGGTACGTAATTATTCAAACAGCTGTAATTTTTGAGTGAAATTGTTGAGGACTATTGAGAAAAAATAGGTACATGGAAAAAATTGCCGATATCTCAGCAACTAATGGTCCAATTTTTAATGTGCAAACATGAAACATTCGTGAAATTTCCCGAACTTTTCGAAAACAACATCTTTAAAAAAAAAATTAATCAAAACTAACATTGCAAATGGGCCAAACATTCAATATGACGTTCTTTTGAAATGTTAGTCTTGATTCAATTTTTTTCAAAATATTGTTTTCAAAAAGGTCGGATAATTCCACGAATGTTTCATGCATTACCATTGGAAATCGGATGATTAGTTGCTGTTGATTGGGTGAAACTTAGAAAACTTCAATATTCCTGTTTCTTTTTCTTTAAGCCGCTGTATCTCAGCAAACAGAGGTCCAATAATCAATGTATCTTAGAAAATTTTATAGCAAATTATCTTAACTTAAAAAAATATCTATTTTTTGAAATGGTCACTCATGGTCTGCGAATATTTCGCTGTAATCAAACTTTCATTGGCTATATCTTGAAAACAGAGCCCGTTATCAAAAAATTGGTTAAGTTATTTTCGATTGCAAATTCAATTTTACTTAAAAAATTAGGTTATTTTTTTAAGTATAATATGTCGATTTTTTTCCAAAGTTTTTCAAAAAATCATAACTTTGCTGTAGATTTTTTGACCAAATTTCTCAATGGCTCAAAAGTTGCGAGTTTTAGTCTCCTAAAACATATCAAAAAATCTCGAATATAAAAAAATGAGTTTTTTGGGAAATTGAGTTTTTGTAAAAAAAAAAACAGAAAAAATATCGGAAAATTTGTTTCCGTGTACCTATTTTTTTCACAATAGACCTCAACAATACCTACAACTTTGCCGAAGACACCAAATTGATGAGAAAATCAATCAAAATGATCTTTGAAGTGACATCTTTGAACATAGCAAATATGTGTCCGGGTTTTGTGGTCAAAAAATGAAAGTGTAGTGAAATTTCCCAAGCTTTCGAATAAAAATATTTTTAAAATTCATAATTAAAACAAACATTTGATAAGGTAGAGAATAAATAGCGGAAAATAATGTGTAATTCTGAAATATACACTTGACAGTTTACACAATAATTTAAACATTTATAAAATACACAACTGAATAACACAACAAAACATAACTGAAGCATGCAAGCCTTTTAAACATTCAAATCCAAATTTGCTTGTGGTTTGTAAATGAAGTAATTTTCATGTCCAAATGTAATTCTTAGTGGAAATTTTGATGAAAATTCCTTTGAAACCATATTGCACTCTGCAAATGTAGGTAAATTGCTAAGGAATTCGATACATTTTTGAGTTTCCTCAGCTTGATTAAGTTTCCATTCAATTTTAAGAGTTCCTAGGAAAAACAAATGTCCCATCTCACATCTTAACTCATCCTTCCAATTTCTTACCGTAGAAGCTTCCCTAATCCATCTCACGTGAGAAACCACCCCTCCTGTAAGTCAACGCAACTCTACAACGTGAAAAAAATTCACGCTTCCCCCACCAAAGAAGCTCGCACCCACCTCTTTGTCATTGTCAAAGAGACGCCACCATTTATCGCGAAATTTGGATGCGCGAGCACGTGAGGTGAATTTTTGCTTTCCCACCACCACGTGTGGTTGGGCTGACACACGTGTTGAAAAGTTGGCCCAATTTTCCCCCACGGAGAGAGTGTAATACCGCGCTCCATATTTGATCAATCGAATTGATTAGTTCTTTCCGCAGCAGCTTCGGCGGAAGAAGATAAATTGAGTGGGGTGGTTTCTTTTCCGCACCTTCCGGTTGTCAACGGCGGGAGCTAATGAAATAAGATAGATTGTCCGGAACCACGGGAAAGTATGAGGTATCGCAACAGGATACACTCACACACAAGCACAGTTGATTAAAAACGTGATCTCATCTCGATGGGAAAATTTGCGGAACCGCCAAACGTTTGTTTGATCATGTTTTACAACATGCGGTTAGAATGTGCATTCGTCGTTTGACAGATGGGTTTAAAATGGTTGACACAGTAATTGGTTGCAATCATTCAATAATTGGAAAATATGTGTTCGAAATGTTCATATCTTTTGAACATTTAAATTATCAAAACTCTTGATTTTTATACTTGTGATCTGTAAAGCTTCTACACGGAGAAAAAAGAGTTCTTAAAAACGTGAACAAGCGTTCATGAAAATGGGAACCTTGAACAAAGTGTTCAAATTCCATGGTAAGATTTTGAAAAACGTACCATGAAATTTAAACACTTTGTTCGTGGTCACTACCGTGCACTGCACAGGGTGGGGCATCATGGGGCAACTGCCCCACCATCCTCAGAATTTGTTCTAAATTTGGTCAGGGGGTGTCCATAAATGACGTATTTTTCAAAACGTCCTTATTATTGCCCCACCTTCCTCAAAGAGCTGGGCACGCTAGTGTTCGTGGTTCTCATTTTCATGAACGATTGTTCACGATTTTAGGAACTCTTTTTTCTCCGTGTAGTCTTCCGAAATTGTTATTATCTATATTTTGATTTAATTAATATAATGTAAATTTTTTTTGGAGAATGTATGAGCATGAGCATGAGCATGAGCATGAGCATGTTTGACTGCCAATGAGCTGCTACTCCGTTATTGACAGATCAGCTGAAGTTAAACAATGAATCACAAATGATCAGTGGGAGCCAACCATCCGTTCACTGTTTAACCTCTGAAGATCCCTACTTTATTAGTCAATACCGGCGCCCTCCCAAGAAGCCTGCAGTTCAACGAAAGGGAGGAATGTTAGTCCGATAGTTGAAGTTGCAGACTCATCAAGCACACAGTTTTTCGCTATATACTTGTTGATACCGCTTGAGACCGTTGAATCCACAGCATCTCCTTCAAGCATCACGTGATTATTATTTTTTTGGGTTAGTAGGATAAGGTATTGGCTTTTCGATGCCTCCCGAGCTACGATGCTATGGGGAGGACTTTCATAACAGACCCGTCGGCGAGCCTTCCGAGCAACGATGCTATGGGAAGGTCTTTCTGGTTAACACACAAAGTCACTCACACACAATTATTTCATTCCACTATTAATTAATCCAAAATGTCAGTGTGTCTTTCGATCATTATATATAAATGGCTTTTTCACCATAAAAAAACCTTATTCGAAAAAATTATACACAATTTACCCGACGCCGTGGAAGGGCTTTGAAAATCACAAAACAATTAATTAAGATCACAAAAAAATCACAAAAAACACCAATTACTCAACGAAAATTACGCTCAAGACACAAATAATTCAGTAAGTCATGCTATTATTCGATTACCACAATCACTCCCCAAACGAACAGCGACACAAAAGCACACAAAAAATAACCTGAATAATCACGACTTCGCGTCCCCACTTCCAGCGCACCAATGATGCTATTATTCGATTACCACAATCACTCACCCCATACGAATAGCGACACAAAAGCACACCAAAAAAATTAACCTGAATAATCACAATTTCGCGTCTCCACTTCCAGTCTAATTTTTTTTTTGGAAAATGTATTCTACCAAACTAACATAAATTTTTGTAGAGAATTCACGAAACAAGTTCCGTCTTATTAGCAAAACCCAACTATTCATCCCCAATATTACCCACTCAACGGTTAACGAGACTTCAAAACGACTGTTGTTTCGCTCATCTCGTGCGTCCAAGCGCACAGGTTATCCGTTTCGTTAATGTTCTTTTTGTCCTTGCTTGAAGCATCGTCATCATACTCATCTTCGTGACGACTCCAGGGAAGCTTGCTGACCAGGCCCACCATCACCGGGCATAATTCATCGCAAAAGTTGGTGGAGCCTTCTTCCATTTATGACACACCTTGGAGGACATGGCCGTTTTTTGTTGATTGCCTCCGGTGGAAGATGAGTAGATTCGCAGAGGTTGGTCCAGTAGCATTCCTGGAGTGTCCTATTTTGCGAAATAGTCAAGGATGAGTTTATCCTCCAGAGAAGAAGAAAACTCCTGTAACCAACGGTGACGAGGGCGCCGGCTTTGGTGGATATGGCACATAAACTTTCAACTTAATTAGGCTAGGAAAAGGAAACTTAACGGTCCTCCGTTGAATGCTATGGAAGGTGAGCCTGAGGTATGAATGCTAGGAAATAGTGGGGTAAGGTATAATAAAAAGATTTAAACAGATAACAAGAAATTATCAGCCACGAAGCTTGGGGAGGGTTTTTATTCGCACTTTTAAATCGTAGTTTAGCTGTGCTCAGGAATTACAGCTCTTACTTTTCTGTGGACAGTGGTGAATTTCAACAATGATATCAAAATAGTTAACATTTTTCAACACATCTAGTTAGATTAAAGTAAAATAATTTGTCCAATATTTCAGCAAAGCGATTAAAATTATAAATTTCCTTAATAATATTAAAAAAGAAGGAACTTTCTATAGCGTCCAATTTCCAACCCCGGGAATTCCCGATAAATTTTATTTCTTTTTGATTTTTTTTTCTGATTCTGGTTCCGATTGATATTTTGAAACAAAATTGTATAGGACGGGAACTTCAATGGTCATAATGGATGTGATGATTATAAAAGGCTTAACTGCCTGTAAAAATCATACAACTTAAATAAATTACCTATTTTATAAGCTATCTATCAAATCGAAAAAATAAAATATCAAAAAATTATCATACGTTTTATTTTGTTTAGATTTTTATTTTTTGAATCAAAGTGTTTTAAAAGTGAGTTAAATGAACTTATGATGCACAATTACAAAAAAAAGGATCCACTACACGTGAACATTTTTACCTCGATTTTTTTAAGGAAATTGTCTCTGAATAGAATTCAGTTCAGAACACAATCTCACTTTTTATATTAGGTCCTGTAGAAATTAGAGCTGGGACTTCGGATATCCGGAATCCGGATATCTTGCAGCATTTATAATTATATAAGAAAATGAAATAACTCATACATGCCAGGTTTGTCTCACGACTGCACTTTTTTCATACAAATTTGAGTATTTGTATGGTATTGAAATGATATACGTCGATTTTAATTACTTTTCATGTTTTTCAATAGTTGATTGTTTATAATAAATAGTCTTTTATACATTTGCAAGTACAACAGAATTGCGTATATATTGTATTGCAATTTTATATTATTAAATTATGGATAAGCTAATACATCCCCACTTTTAAGACACAACTCTCCCTCCTTATTCTTTCACCCCCCCCCTCCCCTTCTCCCCACCAACAAAATTTTGTTAAGCGTAATAAATTCATTTTAAGTCAAATATTTATTTTTTACTGCTGTGTGTTTCTTTTTGTGAGTCAATGCCATATAACTTCAATGTGGATCAGTTTCATGGATTGATCGCAGAAATTCTTCTTGCTAAGTCAATATTTTGCTGAATACTTTTTTCGGTGTCAAACTCAGATTCTCTATTCTCCAGTTTCGCTTGAGAAACTTCGGTACGAATACCTTATTTTGACTAAGGTACTCAATTTTAAATGTAGGCAAGAGAAAATTCCAATAAAGTCATTTCGAACTTCTTGAAACCAGTTATTGATTTTTGAAGCGACGATGCCCACGAAGTAGGTAGCAAAGCAAGTGAAATAAGCGGGCGCATATGTAGATTGCAGTAGATTTTGATAAAATGTACTGGCATATCTCCGAAAACGCAAAAAATCGCAGGCTGGAAATTTCAGCAATGTTAGATTATGATCCAATCTTTCAAGTAATCTTAGTTTCATGTTTAGCATTCTATTTGATTAACAAACACAAAAAAAAAAAAGTTTTGTCAAAAAAATGCTCCAGTTATTCGATGAAAACTTCAGTTTTTGGTTTGGAAACAACATTTTATCTATTAATAGTTTCAAAGCTTATCGCATTACCTTTCCAACGATGTATAATTGTCCTAATAAAATATTTAAAATGGCTGAGCTATGTTAAAATTAAACAATCAGCCTTTTTTACGAAAAACGCTAGTTTTTTACTCTATTTTTTGACTTTCAGCTTGCGTATCTCCGTAATGAACAAACTTAGAGCTTTGAAAATTTGGATTTTTCTTAGTTAGAATGTTTACTTTCTAGAAAAAAATACCAAAAAATATTTGGAGAAGGTCACTTTTTTGAAACTTGGCCACCCAATGTACCATAGTGGACTGTGGGTCGACATTATGACGAAACAAAATAATTTTACAAGAATTCAAAAGACCTTCAATTTTCTATCACATGATTTACAGTCGAAAACTAATATTTGAAAAACTATCCAATCCGTTACATTTTTATTCCTAAATCTATTTTGAGTTTCTCAAATACTGTTACTCAAATAATTTTCAGTTCTGTTACGATTTTCGTACATCTCTTTTGATTTGGTTTAATTGAAAAGATGATATCTGATTTTATATAGAAAAAAAAATGTAAATTATCCGTACATCTGAAGCCCCAGCTCTAGTAGAAATGTTTTGCAAAGTTAACAAGACCTAAACTGATCTGATTGTTTCAATAGTTTCTTATCTTAACCCTTATACAAAAAGTGTGATTCTAACTTTTTTCTATTCAGAGTTACGACAAATTAAAAAAAAATATCCGCGTGTAGTGGATCCTTAAGGTTTAATTTAAACCTCTTACGAAGTTGACTTTATAGCTGTCGGCCACCATTGCTAGTACCAACCACTAGTGTCTTCCTTTTTATCTACAAGGACTTCGCCGCCCTGGGCTCCTAAGTGTATGAAAGTATGGCACGGAGCGACGGCGCCGAATACCCATATTTACACAAAGAATTTTAGAGCGCCCGCCGCGGGATTCGAACCGGCGACCTCTGGATTGTGAGTCCAGTGCGCGGTCCGATTGATCCACACGGGCGGGCCTCTTACACCCATGGCAAATGAACTAATTCTTCAAGTACAACACTTTGAATGATACCATAGAATAGAGAAAGATAGAATTGCCACTCATTTACCGACCGGGGGACAAAACTGTGCTGCCTAACTGATGCCAGCGGCGAAACGGGGAACTACAACACCCTGCGCATAATACTGCCAAGAATGTGGAGAATTGGTTGGCACATATATATTATTCATTAAAAATGTAAAATGATTTAAAAAAACATGGAAAACAAATCAAAACAACTATGAAAATTCAAGATAAGTGCATCCCTTAACTAGGATTTTTTTTAAATAAGATTAAATGATTTTTATTTCGCATCTGCATCTTTTTTTCTAAATTCCAAGATTATGCCAAATAAGTTGACACCCTTTTTTCACTTCTCCAAGACATCTGTTTTGTCATGTTGACATTTCGTTGTCGCTGTCAAACCAATCTTCCGGCTTAAAATCTCGTTTCTCAGTGGCATCTTCTTCACCACTTTGTTCCACTCACTCGGTTCTCGTCGACCAACCTGACCAGCAAAGCCTCCGCACTCCAACTTAAACCGCAATTTGCGCCCAATCCTATCGTTCAACCGCCTTCACTAGTCTCATCTTTTCACCCGGCTTCCAAGCACCATTTCACATTTTTGATCGCCAACTGAACGTCAACAAGCCTTTTTCCATCTGTCACTGTCAAACAAAACGCACCCTCCAGAATGCACAGGGCAGTTCCATCAAAGTGCACAGTGCGCATTTCGACTGAAGTTCCCCGTTTCGAGCAGTGGTGGCGCTGTCGGCAGTGTCCCTTGACGTTTACAAGGGGGAATCGGCAAGTGGCAATTCTACCTATCTCTATTCTATGATGATACTTTATGATTCCTTTTAAATTTTCAGTCAATTTGGTCATGGTAGACAAAAACGTATAAAAAATATATGTTTTATTAAGGCGGGAAGGGTTAATAACCAAATTCAAAAGACATTACACATTTTTTTTAAAGCTTTCTATTATTTTAATAGTTTATTTTCATTCCATAATATTTGAGAAAATTTAAATCCTCTCAATTTTTTTTAAATGTAAGTATTTTTATTTATTTATGAAAGGTGTATGATGTAGGTTAGTGTGGTTCATGGCCCCTTGGAAATGAAAAAAATGTCAGCTAGACCGTTGCATTGTTGATAAAATCATTGTTCTATGTCTACAGAAGCTTTCCTGAAATTTTCAGCCAATTTGGTTCAGGATTCATTGAAGCTCTTTAGCATTTAAGACATTGTAGGTGTGTCCATCAAAAAAATCAAAAAGCTGAGAAAATTCTTTACAATTTAGATTTCTAGAAACTGATTTCTTGAAATTGAGGAAATTGAAAATTACTAATTATTTACAAATTTTCTTAACTTTTCAATTGACGATATCTTGGCAAGTATTAGTACGATTTGCTTAAACAAAAATCTTTGTAAAACTTTCAAACAAAATCAAATTAAGCATTACATTTAAAATAAGGCCAAAATGCATGTTTAAAGTCATTTTAAAATTGTAGGCTTTCGATTTTTGGTCATATTTTAGATTTTTGGGGTTTACAGTTTTATTTGAAATGGTCCTACAAACATAGGGAATCTCATAGCTTATAGAACATAGACGTATTCTTACATAGAAACCCAAAATATGAATAACAATTGATTTTGTTTCTGTTTGGTTCTACTATGAGAAAAGATTTAAATACATCGAGCATTATTACATGAATAAAAGTATTCCTACTTAATCCAAATAATTTTCCCTTTAAAATTATATAACTATCAATACCTTGAGTTTAAAAAAAAAATGCCCTTGATTTTTTTCTTCTTTAAGTATTTTTTGAATGCAACCTAGTACATGAAAATTGGATTGCGCTTATTCGATATATTTTAAATTTGCCTCCTTTTACTTTAGAATAAAAGAATAATAAATTCAAAATCATTTTTACTATCATTTTTTACTACTGTTAAAAAAGATTTTTGAGGGTTTGTGATAAAATAAGTCGTAGAAGGCGTAGGTTTTGAGATACAAATTTGGTGTCTGCGACAAAGTTTCTTGAATTGGTATGCCCAATTAGAAAAAGAAAAAAAACCTTAAATATTCCTGGAAACTATGATTTTCTGAAAGACTAACTTGCATAAAATCAACTTAATTATGCGATCTGGACAACTGCGCACTACTGCCTCAAGAGTGTGGCAACTGTATTTTAAAAGTGTGATAAAAGTGTTCAAAACTGTTTCGAAGGTTATTTTATAACTTTTTTCGTTGAGTTGTTTACCACCATCCTTGGAGCGCCCACAAACTTTGAATTAAATACCTGTTGAAAGGTAGTTTTAATTTCTGCTTAGGGTAGTAATTGTCAAGTTACCAGCAAACGAACAAAATCTTGCAAAAATTCTGGAAAAATCTGAAAGCCATTAAATGATCTAAAACTATAGCAACGCTGTGCACCATACAATCTTGGACTTGTCTAACATGCACACTTGAGTCCCGTGGTGTTACCGAACTTTTGAGGCCATGTCCGGCGGCGGCCTTCTGTGAAGACCGGAACCCGAACCTGGGTCAGAGGGCGTTATCTCTCTCTCTGTCTTTATGTCGGATTCTGGGATGTCCACGCGATGGTCTGCTGCTGTTGCAGTGTTAACTGTAATGACAGGGCAGCCGCGTTAGCTGGTCGAATCTCCATAGGACCAAATCGGGCTGTTGTACTTGCTGAGTCCTGTAATCTGTTTAGGGGAGGAAGTGGTTAATACAGCCTGAAGCTTTAAGTTTTAGAAGCTGTATTGAACTCAACCACAAACTCTCCTTTTTTCAGCCACTGCTCATCCAATGCATCGAAGACCACGTTCCAATTGCATCGTAAAGTCAGTCCCTTGTCCACGTTCCTGGGCACTGTTAGGTCTGGGGAGGTTCTACCCTCAAACTAGGGTGTGTCCAGTAGTCGGTTCCAGTCCCCGGAGGTCGGCTGTGTCCAACGCGAGTCGGTCTTTTAATGGTGATGACAAAGGAGGAGAAAATTTTACATAATGTTTAATTTATTGTCTCGGGCTATTCATCGAACCAGCGGGGACAGTCCGGGGGTTCCGGAGCACCACGATCAAAGCGAACGTTCGGGCTGTGGAGTCTATAGAGCTTCAGGCGCAACGAGAGCAGCCCGTTGGCACAGATTAAAAATTTACGGTGATTTGTAGCTGATGGCTTTTGGCTGCACATCTGCCTGCAGTCAGTGTGCCCTCGAGTGCCGGAGATGAGTAAACAGACGAAATTGAATTTAAACTCTTATCTTATCGCTGCTGGGTGGTCGTGAACCGATCGAAGAGATAACGTTGTCCGTTTCCGGGTGAGCTAGGAGCAAGTTTGTTTTAGAAGAGGATAACTTGCAGTCGAGGCGTAATTGAAGTTGCAAGGTTTTATGTTGTACTCTGTCCAGTTTAAAATTTGATAAACTCACCCAACGATACTTCCAACAATATCCACTAGGTAACTAACTAGGAGTTAGTTAGACCCTTAAAATTTTATTTATTTTCTTTTTAAAAATGTTTTTGCAGTTTGAAAGCTGCAATCCATGATGCGAAAGGAATTTTGTAGAAAATTTCCAGAACAAAGTCCAGGCCGTGAATGAACTTTTGCAGCATGTTAGACATCACGAAATATCTAAAGCAAAATATAAAAAATAGTATTTCTGTATGTTTCTGTATTTCACAATTAAGAAATTCCCATCAAACAACTACCTCAATCACGCAGCCAAAGTAAATCTGAATAATCCAATATCATCCTAGATGGGTCCACTCAGCATCCCAAGCATGCCACAAATCGAAGTTCAACGACTGTTAAAAGGCAAACACTTGACATTCTCTGGTGTATTTTCCGTTCAATTCCCAACCAATCTAGCGCATTTCTATCTCTGACCCCGAAAGCCCGTCTACTGCCACAGGGGCTTCCCCGCAATCAAACTGCCCGCTCCGGAACTGGGCTGCCCCGTAAAAGACGAAGAATCGGGATGACAACTGATGTCCGAGGCACACGAGAGTTGGGAAAACATCCCGGGATTTTCTAGCACCTACTGGAAAGCGGGGGGCCTTGTGACTCTATATCTGAGGACTGCATCACGATTGCCAATGGGTCATCTCATATTGCACACTCACTGTGAAGCCCTTTGCTGGGAACCCATCCCCGGGAGATGATGGCAAAGCTCACAAAAAGGGCTCAAGTAGGATTTGCTGCTGCTGCTGGGGCTGATTCTGCCGAGTTGAAGGGTTAGAGTTTTGAGGTCCCGAGGAGGGGAAGTGATATATACAGCAATTCCATTTGAAAAGAGCCTAAACTGAATAAAAAGTTCTCCGATCGGGGTCAAAAATTTTCTGGGGGTTCCTTGGCCAAAATATGATTTTTTGATTTTTTGAAATTAAATCGGAGTTTTTCGACGCGCCACGCGCAAAACGGGAAAATGACGAAATCGGCAAATAATCCACTTTTTCCACAAAAACTGCGATAACTTTAAAATTTCAGCGATGACCTATAGATGTTATGGCACCTAATCTTTTTTTTCGGTTTAGGCTCTTTTCAAATGGAATTGCTGTATATATAGTAGTAATATGTGTTTTTTTGTCAAAATTTATAAACGATATATAATTTTTAGTATTTTTTTAAATAATATTATTTTTATAATTTTTGGAAATTTATCTTCACAGAAAGCTTAAATAGAATGTTTTCTAGCAACCTTCATCAATAATTTCAACTTTTTTTGTCCTTCGAGAGAGACGAATATTTCCTGCCAAATAATCAATGCTGAAATGTAGTACTTTCCAGTACTTTTTTCGGTGCTGAAAAGTTGTTTTTTTTTGCAAGAAGAATGTTAAATCTGAGGCTCAAAAAAGGTAGAAAAAAATTCAAATCAATTTTCACAGATTCCTCTAGGCTTTTCAGCTAATATATCCAAAACGGAAACCATTTTTAAATTTGTTTATGAACTTTAAAAAATATATAATTGTTGATCATGAATCAGAAACTTGTTCTTACATCGAGTGACTGTTTCAGTTTAAATTATAGTTAAAGGGAGAAAGGTATACATTTTGAATATTTAGCAAACAATAAAAAAATAAAATTCATGTAACAAACATGTTTTGAAACATTTTTAAATGTAATCAGATTATTTATGGTACGGCTGATGCAAATATTTATCAAAGTTTATGTCGACCCCCCCCCCCCCCTTCCTAACAAAATCGGTCCGAAAAATCAGGGTGCAAATTTTTCTTTCAAGGTATAACCAACTGAAAAAAAATAATTTAAATGCATTTTCCTGCGTTCAAAATCATAATTTGCTGGTTTGGGATTGATCAAAAATATTTTCAATTTTTGTGGAATTCCAATGTACAGCACCGCAAAAAGTTTTTTTTTCGGCGAAAAAAAAACTTTAGTACGGTAGGAGGATTTGTGAAAACTGGGGGTGATTGATATGAAAACGAACTGTGAGGCGCGGTTAGTGTCAAAAGCATTGTTTAAAAACACGAGAGGTTTTTCAGGTTAAGGGCGGAGGAGTGTTAAGTAAGCGGGGGGGGGGAGGTGGGAGTGCTTATAGCAAGGATGAGGTGCGGGCTGTAAGGGGCGGAGTTGGGAGGGAGAGAGGGGTGTTTTGTTTTATCTTCCCCGTGGGTGTGGTAGGGTTGGGGGGCTCGCTCGCTCTGGGTGCGCACGGGGGTGGGTGTAGACGCTGCATTTACGGTCTAGGCTACAGGGGGTCTCTGGATCCAGGGGGGACGGGAGTTTGGGGAGGTCACTATAGGATTGCGTCAATTCACCTCATTTACTCACCACACATCACTCTTGACTAACTCATTCACCACTGAGTGGGTGCTATCTCTACTCATTGGGACTCACTCATTCACTCCCTCATTTGGACTCACGGAGCATTCATTCACTCTCTCAATTCACTTACTCATGTATTACGGCTTCCGGTCACAGTTCACGGTATTCTGCGTGCGCGGAGGTGTTCACAGCGGAAGACTGAAGCGGTGCGGTATCGAGACGGGGAGCGCGTGTGGACGAGCCGCTCGTACATGGAGTCGCGCGGGTCCTGATATAGGGTAGGGGGCGTCCGGGTGGGTGCATAGGGAGCATGGGGACTGTTAGACCACGGCAATGCTCTCGGGGGTCGTGCATCATTGGTCTCTTACAGTCTCTACGACTAGAGTGTTGGTGAGTTGTGAGACAGTCACACACAGAAGGCTGCATGATATTGTGCGGGATTTATCGAGCTAGTGCACATATGGTGGGTGGATACTATTCTAGGACACACACGTTATGTCGCGGTTTTGTGGACTTATCACTTACATGGATTCACACGGAGCGTTGTGCATTTCTGGGCGAGCGAATCACGTACAACGGAGTGCGCCTTGAGCGCAACCTGAAACTGCGCTTACACTTACTCAATGACAAAAGACTCACGAGATCACACTCGTTAAAATTTTAGTATCGACTATTTATAGGTGCTACTAGAAAAGTCATTCGCGCGAGCGCAACACAGTCGTTCTCTAGGAGCTTTTAGACTGCGAACACAGTGGCTCAGTGAGATCGCGACGATGAGTCGATGACTGGAGCAGAGAGTAGGTGAGATGCTCAGCTTTTGCTGTGAGAGATACGGGAGTGAGACTTCTACCAACTGCAAGCGACTGAGACATCATGTCTCTAGACGAGTCACATGTCTTAACATCGAGCGGAGAGCGAGAAGTTAGAGAGACTAACACACAAAGATCTATACACAGTATTCTTCGCCAGATCAATCACACTGCGTGATAAAGTCGCAGCTTTTGGTGATGAAGGTTGTGATATCTGCACAATATGTCTAGTCAGATCACTACATCTCACACACACTCTACTCACACATCATATCGGGCATGTTCAATGTCTAAATTGAGATGTCTGTACACTAAATCTTTAATCACACACAACACAATTAGGCTAGTCTAAGGCTAAAGATGGACCAAGTAGATCACTACATGTAAAATTAGGCGTGTGGTGGACGGCCCAAAAATCCATCAATATTTCAGAAAAACAAGTTTTTTCAATAGTGTTTAGAGAAATAGTTATGTTAAAAATTCTTAGTTTAATTTCCGGGGTGACTTTGAAAGTCATAGTTTTTCTTGTTGAAATCATATTTAAGTTGTTCAAACTTTATTTGTACGTTGTATGTACTATCACTAAAGTAGCTGATATAGTTTTTGAGAAAAAAAAAATCAATGTTTATATTTAGTTTACTAAGTTTATAATCTTTTTAACAAAATACATATAAATTTTAGGTAAAATTGTTAAAAAGACGGAATTTGGCGTGAAATTTGTTAAAACTGGTTTTGTTTATAACATCATTGATTTATATTGTATTTTATACTGAATTCGAAGCACGAATCAAAAGTTTTCACATTTTACATGAAATTTGTTTTAACTGAAATTGCCTATAAATTTGGAGATTGTTTTTAATTGTGTTTAAAAAACACATATTTTTTATTATTTAAAAACTTATTTACCCTTCTCCTACTGGAAAATTGTCCAAAGAATCCGAAAATAAATTCCGTTTTCCGATTCAAAATCATGTTCATTGAGAAAATCATGACACTTTGAGAAGTTTAAAATAATGACTTTCATCAACATTTTCTTAACTATAGTTAACTAACTTTTTAAACTTTCCAAAATTTTATGAAAAGTTCTGTTTGATTTACTTTGAACACTTCTCTACCACGGTAAGTATAATTCTAAACCATTCCGTACGTTTTTTGATTGTACTCTTCATTTTGCGGAAAAATCGCAAACCTATCAAAGTCACCCCGGCTATCAAAGTCACCCCGTTTTACGGTAATCCATCTTTGTGTTTAGTTGCACTCGAAAATGACCTTTGAGAAGGGCGTAAGATATTTAAATAATTTTGTACTTCGTAATTAGAAAATTACTGTATCCGTTGCTTCGCATCAAAATGTGTTCAAAAAATTGTCAAATTGTCAAATTGTCAAATTGTCAAATTGTCAAATTTTCATATTGTCAAATTGTCAAATACTTTAGGTAAAGGGTACTGTTGTACTAAACTTTGAATCAAAGCCGAAACAAATTCGGTGGTTACTCGTAATATGTTTAATTAAATATGGATCAACAACATCATTCAATTTTCTGTTTTTTTTTACCAAAGTAAAACTTTCAAACATGACACGTTTGACATCACAACTTCCCCCTGCTCGGGACGTCCAAAAGACCCTTTCTCCGCCTCTACCTCGATCGGTCTCGGTTTGGTCTCGGTTGGTACACGTCTAATAACTAGGGATAACAATAGATTCTGTGTGCCTCTGTGTGATGAAACTTTGTGGGCAAAATGAATCCTGGAAAGCTAGCCAGAACCCCAGGCAGTGTCAGTAACTGGAGCAACTAGCTGGCCGTTGCAACGTTGAGGTTGGTAAGTGGTGGTTTAATATCTACGATTATGGTCAAATGCTCGGTGGGTGGTGCAGAAAGGGGAGGGTGGGGCTGGTTATTGAGCCGTTTTGGAAATTTGAATTTTAATAGCTGGAAATCGTTCTGGCTATTCAGGTCGAGCCATTACTGTATCGATCGGGGATGCTGAAGGTACTGTATTGAGGCAAGATTAGGTTGGCTTCTTGATTACGATGTGAGAAAACGATTGCCCCCTTTTGTATCGTATCGTTCCGGATTGGAGCAGCAGCAGCAGCAGCAGATTTGATATGGTTCAGATACTTTGTATCCAATTAGGGCAGGCAAGCTGAATAAAAGAAAGAAAGTCAAATTTGGCTATATTTTAATCTGTTCGTAATCCTAGTCATAAAAACTCTATACTTTTCTGGCACAAGACAAGAGAGACTTACTAGTAAACCGTAAAACATAATCTTTGCATCTGAAATTGGTTTGATGACATAAAATACAATCACAAATTATCTTCTGATTCTCGTTTTAGAGAATTTAATCTTGAAATGAGTTGGTTGATACAACAAATAAATGTCAAGGAATAGAATTCAAGGAACATGATAACAACACAAAGAAAAGAAATCGATTTTTGAAATTGATATCGTGACTCTGCGACTGGAAATAAAACAAAACATTTGCTCATCCCGCAACCTCCTCTCAAATCAATAACTTTTCAATTTTACTTCCTCGTCTGATTTTTCCACCAGTTTTTATATCCTCCCCTTTCCTATCACACTCCCACCCACACACACATCATCGCACAAACGAACCGTGTCATCGTAAAAACTGGCTCAAATCGATTTATTCCAACAAATAACTCAATAATCGTAAAATAAAACGTTCACCGAGACTCAGATTTTCCTCCCCCAACACGTTTCAAATAACGTCAACATAGCTCCCCTCCCCTTCCTTCTTTAAAAAGGCCGTTAAATCTTGTTTTGAAACCCTGGCCGAAAGCTCCAGTTTCACCGCCCGTGCATGCAAGCTTTTGTTGTTTTTCTTCGCTGCTGCCGCGTCATATTCCTACATGCCTGTGCCTGGGCAAAATCCGACCATTCATACAACTTTCCAAAGTTAAGACATTTAATCCTTCGAGGTTGAAAAGCAGCAGCGGCAGCAGCAAAACAAAAACAACCCCCTGCAGAGGTACGACGCTTAAACCTTCAAGGTTACAACTCAAAATTGAAAATGACAACATTTTGTATTAAAAAATATATTTAAAATTTTCCAGAAATCAGCCTCTTGGACACCAGGAATTGTTTCGTCCACGCAAGTTTTCAAAATCTGTATCACTGATTTTTTAATTTTTTTTCGTGCTAAAAATTTACATAATTTTTATGTAACAATTAAACACAAAAAAATCGCTTTGCAGAACAAAAAACTATGAAAAATGTAATTAACAAACAAGCTTTGAACCAGCAAGGGAAAACATTTTTAAAATAATACATGATTTTGGGAAAACTTTGAAAAAACGATGAAAAAATTATTTAATTTTTAGATGCAAAATTAGATTTGCGATCAATTTTTATTGAAGAAATTTTTATTAAGTGCACCGTTTTAGAGATTTGCAAAAATAAAATGGTTTCGTTGATTCTCCAATAGTACTCATGGTTGCACAAGTCTCAAAATGTTGTTTTTAGGAGTTTAGTAAATTGAATTATTTATTTCTATTTTTTATCCTACAAAAAGTCATACAAACCATGACAATTGAACCTAAACTTGCTGCAATACAGTCACAAAAAGAAAAAGAAACATGAAAAATTGGGATTTTGATTGCTACATAAATTGTACTTAACTTTCAAATGCCGATATCTCAGCTACTATTAATCCGTCTCACCCAAACAACCCACCATTTTCTAATGTCGATATCTCAGCAACAAATGGTCCGATTTACAATGTTAAAATATGGAGCATTCGTAAAATTTTCCGATCTTTTCGATTTTTTTTAAACCAAGACTAACATTTTAAAAGGGCGTAATATTGGATATTTGGCCCTTTCGAAATGTTAGTTTTGATTTTTTTTTGAAAATATTGTTTTCGACAAGATCGGAAAATTTCACGAATGTTTCATATTTTATCATTATAAATCGGACCATTAGTTGCTGAGATATCGACGTTAGAAAATGGTGGGATGTTTGGGTGAGACTTGGTAAACATCAATTTTCATGTTTTAAAACAGGGGTGCTCAAAGTTTTTGGAGGCCGGGCCAAATTTGAAGCTCAAATGAGCTTGCGGGCCAAATTTACAAAGGGAGCATCCACAAACCACGTGGACACTTTTTTTTGAAAATATCATTCCCCCCCCCCCTCCCCATCGTGGACAATTTCCCTACCAATAAAAAAAAAATTGTATGGATCGTGGACAATCGCTCCCCCCTCCCCCTAAGGTGCCCACGTGGTTTATGGATGGTCCCAAAAAAGGTTAATGAAAAAAAATTAAATTACATTATTTTAATTTAAAAGATTTAATCTGTTATTTAAAAAAAAATCAATTCGAAATAATAGAAACCACAAAATAACGGTTTTCTATCGGTATCGTCGATTTTATTGTTTCAGGTATTTGAAAAAAAGTTTTTAGCTGAATGTACTTGTGTTATTAAAAAAAAACAAAGTTTTGTTTTTACATTTCGAAAATGGTGACATTACATGTTGAACAATTCATCTAAAGGTGTAATTTTATCTATAAATTAAGAATGGCTAATGAAAAATCGTTGAGAGCCAGAATTTCAACATTTCAATGAAAAAAATGTTAGAAAATGTTTTAAGTTTCCGTATAGTAAAACTGATTCGACCAAAAAAAATTAAAAAAAAATATTTATTTCATCGAAAATTAAATTTATTATTTTTAAAAAAAATTTGAAAATATATTTTTGCTCCTGGTTTTTGAGCCAGTTTTTTTTAAATAATGATGGAGGGGTGGGTTGATCGACGAAAGCTTTGTAAAATATTTGCAACAAACTTGATCCTCCGATTTCCACATTTTGTCTGCCTGAATCAGTTGGTAGTCAATCAGATTCATTATCTAACTGTAATGAGTTCGAATCCCGAAGGAAGTCCAAGGTATGTTTGACGGTCAGTTCATAAAAGTGTCATTATGACTTGCAACTTAATAAAGAAAACATACATTTTTGCAACGATTACATAGTAAAACTTGAACGTTTTTAAAATATTTCTAAAAATGTTTGATGACAATTTTGACGATATTTAATAGTTTCACTCACATTGAAACGTGTGAAATTGTTTTAATTATAAAATATTTTGAACAAATTATTTGTATCCTAAAGTGGGGATCATAATATTGATAAATCACAAGTTTTTTTATTAACAAAAAATAAAAAAAAAGATTTGCATATAAAAGTTTAAAATAAACCTTAATTTTTAAAAGTATAAAATAACTTTACAAGTGGTCAACGGGCCATTTTACATGATCATTCAAAATGGGTCCGCGGGCCACAAAATATCACCTCGCGGGCCATACTTTGGTCACCCCTGTTTTAAAACCTTTGCATGGCAATATCTCAGCAACTGAGGGTCGTATCAACAAAGTTCAAAAAAGCAAAATATAGAGAATTTTCTCAGCTTTCCAAAAATATTTTTTTTCAAAAGTGGGCAAACATATGCAATAATATTTTCAAAAAAGTTACCTAAAAATGGCTATAACTTGAAAACGGTGCACTTTATCAAAATTTCACTGAAGTACTTTTTGATTGCAAATTCGATTTTACATCGAAAAATGAAGTTGAAAAATGTTTACGACCAATATTTTGATGTTTTGAAAAAATCAGTATTGATTCAAAAATTCATAACTCGGTCAAAGATTTTTTGCTCAATTTGGAAATTTCTGAAAATTGGCATTTGATGTCCTCTAGAACAAATCAAAAAATGAAACAAATTAAAAATAGTGTTTTTTGCAAATCAAGTTTTAGTGACAAAAAGATAAATAAAAAATCAAATTTTTTTTACCGTGTATCATTTTTTTTCAGTGTTGTCCATATTCATACCTACAACTTTGCCGAAGACACCAAATCGATCAAAAAATTCCTTCAAAAGATACAGATTTTTGAATTTTCATACATCGTTTTTGTATGGACAGCTGTATGGAAAATAATATGGACAAACTAATGATGCAAAGTGGCTTCTTTGGGCATACCGAAGGCATCAAAAAAGTTTCAGTCGGATAAAAAAATACAAAAAATAAATAAAAAAAAGACCGATTTCGTAGAGAACTGCTCATATAGAAAACAAAATTTCTGTAGCAACATTTTAAAGAGTCGGTGTGACGTTGCTCTTACGGCCTTTCGTTCCATTTAAACGCGTGTAATCAGCATTAAAATAGCACTATCGTACAGCCCCTTTCAAATACTCTCCTGATTTATAAATAATTTTTTTTGAGCAAACTATTTTTTGTGTCAAAATGTGAAATAAAAACATGATTATATTTTTAAGAGCTTCTCCATTTTTTTCCACGAATTGTTCTCAACATAACCACCAAATTTTCCCAAGACTGGAATTCTGGAATTTCGTTTCTATGAGTCTGGAATATTGAGGTACCATTTTTGGATAGACATCTGTAAAATTTGTAAAGAAACATGTACGGATGAACAAATGAAGGAAAATGGCTTCTTTGGTCATAGGGAAGGGCCCTTCAAAGTTTAAGGCAAATACAAAAAAAAAAATCGATGACCAAAATTTTGTAAAATTGCTCTGCATGTGAAATTTCAGCATTTAAAATAAAGTAGAAAAGATCTTTTTGCACCCCATTCTGAAACTACTTACCGTCAGCTGGGGTGAATCTGGACTACAGTCTGACTAGAGACAACAATATTAGAGTACTTAAGAGCAACAAATTTGGAAATATATGTACTTATCTTGGTTTTCTATGTCTGTACTATCCGAATCCATTAAGAATACACAAAAATCTGCACAAAGCATGGTTTCGATTCTGATTACGGTACTTTCCTGGCATTGAGAACAGAATCGAAAAAATACTAAAACTATAAATTTTCAGCTCTCTAATGTGTGCTGTAAAGTTGAACTTTTCCGCCTATTAAATTTTTGCTTTAACCCAACCGATTTTTATGTGTGTAGAAAAGAATCAAAATAGTAGTTTATGCAACAAGTTGCAAAAAGAGGATTTTTTCAGCACGAGTCGTACATTTATCCAACGAGGTTCACCGAGTTGGATAAATACGAAGTGTGCTGAAAAAATCAAGTTTTGCAACGAGTTCCATACAACATTTTTTGCAATTCCGAAAAACACCCATTGAGTGAAATTTTAAGTCAAATTTTCATGTATTTTGTTAATAAATCGTTTAAATAAAAAAAATGTTGAAAAGTGTTACTTTTCGAAACAAGTGCTGAAAAGTTCAACTTTTCAGCACCCATTTTAGTGCTGAAAAGTAGAACTTTTCAGCATTTATTTTGAAAAGTGTTGCTATTCGATTCTGTTATTTTTGGTACAGAAAAGTAGGCTATTTCGTCGTTCAATAATGACAGGAAAAGTAAGTAGTTTCACGACGGAATTGCAAAAAATTAAATTAAAACTAACTGATTTTGAGAATAATTGCTTGGAATTTAACTCAAACTTATTGAAAATGTGTCAATAAAGTTGAAATATATATATTTTTACAATGGAAACATACAAATGAAAGGTTAATTTTTATTTTTATTGCTATTTTAATCTATTTGCAACCAATTGTATCCTCTTAATTATAACTTTGATATTGATAAAGCTTTGGTTACTACATCACAAACATGTTTTTAAGAGTTTGAACTCTTAACTCTTAATCAGTAAGCGAAAAATAACCTTGATAAAATGACCTGCATATTTAATTCGATTATTTCCACGGTTTCTTTGCTAAGTTTTTTTTTATTCATAGATTTTTTTAAGATTTAGAATATTTTTTATATTGTTGGATTATAGTAGATCTTTTCGGAACAATGTGTTTTTTTTTCAAACGAAAATTCTGTTTTTTTTTTAAATATTATTTGTGTGAAAGATAAAAGAATATAAATCATCTGTCCATCAGAATTGTTTAATGTGTTTAACTGATTGAGATATAAAAATTAAAATCACAGGATAGAAAATCGGGTACCTCGGCATCTTAACACTTTTTTGACAGCTCAACTGTCGAGATTTTTCGAAAAAAGACGGTATCGTGCTTGTACATCCTTGAACCAGCTCCCATACAAAGGAGAATGGGCAAATTTGGTCCAAGGATGTACACGAACGGGACCAACTTTTTTCGAAAGATCTCGCCGAGACATGAAAAAAAGTCTTCTGGACCAACTCTCTAAACCCCGGGGTTCAAAAGTTACAAGCTGTTGAAGTTTGAGCATTTTGGGTAAAAATGTACGAAAAATCGAATTTTTGCTATTTCTAAAATCATTCATAAAATCTCTGTTTCATTATGGATTTCGATTTTCTTGACTTCATTCGACGCGTATCAGCAAATACTATGAGTTCTGATATGTCTTAGCATGATTGAAACATGATTTATCTTGTTTTTATCCGTTTGAACCGTTTATGCAAGAGGCATCCCATAGAAACAAGTCGAAACTTCAAGGTTTTGAAACCGGATCCAACCCAGACTGCTTCAGTGAGAATGGAAGGCTTCAGTGCAATGTTGTAACAACTTATTGGGATGGTCTGAGTCATCCGAGAACTCCTTGGAGTTAAGACCGGTGAGTCTACCGTCGTAACAAGCAAGATGTCGGTGGTTTTTGACCACGGATCATACCCGCATACACCCAAAGGAAAAATATATCTCAAAATCTGCAACAGTGGATTTGTTGCAGAAAATGTCATATTTTATAACATTTTTTGCAGCAAGCCCCTAGATCATTTTTGCCCGCGTGTAAACATTTTAGCGATCTGCAGTTCTCACCAACACATATAATGCTGGCCCGTCCCCGAGCGACACTCTAAAGAGAAGCATATGTTGGTGCTCTTTCACTCTCATTCCATTAAGCGTCCATGGCGCGGTGGTAGCGTGTCGGATCAATAACCAAGAAGTTGGTGGTTCAATCCTCGTTCTGCTAAGTTTTTTTTTGTAAAATACAACCAAAAAGCCGTCGGTAATGTCGATAATTGTCGGTAACGGGCAAAAATGTCATACTCCTATATCGCAAAAAATGTATGAGGACAGATTTCATGCAGATTCTGATATACTTTCATGCCTGGACTCCCTGGAGTTTAGATATTTGGGTCACTGTAACAAGAAAAAGGTCGATGATTTTTAACCGCGCATCATAACCGCAAAGATTCAGTGAGTATGGCAGACTGTATTGCTGTTATGTTGGGATGTTCTGGACCATTCCAGGGAGTCCTAGGATGACCAGAGACATCCGAACACATTAACAAAGCAGTCTACCATACTGACTGAAGCTATGCGGGTATGTTCCGGGGTCAAAAACCGTCGACCTCTTGCTTGTTACGGCTGTAGCTCCACTGATCATAACTCCAGGGAGTCCTTGGATGACTCAGGACATCCTAACACATTAACAAAGTAGTCTACCACACTCACTGAAGCTATGCGGGTATGTTCCGTTGTCAAAACTGGTCGACATTTTGCTTGTTACGGTAGTAGACCCACAGATCTTAACTCCAGGGAGTCCTAGGAGAACCCAGGACACTCCAACACATCAGCATAGTAGTCTACCATACTCACTGAAGCCATGTGGGTATGATCCGTGGTCAAAAACCGCCGACATCTTGCTTGTTACGGCGGTAGACTCACCGGTCTTAACTCCAAGGAGTTCTCGGATGACTCAGACCATCCCAATAAGTTGTTACAACATTGCACTGAAGCCTTCCATTCTCACTGAAGCAGTCTGGGTTGGATCCGGTTTCAAAACCTTGAAGTTTCGACTTGTTTCTATGGGATGCCTCTTGCACAAACGGTTCAAACGGATAAAAACAAGATAAATCATGTTTCAATCATGCTAAGACATATCAGAACTCATAGTTTTTGCTGATACGCGTCGAATGAAGTCAAGAAAATCGAAATCCATAATGAAACAGAGATTTTATGAATGATTTTAGAAATAGCAAAAATTCGATTTTTCGTACATTTTTACCCAAAATGCTCAAACTTCAACAGCTTGTAACTTTTGAACCCCGGGGTTTAGAGAGTTGGTCCAGAAGACTTTTTTTCATGTCTCGGCGAGATCTTTCGAAAAAAGTTGGTCCCGTTCGTGTACATCCTTGGACCAGCTCCCATACAAATTTGCCCATTCTCCTTTGCCAATTCTCCATTGAAGGCCACTTGGTTTATGCTCTATCCCTTACAGCTATTGGCGATGTTTTGGAGGTTTACTCTCCGGATTTCTAAATTATTTACAAATTCATTTTCATGACGTTGATTGTCTTTGTATTGTTTCTACAATATTTATAAATTACTAAATTCCCAGGAGTTTCAAACAAATTTTCCAGGAATTGATAGGTTTAAGAAATCTGCCAATCTCCGGATTTTTGCCTTCCTCACCTCAATGAGGAAAGGCTATAAAATCACTCGAAAAATGAACTTTTTTATTAGACCTCGTAGACCCACCTTCACGTATACCTATCGACTCAGAATCAAGTTCTGAACAAATTTCTGTGCGTGTGTATGTCTGTAAGTCCGTGCACCGAAAAATATGTACACGATTATCTCCGGACTGGCTGAACCGATTTGGACCGTTTTAGTCTCATTCAATCCGTCTTGGGGTCCCACAAGACCCTAGTTAATATTATGAAGTTTAGAAAAGTACTTCAAAAGTTATGCTAAAAAAACGATAAACTTTGGAAGATTGTAAAAAGGGTGGTTTTTGTAAAAAAAAAACCCGTCATGCTATATATTGTTAGAAAGTTATTTGAAAGACGCGTTCAAAAGATTAAAGATCTGACAACCCCACACCCAAAGGAATAAAATATCTCGAAATCTGCAACAGTGGATTTGCTGCAGAAAATGTCACATTTTATAACATTTTTTGCAGCAAGCCCGTAGATCATTTTTGCCCGCGTGTAAACATTTCAGCGATCTGCAGTTCTCACCAACACATATAATGCTGGCCCGTCCGCGAGCAACACTCCATAAAGAAGAATATGTTGGTGCTCTTTCACTCACATTTCATCAAGCGTTCATGGCGCGGTGGTAGCGTGTCGGATCATTAATTAAGAAGTTGGTGGTTCACTCCTCGTTCTGTTAAGAGTTTTTTTTTGTGAAATAAAACCGGTAATGTCGATAATTGTCGGTAACGGGCAAAAATGTCATACCCCTATATCGCAAAAAATGCATGAGGACAGATTTCATGCAGATTCTGATATACTTTCATGCCGCCATGCATCACAATCATGCGAACGTTGTTTGGGTGCATCAAAAGTTATGAGCACTTGAGTGTTATTTAGTCACTTTTTTGAGGCCGGATCTCAAATATTTTGATGAAAAAGTTGTCCGGATCTATAAAAGTTATAAGTACTTAAGTGTTTTTAATACGCTTTTTTTAGGCCGGATCTTAGATATTTTGATAAAAATAAATGTTATTTATACACTTTTTTGAGGCTGTGTAGTGTATTCACTTTATGAATGCGAGGAAGGCACCAACCACCTAAAGGTGGATTAAGTAACGTTTTTTAACATGAATTTTTCTGTAGTCACCCTCTTAATGTAATTTTATTCATTCATTCCTCGAAAAAATGCTGCAATTGATTCAGTCATAGAAAGTAATAACATCTTATCGAGCACTAGAAGGTTAACACACCCACTAGTGAAGCGTGTCTCATCTTCGTTATCTCACCAGAGGCCACCGAGCCCACTTTTCCCAACTCTAAACTGTATGTGGGATGACACGTGGGGGATGCTGGTGCTGGTTGTGGGTGGCCTTTTCTGGGGAGGTTCTGGGCCTCGCGGCACCAATCCGCCCTAAATCATGGCCGTAATTTTACGCGTTATTAAGCAAAGCTGGCGAAGCAAAGTATCACATGGCAACGACGACGACGATGGATCTGTTGGAAGGCCTGGTTTTGGGATTTTCCACTAGTTACAGGGTGGGAGTTTGCGTTTGGAATGGAACTCTTTGCTAAGTTTGGATGATGAGATGGGATGAGACTATGCAGCTCGGCAAGAGTGCCAATGAATGCTGCAGGGATAGTAACTAGAATCTGGTTTTAAGGTTGAGTATAGAAGTGTTATTAGTCGAGCAAATTACACTTTTTCAAATGATCGGTGGAAAACTTTCACCAGAAACAGAAAAAGGTGCATTTCTTGAAATCAATTTGTATATTGAACAACTTTAAAAATCCATGTCTTGGCAATACTGCTTAATGTCACCGCCTGAATTTAGCCAGGACTGCACTCTAAAGTGGTTGCCCCATCTCCGTTGAACGCATCCCCTTGAAATACTTCCATCAGGCCTACAACATGGCTAAAGTTTTCCTAATAACCACGGGACATCCCCGCTGAGCATGAGATATTGAAAACCGTCAGCTGCCGGCAGAAACCCTGCTATCACGATGGTGTCCCAACCTCCTCATCCAAGGCTAGGTTGCGCCCTCTGGAAGTTCCTCTTCAAAGGGCGTCATGTATCATCTTCACATGTGGGTTGCACAATCTCGTGCAAAAGGTGGGATGAACTGCTGTGACCTAAATGTACGGTGTAGCATGAAATGAAAATTGAATTAAATACGGTGATGCCATCACAAGATAGAAGGGGGTTGAGGGATGGGGAAAAAAACCCCGTCAAATTAAGAAAATTCATACGAGAGCATCAAATCACGTCGCGAATCGCTTCCAGGATTAAATTGCTTGTTCGCGCGGAGGATTTAAACGAGCTGACGCATGACGAGTGTGCTGTTAAGGGTGACAAGCTTTAAAGAGCTTCACGTGTGACCTAGTGATAAGTATGTTGAGTAGAATAAAATGTTTCTTAAAATCCCCGAGAGTTCTTAGTGTTGTTATTTTGGTTTGAAATTGGTAACATCTTGAGACAAGTTATTCAAAAGTGGTTGTTTTCTGCATCTTTTAATGTTTCAATATCTGTAACTTTAAATTTAAAAATTAAAATTGTTTTAAAAATAGCATCCTGATTTTCGATAATTGTAAAAGAAAAGGGGTGAAAGAATCAAATTTCAATTTAATATACAATTATAAGAATGCTTAAACTGCCTTCTTCTTCCGCACCAAACAAAATTAGTCCCAAAAATGTATCTACCCTTCAACAGTAGTAAAAACCCGATTTAATCCCATCTGGGGTGAGATAGAGCCTTTCTTACAAAAGGAAGTTAACGGCAGTTGATTTTTTTTTTTTCAAGGAAATAGCAAAATAAAGAATGGTCCATTCATAATACAATTCGAAACTCAACCATATTTTTTCATATAACTGAAAAGCGCTGGTTTTTGCCCCATTTGCCATGGCCGGTTGTAAGCTGTGCTCGCACACAAGCATTTTCGATTTTTTAAATCAGAACACATTGTTTTTGAGACAGAGAATTAGCTCACAATTTGCGATGTTCGTAATGTTTTCTGCATATCGCTAAATTGTTCGTATTCTCTGAGTGTTTTTTGCACTTTTCAAAATATTAAAAATTAACGAGAAAACAAAATAATTCCGTCTTGCTCCAATGCGTTAAAGTGGTTACAAAATGACTGGCAGAAAGTGTTTCAACACCCGAGAATTTGCCGTGTTGTAAACGATGTAACGGTAAAGCCGTATAAATGTTCTTGAAAGCTTTGAAACGCCTACTGTAATTCACTAAACTGTCATTTAGGTGTTAGGCAAAATTGTGAGCTTTCAATAAGCAAGCCAGAAAATTATGTAGTATGCATTTAGGCGTTTTTGGGATTGGGAAGCATACAACGACCGAGCGCTCCGAATAAACCACCTTGGTGCGCAGGTACGATGAACAAAAATACTAATACACAAAAAGGCTAGTACCGAAGCTAGAAAACCAAACCCGCGATGTGCGTTGTCACTGGCACATGGGAAGCTTGGACGCTTCCCAGAAATTCGTTCGCTCAGAGTTCGATCAGAGAATGAGCAAAACAAAAAAGAAAGGCAAAAGAATGAGCATGAGGCTTCAGAACAGATAGCTGCTTGCGTCTAGTTTGCGTTCACTGAAGCTTAGCATAGAAAATAATGATAGGCGATGTGTGATGAACGAGCAATCGATAAAGAAACTTGCACTAAAAGGGGGTAATCTAGTATCAAAACTCTATACGCGCCAGCATCACGCGCCAGCATTGCTCGCGTCTGCATGTGAAGCTCAACTTGACAACTTGTCGACGAAGCGACGAAAATCGATCGTCCATGATTTTTTGCAGATTTTTCGAATGAATATTTCTCGAGAAATGATTTAGGAACGAAGCTTGATTTGGCGTCGGAGCCAAAAGCAAATCCTATACCTTTCTTTAGTAAGAAAGGCAAAAATGGAAATTTTCTAAAATCTGAACGGTAAATCCGAATGAGGTCAAATTTGTTTCAGAACATCGAGTATGGTCTAGATTATGATGTGGAGAAAAAAAATTAGATAAAATGCCAAAGGAATAGTTTTGGCATTTGGTGAAAATTGGCTTTTACCTTTTTTATGGGTTTTTCCCCCTCACAGTGAATTAGTCCACAAGCTGTAAATCAAGAACCACATTACCGACATGGATGAAAATTTGGGAGGATGTAGGGCTGGAAAAATGCAATGTTTTGGATAAATAAACGATTTCAATACTTCAATTTTCGACCGAATTTTCATTTGAAAACCGCCTGATTTGGTGAAAACACAGTCCGAGTCCCCATAAAAAATGGATAAATTCAAATTTGGTATGGAACTGGTTCAGGTTCAGCACATCCCCTTTCAAATGCGCCCAAGAGAGCTTAAATCCATAATGTGGGCTCTGAGAAACCCCCTACCACAAAATTGAGCACTTTTTTACCACACACGGACGTCACGCGTGCTCTACAGTAAATTAAGCGCCAAAATTCGGATATTGGAGGTAGACAAATTCTGTCATTGTCAATCGATCGGGCGTCGAAAATCGATCGTCCATGATTTTTTGCAGATTTTTCGAATGAATATTTCTCGAGAAATGATTTGGGAACGCAGCTTGATTTGGCGTCGGAGCCAAAAGCAAATCCTATACCTTTCTTTAGTAAGAAAGGCAAAAAGAAGTACCTAAACTCGATTTCGGCCGCAGTTTCGCTTCCGACAGGTGAGCAGGGTATAATGAACTGGGTTGGACATGTTTATGTTTGCAGTGTTTTCCATTTTCCGGTCGTTTAATGTGGTCTGATTTTCGCATAAAAGGGTAGAGCAACCAACACGCACACTTTTCCTTCCTCCCTTCAGGGGCCTGCACGTGCTGGGAGACACTTTTTAAAAGCTGCTGCTGTTGCGGTTGGTCCGTGGTTGGGTTGATTGTTGAAAGGATTTGGGGAGGGACAAGAAACGAAAAAAAATGAATAAAAAAACTAAACCAAACTAAACAAGAAACTAAGAAACTAAGAAACTAAGAAACTAAGAAACTAAGAAACTAAGAAACTAAGAAACTAAGAAACTAAGAAACTAAGAAACTAAGAAACTAAGAAACTAAGAAACTAAGAAACTAAGAAACTAAGAAACTAAGAAACTAAGAAACTAAGAAACTAAGAAACTAAGAAACTAAGAAACTAAATAAACTAAGAAACTAAGAAACTAAGAAACTAAGAAACTAAGAAACTAAGAAACAAACAAAATTTGTTTTTCGTAATTAGACGACTGTAACAAACATTGAAGACCTTTAATTTTTATCCTTTAGGCATACAAAAAAACAATTTTTAGTCTCAATTTCATCATACTCAAAATCCTTGTGAAATCTCACACAAAATTATCAAGAATTTGATAAAAATCCTTGCTGAAATTTCAAAAAAACAAATCACAAATTAGAACCTCCCTAACCTTCGCCACTCTAATTCTCTTCATGCACTTTCCTTTTTAACCGATGCGTGAGTTCAGTTCACATATTTTGCATACGACGACCCGACCAAAATTGGAAAAACTCTCCCTCTTCTCTTCTTCAAGTGAGAGCCCAAATCTTGCTGTGCTGGTACGGTCTGGTCTGGTTTAATAAAATATCTGTCAGAGCCATTAAACTCGAGTCGAAACTTCATGGAGCGCATTTTATGGGCCTGTTTCGAGAGTGAATCGCCTCTCGGTCCGTTCCGTAAGCTGCCTAGCTCAAGTGGAAAAATTGAAAGTCCAAATAAAAAAAAGCAAGCATGCAAACAAACTGGAAAACAATATGTGCGTGCGAGTGTGGCAGAAACAGCACTTGAGAGCTGCTTTTTTTTTCGTGGGGAGGAAAAATCTCCAACCCTAAAAGCAGGCAAAAGAATGCGAAAATGTTTCCTTTCTGGTGTTCTTCTCTCTCTGCGAGAGCAGCGAGGGCAAATTTCCACATACCTTTCATTTGGTGAAGTTTTCCCCCGGACCCTCGCCTCAAGAGGTCTTGACATCAAATAAACTCCCAGCCCCAAAGAGTAAGGGCCGGATTTTGCTGAATAAAAGCTTCAGCCAAGTATGCGAAACAGTCAGTGCTTTCGCTGTTGCCTTTTTGGCCCGCCGAAAAGTTAAGTCTCGAAGAATGCTTTTTTGGGGAGGGCCAGCTCTCCGACTGCTGCCATGTTGCCCGGCTTGCCTGTCGGTGAAGGACGACGCAAGCCGGGAGTCCTCGTACACTGGGATCGCATTTCACTTGTTTGGGGTGAAGTCTCTTGGGTTGCTCTGGAAGGTACCATAATGTTGGGTGAAATATCGTTGGAAGATGATTCATATATGACATTTTGTTTAAAGTGGTTTTTCATATGGGTAATTCTCCGCCAACTCACACAGCAGTTGCCCCGACCCCTCTTCGATTTGCGTGAAACTTTGTCCTAATGGGTAACTTTTGTCCCTGATCACAAATCCTAGGTCCATTTTTTGAACATGCGAAAAAAGAGGTGTTTTTCGATAATTGAAAAAATGAAAATGACCCTTCCGGGTCAATGTAGATTCGAAAAGTACATTAAATTACCCTTAAAATGACATGTTTCAAAAAAATTTACAGTCGAGTAACGGAAAATGGCAGAGTTTTTACATCTTTTTTAGTGTTTTTTTCGATGAAAAAAACGTTTTTTTCGGAATTCTGAGCACGTCATTAAATCGGGCGTCCAATTTTACATAAAAGTTCCTTTGACACTAAATTTCTATCTCATCACCGTTTTAGGCTGCAAATTATTGAAAAACACCTCTTTTTTCGAATGTTCAAAATGGAAGGGGTCGTACCGCCCCTCCGTCACGAGATATAAAAAAACGGACCTCGGATTTGTGATCAGTGACAAAAGTTATCCCTTAGGACAAAGTTTCATGCAAATCGAAGAGGGGTTGGGGCAACTTTTTTGTCCACGCTCCATACAAAAAGATTTGTTTTGTATGGAAATTGTTCACGAGGGAAGGGAGGGGGGGGGGTTGAGGTTTCAAAAAAGTGTTCACGTGATTTATGGATGGTCCCAAATGTAACCGGCTTTGAATCCTGCAAAAGGATTAGCAATTCCAGCTGATTTTTCTACATACTGAAACAATAGATATTTTATTCCGCTTTATTGTGTAATGTTATATGGCCTGAATATATTATTTTTAAAAAGTATTTTTAAAGCAAGGCCTGAAATAAAAAAAAAAAACAATTTGCAGAACTCAATGATATTATACCAAAACCACTAAAAAATCCAAATATTGAGAAAAACCTCGATTAAAAACTGCTCTTATTAAACCCCGCTTCCAGGTCTCCAGTTGCAAGGTAAAAAAGCGACATGCTAAAAAACACAACAACTAGCTTAATCTTCTTTACTAGAAATGAGTATGGCGGCACCGAAGCGCTATTTCGTCATCCTGTGATTTTTACTATCATTTCCTATAGTTTTAGCAAAACGTTACGTGCATTTTGGGCAAAACTGAGTTTAGAACGCCATTTTGCGCAGCCAACAATGCCTCACCTTTTGACCTTCACAAATCCCAAAAATTCGATTTCAATCCTGAGATATTCAATAAAAACCGAAAAAACTCCGTGCATTTTTGTCACTTTTCATATGGAAGAAGTTTCAATCTCGTCGTGCTATCTTGACACAGCCTGAAAATTGAAGTGAAAGTGCGACAATTGGCCAAAAAGATTTCAGGTCAGAACGCGTTTGACATAGGAACGAGCTCGACTACCGTAAACATTTTCATTTATAACTCGGGACTCCAGCAACCAAATTCAACCAAACTTCAGGACAATCCACAGAATGGTCTATCAAACAAAACTCGTTTGTTTTTGTTTACATTGCATGCTCTCGTTTTTGTTTATTCAAGGTCAAACATTAAAACGCGTATTTCTCGGAACGTCAAAAATCGACGTGCGACAAGTTCTTTACGACAGCGTCGAAAAGAAGTATGCAGTACTTTTTGTTATGTCCCAAACTATGCCTCTACGCATTTTTTTACAATTCAAATGATATTGATATCATTTTAAAATGGAAAATGTGAAAAAAGCAAAAAATTAAAAAGAAACATTAATACAACAATGATTTTGGCAAAATCGAGATTTTTGCTCCAGGTGATAGAAAGTGTTCCAACGCATCTTCCGAGACTTGAATTTCACTAAAATATTGTTTAGTTTGGCTGCCGATGCGAAAAACCTAATGGCTAACTATTGAGGACTTTTGAAAATAAAATAGGTGCACGGATTTTTTTGCCGATTTTTTTTATTATTTTTTTCACAAAAGCTCAATTTCCCAAAACCCGTATTTTTTTATTTTCCAGATTTTTTGACATGTTTTAGAGGACAAAAACTCGCAGCAACCAGAAGTCCAATCTTAAATGTCTCTTAGACAATTTCATAGCAAATTTCCTGCACTTTTCAAATCAAAATATTTTCGAAAATTGTCACTTATGGCTAGGCTTTCACGCTCAAAAATTGCAAATTTCAAAACACCAAATTTCACGGAAATTTCGCGGAAAGTGAAAAATGTTAAAATAACTATGAAAATTATAAGATTTTCATAAGTTAAAAATACAGAAACTATTTTTTATGCTTCTTTACATATTTTTGTTTAAAGAAACATAAAAAGTTCTTCACTAAATTTGAACACGACACAATAAAAAACTTTTCCTGATTTCCAAAAAAGTATCCTAGTGGTTCCATGGGAACTATCACCCCAAATAATCAAATATCGTGAAAATTAAACAGGATTCAAAAAACTCTGCAATGTTCTTAAAAGGTGATTTTAAATATCTAAAATACTTTAAGTTAAATCTTGAATAAACCATGCTTGAATCTTTTAATTTCTTTTAAAATTGTCCCTTTTAAATGAAATAGTAGTCAAATTGTTATTACAGCGAATCAAAATATTACTTTATTTAGTTAGTTTCCTACACTTAAAAACATGAGTTCGCGTAAACGTCAACATAGTTCATACCACCGGGAACCAGGAAGAAAACTGTTCAACTTTTATAGTGCATTGCACCAACGAAGTTGACTTTATAGCTGTCGGCCACCATTGCTAGTACCAACCACTAGTGTCTTCCTTTTTATCTACAAGGACAAGTGCATTGCACCATGTAAACTTTAAATTTAAAATCAAGACTAACATTTCAAACAGGCCAAACATTAAATATTACGCCCTTTTGAAATGTTAGTCTAGATTTAAATTTTTTGAAAATATTGTTTTCGAAAAGATCGGAAAATTTCAGGATTGTTTCATATTTTAACATTGAAAATCAGACCATTAGTTGCTGAGATATCGACATTAGAAAATGGTGGGTTGTTTGGGTGAGACTTAGAAAACATCAATTTTCATGTTTTTAAACCTTTGTATGGAAATATCTCAGCAACTCAGGGTCGAATCAACAAAGTTCAAAAAAGCAAAATACAGAGAATTTTCTCAGCTTTTCAAAAATATTTTTTTCAAAAGTGGGCAAACATGTGCACTATTTTTTAAAAATGAAAGACTGCGACTATTTCCAAAAAAGTCACCTTAATATGGATTTAACTTGAAAACGGTGCACTTTATCAAAAATTCACTAAAGAACTTTTTGATTGCAAATTCGAGTTTACATCGAAAAATGAAGTTGAATAATTTTTGCGACCAAAATTTCGATTTTTTGAAAAAATCTTTATTGATTCAAAAAATTATAATTCGGTCAAAGATTTTTTGCCCATTCTGTAAATTTCTGAAAAGTTGGCATTTGATGTCCTCTAAAACATATCAAAAAATAATAAAAATAGTGTTTTTTTGCAAATTAAGTTTTAGAGTATCAAAGAGTAAAAATCACCATTTTTTTTACCTTGTATCATTTTTTTTCAGTGTAGTCCATATCCATACCTACAACTTTGCCCAAGACACCAAATCGATCAAAAAATTCCTTCAAAAGATACAGATTTTTGAATTTTCACATATCATTTTTGTATGGACAGCTGCCAAATTTGTATGGAAAATTATATGAACGAACTAATGATGCAAAATGGCTTCTTTGGGCATACCGAAGGCACCAAAAAAACTTCAGCCGGATTAAAAAATACAAGAAAATCGAATGACCGAAATCTCAGATGAAATATTTATTATGTTGTTATTCCATAGAGTTGATTTCAGAAAATTGATAAATTTCACGGGATTTCAGGGAAATTTTCAAATTTCACTAATTTCACGCTGTCCGCGAAATCGTGAAAATTCACAAACCCTACTGATGGCACTTTTTTTTAAAAATCGAAACACTGCAAATATTTCGCTGAAATCAAACTTTCGGTGGCTATATTTTGAAAACGGGGCACTTTATCGAAAATCTGTAAAGTACTTTTCGATTGCAAATTCAATTTCACACCAAAAAGTTAGGTAAAAATGAAATGTGTATTAAATTTCGATTTTCAGCGAAATGCACTATTTTTTCAGGCAGCAAAATTTTTGACCATGCTTCTTTATGTCTCAAAAGTTGCAGGGTAAATAATTGTATGAAGACTTGTAAGGGTAAAAAAATACACGAGATGGGTTCTTTGGTCATAGGGACCCCACAAAGTTTGAGCCAAATTAAAAAAAATACAAACGATAAAAATTGTCGAAATCGGCCGATTTTGAAGATTTACAAGAAAAGTAAAGTTTTTCGTAAAACAAAAGTTGCTCAAAAATGCCGAAAGAAAAAAAATCGAAAAAGAGGTTCAAAAAGCCAATGTTTCGTCTTTTGACAAATAATTTTGGCTTCTTCCCTCAAACGCTCATGGTTACTGCAGAGCTCCTTTCATGTTTGACTTCAAAATGCAAAACTCACCGATTTTTTGCACTTTTTAAACCTGATTTAACCTTTATTGCTTTGAGTGGAACGTTTTTGTCAGCTTTTAAATTTACAGCTATTTTGATCAATATAGTGAATAAAAATAAGAAAAAATGTTAAAAAAAACTCGACTTTACTCTGGCCGGTAAGGGATTAAGGTTACGTTACGGACCTCACCATAAGGTTGTAAACATATTAATCTTTCAGTTCAGTTCAGTTCAGTATTCGGTCCAACGAAAAGACATTTGTTTAGTTTTGGCGTTTCGTTTAAGTGTAAAGCCTGATCTACAATAGGAAACTCGCAGGATCGCAGATGCAAGCGCAGGTTTTGAACACTTGCAAATCAATCTGATCTTCTACAATAACACTGTTGCGGCGCTGCGATTGTGCACTAAAAACGCAGACCGCAGATCACAAGTTCAAAACTTTGAAATAAATGAAATTTTTCGCAGGATTTCTGCGCTGACAGTTCTAAACGGGAAATCACAGAAACCAACGCAGCTCATTGTAGATACTCGCAGGAAAGTCTGCGTTTTTAGAACGATTTTTTTCACTTCTGTCATTGCAGGGTCGCAGCAGTTTCTTTTCGCAGTTTTCGAAAAATGTGTCTGTCAATCTGGTTATGTCAATGACATAAACCCTTTAATCTTTTTTACAAGAATGAGCCCACCTTTATACGGGCTTTCATCTTTATTTCTGAAAATCTGTTTTAACCGTATTTGAATTTTTAAAGAAGCATTGGAAAGGAGAACTCTAAATCGGGGGTGACCAAAGTATGGCCCGCGGGCCAAATGTGGCCCGCGAGGTGAGTTTTTGTGGCCCGCGGACCCATTTTGAATGATCATGTAAAATGACCATTTGGACCCCTGTTAAGTGTTATAATTATAATTCTTAAAATTAAGGTTTAGTGAATTTTTTTAGTCAATATGAATCCAATGATGTATCCATAATTTAATTCTGATTATACCTGGAGTTTTTTTTTAAAGGTCCAATAAACCAAATTTCCAGTTTTTGCTTTTTGGGTGTTTTTGAAACCACCTTGAGTCAGGGGTATTAATAAACACCCAAAAACCAAATACTGAAAATTTGGTTTATTGGACCTTTAAAAAAAAAACTCCGGATACGAATAGATATTTTGCTAAAAATCCAACTTATTGAAACACCTCGAGATTCAAACTCATGACATTTGGTTTACGAATTGAGTATGTAACATCTGATTCAGGCTGACCAAAATTTATTGAAATATTATGGATATGGGAGGAATAATTGTTGAGAAATTTCTTTGCATTAATTTATAATTTTGGTAGCAATTTGTTTAAAAATAAAATTACTTTTTTTCCAAGTATAAATCAACTTTTTAAAAATTGTTTAAAAAAATATGTGAAAATAAAAGTTAAAAACCATTTTTCATTTTTATTTAATTTGTTCAACAACGAATGTCCTCAGTCACAAAAGTATCAATCATCCATCAACACAAATCAGACCATAGAATATTTTTTTTACAAAGTTATTGTATAATGTATCCACTTATAAACAGGAATTCTAGACTTTGTCTCAAGAATAAACTGTTAATTTATAAACAAATTTTCAAACCTGCCATGCTTTATGCTGTGCCGATCTGGACAAGCTGTTGCTTAATTAGGAAGAAAAAACTTCAGAGGATTCAGAACAAAATTCTGAAAATGATTCTGAAACTTCCTCCCTGGTTCAGCACCAGTGAACTTCATCAATTAGCCGAAGTTGACACTTTGGATGATATGTCCAATAAGATAATTGATGCATTTCGACAAAAATCATTGCAGTCTTCAGCTGCATTGATCCGCTCTTTATATAGTTTATAAGTTAGTTTTAAGGTATCCCTTTTCCCTTTTGTACATGTAGGACCTCCTACATTTGAAATCACTGAATAGCGAAAGCTACAATATTTCATGAATAAATGAAAGTTGCTAGTATTTAAAATTGAGGTGAAAAGTCATCGATTGTGATTGGACACTCAATAATATTTTAACTGAATGAATGTACATGGAAAAACGTACCATGGAATTTGAACACTTTGTTCGTGGTTCCCATTTTCATGAACACTTGTTCACGATTTTCGGAACTCTTTTTTCTCCGTGCAGGGAGACGACTCCTACACCTGGACCGAGCTAACGACCTAACACCTCTAGGTTAGACCGAGGCCAACATTTACTTCCTCGTCCGACGGAAGGCGTGGCCAGACAAATCTCGTCTCGAAAAATGCCACCGGGACCTTCTGGGATTGAACCCAGGCCGACTGGGTGAGAGGCAACCACGCTTGTCCCTACACAGCGGGTCCCGGCATCATTTCTTTTAAATTGTTATAAAAACCAAGCAAACAATCACGGAGTTAAAAAGGAAAAAAAATAATACAATAGTCTGATGGGACAATAATTTCACAATCATGTGACATTGGAATATCATAAAACTTCCACACATTGGTTCTGAAATTAAAAAATAAAAACGTTGACATAGAAATAACAACCCAAACTAAATTTACGCTACGGTAATTCCAAGTTTGTAAGCTCAGTCAGCCGAAGGCAGCAGCCAGCATTCAAGAAAAGTAACATGGCGGTGACGCTTGCCACTGGCATGCTGGGCAGAGCAGGGCAAAGCGAGAAAAGCTCGTGTGACGCATTCCGCAGTTTTCAGAAAAGTCAGAGGAGCCTTGAAAAGCTCCTGCGGATCGCACTAAATGGTAGCGGTGGTGGTGGTGTAACCAAAGAAGAAGAAATCGCTGCTCTGAAGGCACAAAAATAAGTAAAAGGAAGAAAGAAGTTGCTCGTAAGAGACCATACGTGGTGTCTGTGTGCAAGTGTATGTATGTGTGTTGTCGTTGTCATGTCAGTCAGAAAAGCACTTTTGCGCGGTACTTTTATTACTTTTATCTTTGACCTCCTCCTCCCCCCTGAATTCCTCTCTTCCACCGAAACTTTCTTTTCAATGGATTTTTCGTGGAGTGAAACGCGAGGAGAAGGTTAAGGAAAAGTCTTGGCAGCAGCGCATTTGCAGCGTGACTGAGATTTTTTAATCCTTGGCATGGAGATGACGAGGAGCGGAGGAAGATCAGAGGGCTTTGAAAACGCTAGCTTCTTTTCATGGCAATGGATGCAGTCAAGTGTTGAACTCGGCGGTGCGGTTAAGCATGTTTGTTGGTGTGTTTGTGTTAAAAAGTGTGGTGCAGTGCACGGAACTTGATCCTTTGACGCTGATATGACTGCGGAGAATGTTGATAGCGCTGAATGAGGATTACAAGGAGTTTAAATTCATCTTGATGAGAAAAAAAAAAAACGAATAATTTTTAGTTTCCCGTGCGTGAAGAATCTTGTTGGTGTGTATAAAACATGGGTTCAAATGCATGAAAATATGTTGCCCAGATCCTTTTTAGATTTTTTGGGGTAATTTGATGCCTGATAACACATCCGATCCCTTGTTAGAGTTTTCACTAAGACATATTTTTCAACCATTTCGTAGCTTGAAACCAAATAGAAATGTTGTGTGAACGGGAATTATGTACAAAATAGAGTAATATTACAATCAAAACACAAATAAAACTTTAAAAAAATTAAATTAGTTTAATAATTAATTAAACCATTGCCTTTCCGGTTATTTTTCTTCTTAAATCATGCGATACGCCATTTTAAGTTACATAAAGTGGACTCTCTCGTTTTCGATATTGAAGGGACCGTCGAGAGTGGCAACTATATACAAAATAAGTTGTTTAAATAGTGTAAATCAACAAATTTGATGGAATTATGAACGAGTCTGCCAAACATATGAGAATTTCGCCTAATTTAAGAATATTTTTTTTTCATAGCTCAATGGTAGCGGCTTCTGTGTCTCAACCAGAAGGTTCAGGGATCGAATCTCTAAATTTTCATAATGGGTAAAAACGACTAGTATCTGGTTCGATTTGAATTTGAATCTTTTCCCTTGGAAGTGCTACATTTTTTCATTTCATTTCATTTCATTTATTGGATTGTTTTGGCAAAAACATAAGTGCAGTAATTATCCTAAGCTGAGATATGGGGTACCTTTCAACAGCTGACTAATTCAATCGGTGTTAGAGTTTACTGGTACACGGGAGAAAAACTGAGCAGGGGAAGGAAAAAAGTTACAAAATAACCTTCGAAATTGCTAATAGATAGGGGATAGTTAGAGGAAAGGAGGTATTTCTTATTCTAATATCACATCAAGGGGACATCCGCTGCAGCAGAGTGCTACATTTTCAAATTTAAATAACTCAAGTTTAAAGATAAATAACTCTGAGATTTTTCAGCCTATGAATTGCTAGATCTCCCTTTTCGAGTGGATGTTACTTTTGTAACAGTCAAGGCACGAAATCAAAGAAGAACCGAGATATGCATGATGGCAGATTCCCAGATAACTTTTGAGTATTCCAGATATTGTATTCTGGTTTAGCGATCCCAAATTAGTTATGCGGATGCTTGCCTGTCACCATCCCATATGAATATTGTAAATATTAATGTTTCACCATATTTACCGCCATCTTGGATTGCACATTCCTAGATAGCTTTGGAGTTTTCGACGAGTCATTTACGAGTCCAGCGACACAAATTTACTGAAATAGTAGTCGGTTGCATAGATAGAAGCTTTTTTGTTGATTTTTGAACTCAGCCGCCATATTGCAACGCCATCATGATTATCTTGGTTCCTTTTGAGAATCGGAGAAAACAACCGGTAGATTTGGACTCAGGAGAGTCGCCTAGATCCATCACAAAATGATCTGTAACACGATTTGCTTCTTGGCTTTTATGCCTTGACTATAACTTTTGAACAATTAGTTCAAAATCAATTTTTCATAAACGAAAAAGTTCGTTTTCTAGAGCTCTAAAGTGATCTTAGCATAGCTGTTCTCTATAGCCAGCCCTATTTTTTTTTTTCGTCCTGATAAATTCGATTAAACTAGTCTTAAAAGGCGTTGATAACATTTTGGTGTCTTCGAAGAGGTTGCTTGGATTGGCATGTCCAACAACTTTCTTCAAGAGAAATTATATTCCAGGAAATAATAAGTTAGGTTTTCTAAAACACCCATAAACATGATTTTTTTTTATTTTTGTATTTTTATTTTTTTTCCTCAAACTTTTTGGGGACCTTCCCTACGACCAAAAAAAATCAAAATTAAATTATTCGCTTTACAGCATTGCTTTGGCGTTCTCGATTCCGAGATTCCTACTCGAAACTAGGTGTCCGAAGGCTTGATTGTTGAGGCAATTGCAAACCTCTTTTTACACCTAAGCTTCCATCCACCCCGGGATTCAAACTGACGGCCTTTGGATTGTGAGTCCAACCGCCTACCAGCGACTCAACCGAGACAGGACCCAGGGAGACGACTCCTACACCTGGACTGAGCTAACGACCAAACCTTTTAAGGTTAGTCCGGGGCCAACATTTACTTCCCGTCCGATGGAAGGCGTGATCAGACAAATCTCGTCTCAAAATTTGCCACCGGGACCTTCTGGGATCAAACCCAGGCCGACTGGGTGAGAGGCAACCACGCTTACCCCTACACCACGGTCCCGAGCCTTCCCTATGACCAAAACAGCTATTTTGTGTCATTGGTTCACCCATACATGTCTCCATACAATTTTGACAGCTGTCCACACAAAAATGGTACGTAAATATCCAAAATAATGTTTTCGAAAAGATCGGAAAATTTCAAGAATGTTTCATGTTTTAACATTGAAAATCGTACCATTAGTTGCTGAGATATCGACATTAGAAAAAGGGTGGATTGTTTGGGTGAGACTTAGAAAAGTTTCTTGTTTCATTTTCTTTAAGCCCCTGTATCTCAGCAACCAGAGGTCCAACCTCAATGTCTCTTAAACAATTTTATAGAACATTTTCTGAACTTTTCAAAAAAAATATTTTTGGAGATGGTCACTATTTAAAAAAATCGAAAAATTGCAAATATTTCGCTAATATCAAACTTTCGGTGGCTTTATCTTGAAAACGGAGCCCTTTATAAAAAAAAATTAAGTTCTTTTCGATTGCAAATTCAATTTTACAATTTAACAAATATTAGAACTAAACACTTTTTTTTACTATTAGGTCTAAACAAATATTAGGTCTAAAGACGGTTTCCATACAAGCAGGTGGCCAAAAATCCAAATCGTTATTTTTTGTGTTAAATGTATAATTTTCAACACGTAGATGGATCAGGAGCCGTTTTTTAGTTCTAGATGTTTAGCCTTCGCCCTACAGCAATCCGTTTTCGCAACTTTTGTAAAGATGGCCTTGTTCGTTAGATTCCAAAAGCTAAAAAATTGTATTTTTCGACAAATAATGGTAGCTTTCTTAAAAAAGTTACATTAAAAAATGTAAAAATTGTGAACGTTATGTCAATTTTGAAAGTTCATCCTATTACCTTTCCAAAACTCTAAAAATATTTGAAATCCATGGTAAATTCAATTTTATATGACCATTCGTAAATTACAGTTTTTTTCTGAAAAAAATAACCTTTTCACACTCTTTTTTTGACTTTGATAACGTGTATCTCGGAAACTATAGCACCTACAGCTTTGAAATTTGGAATTTTTCTTAGTTGAAATGTTTACTATCAACTAACATCGGCGAAAAAAATATTCAAAAGTGTAACATTTTGTATTTTTGGCCACCTACTAGCCCATAGTGGGAAGGTTCCCACAAAGTTTGAGCAAAATTAAAAAAAATAAAAATAAAATCCATTTCCAACCAACTTTCACACAATCGATAAAAGTTGCCCTGACCTCTTCCATTTTTTGACATTAAAAAATACGTGTTTTTTTTATAATTTGCAGTCTTAAATGGTGAGAATTTGGAAATTTGGTTTCAAAGGGTCTATTTGTAAAATTGGACACCCGATTTGATGGTATACACAGGATTCCGAAAAACGATTTTTTCATCCAAAAAAATACAAAAATAGTTTCTAAATTCCGGCATTTGTCGTTACTCGACTGGAAAAAATGGGACATGTAATTTAAAGGGAAATTTAATGTACTGTTCTAATCTGCAATACCCCAGGAGTGTATTTTTGCACTTAATTTTTTTTTTCATTTTAAAATTTTGTGTAATTTGTTACATTGGAGGGTTATTTTTTAGAGTGTAAAAACTAAATGACGAGATAATTTTAAAGCTCATCTCGAAAAAATGTTCTTCACATTCTCAGAAATGGAAGGAGTTCATTATCAAAATTCTGAGTTACAATTTTTTGAAAATAAATTCTGGAAACGATATTTTTGTAATTGCCTGTTACTATACACAGAAAAAAAAATTATGGTAATATTCATCAGGAAATGGTGACAGATTTTGTGGCAAAAAAAAATGATTAATTTTACCCCAGAAAATGATGAATTTTCATCAGTTTTTGATGAATATTCATCAGGTTAACATTTTTACACATTTTTTATGTAATATTACTCAAAAATAGAGTTAATATTCAACCTACCAAATTTTCAACATTCCAAAATTCAACTTTTTTTTTCTGTGTACTTCTAAGGATACTTTAATTGGCGCTATTGGAAGACGCATGTTTTGTGACCCTGTAAGTTTTGAACCATGGCTTAAATTTCAAAGGATCGCAGGTTTAGTGAAAAAGGGTATTTTTTAGTATTTTTTCGTCATTTTATTTTATTTATTTTTTGTATTTAATCTCGAAATCTTCTTTGAGAACTTCTTCCTTTATTGATCTGGTTAAGTAAAATTTCCTGAGATTTCCGATAAAAAAGACCCAGGCTCTTTGGTCCAGACACCATCAGGACAGTATTTTAAATTTGCAGACTTTTTCTTCAGGCTGAATTTTTGAGATTTCAAACTACTTTTCCTTGAAATTCCAACAAATACAACCCAGATAGCTGAAATCAGATAAAATTGGCATATCGACGAATTTGGCAATATTTCAGACCACCCTAACACGGCATGGGTTAAAATATGGGGGCTTTTTATTTCGGCCCAGTCCAATTTTGGGATCGATCCGAGCATATTTGTTTTTGAACGTGCTTTTTTCGTGGGAAATTGCCTTATTGTTACACATATTCGAAAACAGAATACATTTTCATTTATTTGTTTTTTACACAAGGAATAACACTGTCCAATTTTACTATCACTTTCCTTCCGATTCAATGCTGCGCATCTTGCACAATATTTTGAAACGTTTCTCGATTGTTTAGTCAATACAAACAACCCTTTTTCAGTTCGCGGAATTGAATAAAATTCGAGCAATTAAATGCATCGGTAGGGGAAATGGGGGTAAGACGGCCACCCTAAGGTAAAAACTCATTTAAAATCAAAATAAACCATTATTTTCAACTCCAACTTAGTACAGATCCTAGTTGGAAGTCTCCTTTATAGAAATTACCTAACTTGGTATCTTTAAAATAAACTTATCTTTACTTTTTATTGATTTAAAAAAAATGTGCTTTTTCGATCCTGCCTCCTCTTGCGGGGGTAAGACGGCCACCGTATTTTGCAACTTAGATAACTAAGATAAAAATACATAAAAATCTAATATTTTTATATAATACTGTTAAGGACATTATCACCATGACTGCGAAGTGAAAAGCTTTTAGTAATATGCTCCAAAATGTTTTTAAAACAGTTTATAATCAAAGTACTTTTTTCAAATGATAAATATTACGACACACTGGTGATTACGGCAATTTTTTCTTAATTATCAAAATTTTGTTAACAAACCAATTTTTAGTTTTGCAAAAAGTGGCTCAAAGTAACTTATTTAACCTAAGGTACAATATCATTAGATATTGGCCGTCTTACCCCCACCTCCCCTAATCTAGAACACACCCAACCTTCCTTCTCCACAACATTCACTCCAATCATCCTCACGAATTGCTCCGACCAAAAATCACTTCGATCACATTCCCGCTTGCACGTTCTAATCTTCCTAAACTGTTCAACCGGACACATAAAACTGTTCAGATCACTCGCCGGACTGTCCTCTCTTGTTCATCCCCAATTCCAACACATAAATTCAAACACTTTTTTCCGGTCACGTTTCCTCGATAATCATAAAACACTTTTTTCCGTTTTCCCCAGCAAACAGCAAACACCATAAACTACACAGCACTTCTTCCTAGCAAACTCTCCAAACCGTCGCAATCAATCAACCGTCCACAGCTGGTTGAAGGGGACCAAATGATTTCTCAAAGGAAATATCTTTGCAAATATTTGTCGATTTGACCCGAAGTCAACCAGCTACTGTTCGGTGAAGCTTTTCTTTTTGGGTTGGGTGGGGTGGTTTTACGATCCTGTGGCAATGGGAGGTAATAAAAAATTAAATCGTTTCACTTTTTAGGAGAGAGAGAATTTTCACTGGAGGAGGATAATCTTTTTCATGTTTATGTTACACTAATCGCATTGATTGGCCACGCTGCACTTCTTCCTGTCAGCTAGCCAGTAATAACCGTGTCGTAAATTTGGTGCTAAAATAAAGCTAAGCCGAATGCGAATTGCCCTGGACCGTGGTGTAGGGGTAAGCGTGATTGCCTATCACCCAGTCGGCTTGGGTTCGATCCCAGACGGTCCCGGTGGCATTTTTCGAGACGAGATTTGTCTGATCACGCCTTCCGTCGGACGGGAAGTAAATGTTGGCCCCGGACTAACCTAAAAAAAAGGTTAGGTCGTTAGCTCAGTCCAGGTGTAGGAGTCGTCTCCCTGGGTCCTGTCTCGGTGGAGTCGCTGGTAGGCAGTTGGACTAACAATCCAAAGGTCGTCAGTTCGAATCCTGGGGTAGATGGAAGCTAAGGTGTAAAAAGAGGTTTGCAATTGCCTCAACAATCAAGCCTTCGGACGCCTAGTTTCGAGTAGGAATCTCGCAATCGAGAACGCCAAGGCAATGCTGTAGAGCGAATAATTTGATTTGATTCGAATGCGAATGAAACTGGGGGAGGGAAATTATGGAAATTAAAATAATTGCCGTGGCTGCTGGCAGTTCCTAATTGGACCTCCGGGGATATTGTTATTGGTTATGGGCTGACATAAACCAGAAATAATCGGCGGCGGCGACGATGGCCAGACTTCTGGAGCGACTTTCCCGGAATTGTGTTCTTCGACACAAGCTGAATTTGTTTGACAAACACAGGAGAATCAGGTTATAAATAACACTCGAGGGGCTCGAATTGCGCTATAGTATTACTTTCACCTGGAACTGGACAACTTCTTCAAACTGAGTCATGTTCAAAGCTCACCACTTTTTGGCGTTGATCGCGAGCGTGGCAGGACAGAACTTGGAGCAACTGCCTTACCCCGATGTATATCAAACGATCTTCAGCCCAGCAGCGGGTGGTCACTTCCAACAAGTTGACTGCCATCCAAGATTTTCACCAAGTTATTACGGCGTAGATCATTACTACAAGACTGGATATCCGTACGAGGTCAAGCATCGTCATCCCTCGCTGGAGTGGTATCCGGATGTTCGTGAAGTTCAGAATCCTCCAAAGCAGTTTTCGTTCACAGTGAAGTTGTCTGAAAAGAAGAAAAACAAGGAAGTTGTGGCAAGACCGACTAAGAAAGTGGTTCAGAAGCCGCAAAGTGATCCGGAATTGGTTGGAGCGGTGAATCCAGCTGCAACGAACCAGGATAACCATCCGGATATTCCAATGGACGATAAGACGTTCGACAAGATTTGTGATAAGATTAAGGTTTGCTGAAAATGTTAAAAAGTGAGTTAAGGTGAATACGAATTCAAGGAAAAATATAAAAATTATTTTCTAAAAAGGAATTGTCTTTTTGCCTTCCTCACTGTGGTAAGCCTATAATCCTGCTCTAAAAATGAACTTTTTATTTAAAGCTCGAAACCCCACCTTGATGTATACATATCGACTCTGAATCGAAAACTGAGCAAATGTCTCTGTGTTTGTATGTGTGTATATGTGTGTGTGTGACCAATAAGTCACTCAGTTTTCTCAGCACTGGCTGAACCGATTTTGACCAAACCAGTTGCATTCAACTTGGTTAAGGGTCCCATAGTAGTTAAAAAGTTAGTATAGAAATGTGTTTTCACATATTTTCGGGAGTTGAATAAATGGCAGGAAATCGCACCAAATATCATCATTTTATATGTCGTTTGACAGGTAATCAAAAGACCTTTCCAACGAGTTCAAAAGATTGAAGATCTGGCAACCCTGCCTCGAGTTATGGCCACTTAAGTGACATTCATGTTCTTTTTTGAAGCCGGGTCTCATTTATATGCATGTAAACTATGTCCGGATCCATCATACGACCCATCGTTGGTTAGGTTATCGAAAAATCTTTTCATTGAGTCCAACTCATTGAAAATCTGCCAACCCTGTCTCGAGTTATAACCACTTAAGTGATATTTATTTACTTTTTCGTTTCGTCTCACTTAAATGTATGTAAACGATGTCCGGATCCATCATCCGACCCATACTTGGTAAGGTAATCAAAAGACCTTTCAAACGAGTCCAAAACATTGAAAATCTGGCAACCCTGTCTCGAGTTATGACCACTTAAGTGATATTATGTGCTTTTTTGAAGCTGGATCTCAATTAATTGTATGTAAACGATGTCCGGATCCATCATCCAACCAATAGTTGATTATATAATTGAAATACCTTTCTAACGAGTCCACAACACTGAAGATCTGGCAACCCTATCTCGAGTTATGACCACTAAGTGATATTTATGTACTTTGTTATTCCGGATCTAAAAAAAAATTAAATTTGGACACCCATCCTATTACCCATTGTTGGTAAAGAGTGAGGAAGGCATCAACCACAAAGGTAGATTAAGTTAGTTTTTTTTACTAGTATTTACAAATGATGAAAAACGCCATATCAATTTTTTTTATGTAAAAAAAATCATTGTTTGACTTAAATTTTTGGTTCTTTTAAATCGACTCCTCTCAAAAACTTCTTCCAGCTACATTCCGTAAAAAATCATCCAATATCGAACCAGACCCGAATTGGCTTTTTAAATGTAATAAAGCAAAAAAGATATCATCCTCCCAAACCAATCGAACCAATCCCGCCAAGATTCTGCTCTCTATTAACCTAATTGATCAAACCACTTGAGTCTACTTGTTGGTTTTTCATCCCGTCTTCTTCTAGTTATAGCTCAACAGTGCTACTGCTGCTCAACTTCCGCTCGTTGGAGGGTTTGGCAAAAAAAAACAAGTTCCGCAAACCGCCATCATGCTTACAGGCAAAAAAACTCCAACCTCAATGTTAGGTCCAAGGCAAAGTAAAATGAGAGATAAAAAAACTATTATTACAAGAACCTGATGTTGAACATCCTAGCAGGAGTAAAAAAAATCGGAAACCGATAACATTCGATCTGGGTTAGCTTTTCCAGGGTTTCTGCTTTCTTTGCTGGAATTTTGTTGAATCTTCCCATAATTTTCTCAGGAGTAAAATTTTTCTGTAAACTTTTTTCTCAATTGAAATGAATTTCATAAATGATATTTTGAATACAGTCGACACTCTTAAAATATAGTTAAAAGTGAAAAACTACTAACGTACTTTTAAAGCAGTTTTAATTTCACAACCAATTATCTAAATCCACTAGGTGATCCAACCCAGACATTTTTTCCAACCTGCATCAACAGGATCAATCTGGTGGAAATCGCTTCCTGGAAGTAGACGGTAAATCCGGAACAGGAGAGGTAAAAAAATGCACTTAGTGCTTTAGCCTTTGGCTATCGCCGCCCGTCGGAACCCAATCAGTTGGCTACAACAAGTTGGAAACCAATACGGGAGTCGCAAAAAAAGAAAAACGAACGAAATTTTCCTGGTTTTTCATTCCACCGAGAGAAGTTGATAGTGAACGTGTAGTTGGTCAGAGCCTTGAAAAAACATAAGAGCCATGTCTTACAAGAAGAGTCGTAAGCTGTAAGAGGGGTGACGGGGGGAAATTTGTCGGAGGGTGATTATAATTGGATGTTATTGGAAAAGTATTTGTACAAGGGCTCTGGAGAAAAAGTTAGTACTTGGAATAATTTTATTCCAGAAATTCAGTGAGACCATCTGACTGACCTAATGTGAAGTATGGAGAAACTACGAGACCTAGCGATACAATTTTCTATTCAACCCTTAAACATTGTTTAAAAAATGATTCACCACAAAATTTGACTTTATTTACAAGGAGAACAATCAGTTCCCAAAATCGTGAACAAGTGTTTATGGTATAAACAAATTGTTACAGAATTGGATTCGTTCGTTCGTCGGTGATTTTGTTATTTTAAACTTTGTTATGTTACATTCAATCATTCTGTTAAAACTCAATCTATTTAAAATGTAGTTAAGCCTTTGCATATTTTTTATTTTTATGTCTCTCGACCCTAACTAACATTTTCAGCCGATAATTAGGACCAACTTATTTTACCTACTAAACATATTATTAGCACCAATTTTCTGTAAAAAAAATCCAATTTCCGTTGTGAAACTTCTTACTTTTTTTGTTATTATCAAATCAAGAGTTTATTTTAATAGGTCCTTTAAACATATGAAACACCATAACTTATAGGACCTTTTTTTTAAAAAAAAACTCTAAAAATTACGAAACGACCTACTTTTCATTGCCAACAATAACAGTACCAAAATAGTAGTTTTTGCAAAAAGTTGCAAATAGAGGATTTTTTCAGCACGAGTCACAACGAGGTTAACTGAGTTGGATAAATACGACAAGTGCTGAAAAAATCAAGTTATGCAACGAATTCCTTACAACATTTTTTGCAATTCCGAAATACATGAACATTTTAAGTCAAATTTGTCAATAAATCGTTAAAATAAAAAAAATGAAAAGTGTTACTTTTCGAAACAAGTGCTGAAAAGTTCAACTTTTCAGCACCCATTTCAGTGCAGAAAAGTAGAACTTTTCAGCATTTATTTTAAAAAGTGTTGCTATTCGATTCTGTTATTTTTGGTACAGAAAAGTAGGCTATTTCGTCGTTCAAGAATGACGGGAAAGTAAGAAGTTTCACGACGGAATTGCAAAAAAAATACTTTTCTGAATCCTTTTGAGTGCTGAATAGTTCAACTTATGAAGAAACAAATGTATCACTGAAAATATCAATTTAAAGGGTGTTTTCGGATTGCATAAATGTTGTATTCATCTTGTTGCAAAATTTCAATTTTCCAGCACTCTATTTATCGAACTTGGTACGCACTAAAAAAATGTCTTAGATATTTTTGTTTTGCATAAAAAAAACATTTGAAGTGCAACATGCTTAAAATGATTGTCAAAATTCCATGACTTGTACTGTAATTGTCATTAACATTTTAGATTTGCTTGTATTAAAAATAGTTTTTTTTTGCCTCGGGTTTATCACTCCCTTTTAACTTGTAAAAATGTTAGCAACTCGAATTAATTTCAAATTTTATTTTTTTATAATGCTTAAAATGATTTAATGCTAAAAATCACCGCTACAAAATAAAAGAAAGTTGAGTAAAATGGTGAACAGAACTGGTATTTTTCTTTATTTTTTGAATTAATCTTTAAGTGCACTGCAGAAAAGTTAAAAGATTCCAATGATTTAAAAACGTCAGCTTTATTTGTAACAATAATCTGTAAAAATATTATGATTCGGAAAACTCATGTCAGGAATTATTTATTTTAATGTGAAAATGGAAAATAGAGGCAAACCGGAGTTACATTAAATGACGGGGTGACATTGACAGGCAGATAATTTTTTGCAAAATGTAAAATAAATTTCATGGAACCATACTGAGCTTCGATTAGATGTAATCAACGTAGAAAGTGTTGAATAATAAACATTGTAAAGTTTTGAAAGTTAGTTAACTATTGTTATGAAAACATTGTGTGTTTGTTTCTCAATGACAATGAGTTTCAATCTAATTGCAACCTGAATTTTTGAATTGGGTACTAAAGCCCTATGTCAATTTTTATCTACAACGGTAAAAAACACGATCAAAAACCATTTCTGATCCTTTTTTTTTTAATGAAAAAAAAAATGACAAGACAACATTTTTTCGATGGATCAACTATGGTCCCCTTGGAACGAGCTGTCAAGTAGGACCTTTTCTGTCAAGAAGGACCGCGAGGTTAATTTTTCAAAATTGATTTAAAAATCCATTTTAAACTCTTTGTGGCCGTACAAAGGGTCATTGTACTCAGAAAAATAAGCTTTATCACCGTAAACAATCATATCAGCAATCTAAGCTTCATTTTAGGACCCAATTGATTGCACTACTTTACACTAAGAACAGGTAAAATTATTTTCTATACTACTTGTTTATGTGATATTGAAACAGAAAAAATAACTTTTTTCTGTAAATTTAGAAATTTGTTATTGAAAGTTTATAAACATAGTTTGAAAAACATTTAATTCATTTTTGTTTTAAAATTATGCTGTTTAATAACAAGTGAACGTTTTATAATGAAATTCGATGTTTTGCAACCCTGACAACTAACCCAAGACAAGAATAAGTATACTTACCCTAGTTACCTAACCTACCTGTAAAACACACACAAATTACATGCAAACACACAAACACACAACACTATTTGTAAACCCTACACCAAACATGTAAATACTTACAGACAAAACGACACAAATTGTACAGACATACACAAACCCCAAAACCAGCACCACTGCTACGCGAGATCTGTCATCTCAGCGCAGCATAATCGATGTAAACAAAAGCATAACGGGCAACCAAAGTTGAGTCTAAAAGCAACTATCTCGGAGTTCGGTTCGCTCACCAAGTAAAAATGAGTGTTTTCGCTAAATAAGTCCGAAAGTCTAAATTAGTACGCGCCGTAGTGATTAATGGGAGGAGGATCCATGCAAGAAGAGTGGATTTAAGTTAAAGGAGTGGAAGGATCATGCAGCAGGAGTGAAGGAAGTTCATGCAGGAAAAGGAAGGTTCTGGGGGAAGTGAAGTTTGGGGACACAGGCCGTCGGTGATCCGGGACGGCCGAAACTTGTGTCCAGTGCGTGGACAGAAGCATTGTAAAAAAACTTTACTGGAGGTCAATTTGAAGTAATCAAGATAATTTGCTCAAGATTACGCAAAAATTTGCAAGAAACACAATTACTTTGACAGTCATTCAAAGTAATTTTTAGCAAAACTTTTTTTTAAAGCACTATTGCAAAAAAGAACTACATTGGACTCTCTCGTTGTCGATATTAAAGGTACCGTTGAGAGCGGGAGGTATCAAATTATAGAATGAAAAATCAAAGCATACTTCTTGAAGGGACTGAAAAATTTATTGACAGCAGGAACAATATTGATATCGAGAAGATCGACAGCCAGTCAACTGTATTTGGAAAAACCTACATGAAAATTGTGCAGCTGACCCCAATACATGTTCCAAAAATATAAATCTTGAGACAAGCTTTACCAAGTGAATTATATTTAAAAACAATTAAACCCTGTTAATATTATGTCGGTTTACAGTACCAATTACCCCACTTCTCACTTCTTCTCCAATAAACGAATAAAATAGGATATTTAATAAATTTACCCGCATTTCACTTGGGTAAAATTCAAAACAATAATGTAAAAATATCAGGCCGGGAACCGTGGTGTAGGGGTAAGCGTGATTGCCTCTCACCCAGTCGGCCTGGGTTTGATCCCAGACGGTCCCGGTGGCATTTTTCGAGACGAGATTTGTCTGATCACGCCTTCCGTCGGACGAGGAAGTAAATGTTGGCCCCGGTCTAACCTAAAATGGTTAGGTCGTTAGCTCAGTCCAGGTGTAGGAGTCGTCTCCCTGGGTCCTGTCTCGGTGGAGTCGCTGGTAGGCAGTTGGACAAACAATCCAAAGGTCGTCAATTCGAATCCCGGGGTGGATGGAAGGTAAGATGTAAAAAGAGGTTTGCAATTGCCTCAATAATCAAGCCTTCGAACATCTAGTTTCGAGTAGGAATCTCGTTATCGAGAACGCCAAGGCAATGCTGTAGAGCGAATAATTTGATTTTGATTTTTTGATTTTTGAATGCAAAAATATGGACAGAAGTCCTCAAAAATATCATAAAGAGTGAAAGTTACAATTGATTCATGAGTAGGAAGGAGGAAAATATTATAATTTGGTAGATGACACCCACATAGTGTTTTAAAAAACGAAACAAACAAGTGTAAATTAGAAAGATGGAAGAAAACATATTTCAATAGTTTCATGAATGTTGCATGGGTTCAGTCAAAATTCATTTTAAATATTATCGCTTTCTAAACAGCTTCCTTAATAATTGTCACCAGTTCTGGAAATATCTTTCAATGCACTAAGGAAATATTTTCAAGCATTGTTTTAAAATTCAACGAAACGGCTTTAATTCAACAAAATAAAGCCATGAACGTTACCTCCCCGGAGGCAACAGCCGACAATGTTGATTCTTCTCCGTTCCCTTTTCTACAGAGTATTCCAACATGGACTAAGCAAATACAGCATTGTGGACTTCTTGCATTGCAGAAAAAAAAGGACAAGACTCAAACAAAGCGAACTGTCAAGAGCCAACGAGCAATCATGTTCTCTTAAAGTTAAGAACCCTTCATTTGGTTTGTTTCTACGTTTACAAGCTGCGCTTGTCACTTGAAGTGCCCCGAAGGGGTTGAGATTTCAAGTGGGTTACTCAACTTGATTTACAGGAGGTCATCACCGGTAGAATGCTTGAACCAAGATCAACGTTCAAATCACAACACATTTATTCAACGAAAATTCCTAAAAAAGATCACACACTTGTTTCCAAACTTCCTCAATCCTTCCGCTCAGTAACTTCCTCCGTGGTGCGGCGAGGCATAATGCTGTGGCGCCGCTCCGTAAGCCCCCGTCGAGGCCGCGTACCCGCCGAGGTGACCACCGTACCCGCCGGGAACGCACGGGACCTCCCGCACTCGCTTGTGGCACTTCAGAAACAGCGCATGGCCGCACTTGGGAAGTGGGACCGTTCCGGGGAAGGTCAGCACCTGGGCCGGCCCTGGCTGGATCGTGTCGTACAGGCCACCGTGGCCGCCGCTGTGAACACTGTAGTAGGCGTCACCTCCGGGGATCGTCAACGCTAGCAGGGTCAGCAGCGCCGCGGCTGGCAACACTGCCGAGATCGTGATCTGCTGCATGATGGTCGGGACGGTTCTTGGAAAGGGCGGTTACTGAGGGTCGGTGCTCATTTTGGTGCATCTTTTATATAAAGTGCACATGTCTTTTGAAGGGGAGCTCCAAAAAAGCGCTGATCGTGGTCAACAACTTTTGGGGAAATTTGATATCCCAGGTGTGTTGGCAGATATCATCCGTCAGCAAATAGCTGTACTTTGAAGTGAGTTCAACGGGTGTGCGTGCGCAAAATTGGGCAGTGCAAACCCATGTTGTGGTCTTTCATTGCCTGCGGTGCGTGCCAAATGAATGGAAACTCGTGGGAATGTTTGTATTTAATAGCTCGGTACGTACACGCATTGAAGGATTGGGTTTCATTGATTGGTGCTTTTTGTGAATGAGCTTTGAGCCTTTTTTTGCCCTACACACTAGAAGGTAGTTATTTTGAAAACGCTGAAAGCAACATATCTACAATTTTTTGCCCTACACACTAGAAGGTAGTTATTTTGAAAACGCTGAAAGCAACATATCTACAATTTTTTTTTTCGTACAATTATTTTTACTAGGTCCTTTTTGGTACTGGGACCTGGTTAGGACCGAGTCAGCTTTTGTAATAACATTTTTCTTAAAACTAAGAGTAATTACAGAGGATCTTGTGTGTAAATGATAGTGGGAGGGAACTACAAAGTTTTCTCAAAGTAAGAGAATTGAAGAATACACCGATTACAAAATATTGTCATTTGAGCACTATCAAGAAATTGGTGTGACTTTAAATGTCGGTTTTAATCGTCTGAATGGAGTCATCATGGAATTTTAATTCCCACAATTGTCTACCTTATTTGCGAGCAACAATTTCGCTTTCTCATTGGGGGAGGCATTCTCTCCCCTACGCACGAAAAACTCTCAAACGTTAATCCACGAAATTGCTCGGATTCTTCATCTCTAAAGCTACAGTTTCCCCGGGAATAAGCTCCCCTGCTCGGAAAACACCCCCTGAAAAAGTTCGGAGAATTCAAACCTAAATCGGCTCCCAGCTCATAATTAAATTTAGCATTAGTATGTGTTTTACTGCTGGTGGCAATTGTTTTTAATGGCTTCTCAGCTGGGAAAAGCGGCCAGAGGGTGCGGTGTAAGATTTAAGTACTGCTGGGGGAAAACTGCTTAGGTTTTCCACAAAATGCTCAAGTGTGATTGTTGTTTCATGAGCCACTCCGCCAAAGACTCTTTTTGTGTGACTTTTGTTTGTGGCAATAAATTTGTTAAGTTTTTCCATGCAGTAATGTCGAGGGGGAGGTGGAGTAGATTAAAGGGACAGTAAGTCGCTGGGTTCATTATTTTAGAGGGGAGTTTGTTAAACATTAAGGTTAGGCCGTTAATGTAAAAGTTGTTCTTATTTAACAGCGATTCCAAACGGAAGGATGAATTCACGTAAGCACTGTATTTTTAATTTTTTATTGAATCAAGTTGATTCGAAAATGATTCTCTTTGTTTTTTTTTCTATGTACCTATACCACACTTTTTAGTCAAAACAGTTAGTTTGTCTTTTTTTCTAATTTGAATGAAATATAATAAAACATAATTGCCACAAGTTTAGATTTCCAGTGTGTATTCTGGTGCATGGCTTTTGAGCCATCCGAAAATGCAAAGCAAAATCAACCTTCTACATCTGCAACCAAACTCCGTCTTCAGACGGGATTGGATCAATTTTAATATGATAAAATGTCATTCCTTGATCAATCTCTTTTAAAGCATTGCAAAAAATAACTTTTGTTTTTATTTCTTAATTTGTGATTTGACTTGACTTTTGTGACTATGCTAAAACACTTTTTTTTTCGTAAAATCGCGATAATTCGTGATTATTACAAGCAAACTCCTTATGTTTATACATCAAAATTTTTGTAATTGTCTGCTCTACGACTTTGTTCAACATTGTTACACTCTACAAAATATCTCTGCAAAATTAGAAAAAAACACGACACTTTAAAATGATTTTTTTTGTTCTTAATGAAAATTACCCTTTTGGATTAATGTAGATTCGAAAAAGTACATTAAATTTCCCTTAAAATATCATATGTTCCAATGTTTTTTTAAGTTGAGTAATGAAAAATGGCAGAGTTTTTCATTTTTTTTTGTATGTTTTTGTCGATGAAAAATACGTTTTTTTGGAATTTTTAGTACGCCATCAAATCGGGCGTCCAGTTTTACATAAAAGTCCCTTAAACATCAATTTTTTTCTCATCACCTTTTCAGGCTGCAAATTATTGAAAAACTTGTCTTTTTCACATGTTCAAAAATGCAAGGGGTCGTCGCCCCTCCCTCACACCACATAAAAAAATGGCCTTCGGATTCGTGATCAGGGACAAAAGTTACTTCTTAGGACAAAGTTTCACGCAAATCGAAGAGGTGTCGGGGCAACTTTTCCCGATTTCACGTGAGGTGGTAGAGAAATACCCTATTAACTTAAAAAAGATTAATTTTTGAAAGGTTAAATTTGGCCGTGCTTTAAACTACTTTCCATCTCTTATAAATATTGTGTGTCAAAAAATTATGCAGTAATTTTGCGAATATAAAGCAAATGGTGTCATTGTAATGCCTAAAATGTGAAACAATTAAAAAAACGTTACTTAATCCACCTTTAGGTGGTTGGTGCCTTCCTCACATTCATAAAGTCAATACATTCAGTAAAAATATCAACATTCCCTTAACATGTTTAACAAATCAACTTTATTACTAATTTCTTTTGATAGGGTTCGCAGACCTTCAATTTTTCTGGCTCATCGGCAAGGTCTGATAAAAAAAACCTATCTAACGATAGTTCGCATTTCATTTGAAAGGTCTTTTGATTATCTAACTAACGTTGGGTCGCATGATGGACCCGGACATCATTTTTACTGAAATATCTGAGATCCGGCCTCCAAAAAGTTTATAAATAACACTTAAGTGCTAATAACTTTTGATAGGGTTGTCAGATCCTTGATGTTTTAGGCTCATTTGAAAGGTCTTTCGATTATCTAACTAACGATGGGTCGCATGATGGACCCGGACATCATTTTCGTTGAAATATCTGAGATCCGGCCTCCAAAAAGTGTATAAATAACACTTAAGTGCTAATAACTTTTGATAGGGTTGTCAGATCTTCAATGTTTTGGGCTCATTGGAATGGTCTTTTAAATACCTTTCTGAAAATGTATAACATTATAGGGTTTCTTGCAAAAACCACCCTTTTAACAATCTTCCGGACATACGCCAAAATCGTTTTTTTAGCATTACTTTTGAAGTACTTTACTAAACTTCATAATTTTCAATAGGGACTTATGGGACCCCAAGACGAATCGAATGAGACCAAAACGGTCCAAATCGGTTAAGCCAGTGCTGAGATAATCGAGTGCATATTTTTTGGTGCACATACCCACATCCCTACACACACACACACACACACACACACACACAGACATTTGCTCAGAATTTGATTCTGAGTCGATAGGTATACGTGAAGGTGGGTCTACGAGGTCAAATTAAGAAGTTCATTTTTCGAGTGATTTTATAGCCTTTCCTCAGTAAGGTGAGGAAGGCAAAAACTGCTTGAAATGCTCCAAGAACTACCATTCTTATTTTTGCTGAAAATGAAAAACGTGGAAACTTTTTAAATGAAATAATAAGGGAGCGTTCTTTTATTACGTAACGCAAAAAATCGGATTTTTAGACCCCCTTCCCCTCTCGTAACAAAATGTCCATACAGATTTTAAAAAATTGTATGGAGCGTAACACGACCTCCGACCCCCCCAACTGCGTTACGTAATAAAAGAACGCTCACTTAAATTGTAAAACTTAACCTTTATTTTTTTTGAGGTAGACAAAAAACTTGACGTTTTTTTTAAATATAGAAACAAAGTTTAATTAACAATAGTTTTGAATCAATATTCAAATAACTGTCTTACACACTGATATTTTTTCACCTAAATCATAAGTTGAGAAATCGATAAATTGGAGATCGGTAATCCATCTATCAAAACGAACAAATTTTTATTGGAGGGATTACAAAATGAACACTTATAAAAATTGACAAAGTAGCAAATTTTGAAATGTTTTGACCGAATTTAGTTAGATCAAAATTTAATTTCGATAAACTTCACGGTATTCGAAAAAAAAATTGTGCTAACGAGAAACACATTTCTTGGGCTTTTAAGTTTAAAAGTTTTATTATCTCTGACCCAATTATGAAATTATCTGATAATTTATGCTGCAAACTCCGTTGTAGGCCTTCCTCACAGGATTACTTATCAGTTTTAAGTACTGTTATGCATCCCAAGAAATTTTTTTTTCCAGGAGTTCTACAAGAGCCTCTCTTCAAGACTTCTTCAGGAGTTTGGAAGAGTACTTGAAGAGATTTTTATCCTACCGCGGTCCAAACTGCTACGCTGTAGCTATCTTGAACAGCTCTTGTAGAACTCCTGGAAAAACATGTTACTTGGGCATTTATTTCCCAATTAAATATGTTGTTGCAGCAATTTTTATTTTTTTCATATTTAAAATTCATATGCTACACTTGCCCCACTCAAACAAGGTTTTTCAAAAGTTTTCAACAAAAACAACGAAATGATAAAACATACTTTGCAAATCATTGGTAGGGACACCACTGATCTAGAAACAATTGTATTTTGATAAAATGAGCCTTAAAACGAACCCTGAGCCTCATTTTGTTCTTACCAAACATTATAAGAAAACAAAGGTTTTGAAAAAAAAACTTCATTCATTTTTATGCCTATTTTATGTTTACGTCTTTTTGGCGGTTATGTGGTAGGAGAATCAACTAATTGCATTACTAGCAACAATTCCTCAAACTGGAAATAATCAAAATTGTAAAAATTACGACCGTACGAGCGATTGTTCCTTTTGCCTCATATGGTCGTCGTGCCCCACCTTCCCCTATTTAGGAACATAAAGATAATAAAATGTTTGTTACATAATTCTCGGTGTATCAGACTGTAGGGGAACCGCATCTAATTACAATTACAGCTCATTACAAACGTTTTTATCTGAAATCGAGTGATAAATAGCTCAATAAGAAGTGAACAAGTTTCTATCAAAAGTTTTGCAAAATTATTTGTTTATAAAGTGAAAATCAGGAAATTAGATGGAGTTAGGAGCGAGTGCTTAACCTGCCAAACATACGATAATTTCCCCTAGTTGATGTGCACAGTTACAAGATATTAAAGATTTTGGCAATTTGGGGAAATTCTTGTAAGTTTGGCAGGTTATGGGCGCCGTCCAATTTTCAAATTCAAAATATTTAAACAAATTGTTTTGCAAATGTTTTGATTGAAACTTGCTGCTCACTTCCCACCATTTAACCTACAAATTTCCATACTTCAAGCTACATCACCACTCCCAAAATTCTAATGGTGCGTGGAAAATTTGACTCGGCTGAACTAATGTTTCCAAACCCACCCACAACAGCCAAAAGTTTGCCCGGCAAAATTGGCATTTCCCTCGAATGGCTCGTTTCCCCTTAATTTTCCGACACACCCCGCCTCCCCCTCAAACAACTTCCAATTATTGAGGCGTTTAGCGCACACACACAGAGCATTGAGAGCTCGGAAATCGACGTTTGGGACTAATTTGGCTCTGGCAAACTGTTTATCGGTGTAAAGTACAAGTTAATATAGCAATAATTTTCAATTTTCATCATCAAAGGTGGTGACTTCAGGGGGAAGGAGGGAAGCTAAATATTTAGAGAGGTTTGCTAATTATGCAAATGGGAGTTGTTTTCTGCAGAAATGGGTGTTCCATTTCAGTGTCGGGCAATATGGTCTAAATGAGCCGTTTGAACTTTTCGTCGATTAAGCCGTGTCTAACTCAATTTGTTTGCCAGTAATTATGTACTTTAATTCGAAATTGATGGTGTGCCTTTCGAAATGACGCAAACCAAGCTATAAGCTTTATAACAGCTTTATATTAAAGGGCAAGCTGTGGTTCGTTTGCTTTGTTCGAAATCGCAAAAAAAGCGAGTTCGAGTTGGAATGTTTTGAAGTGGCCACATTTTTCGACTGTGACTCCACCATCAAAATAGTGGCACAAACTCTTTCAAAAAAAAAAGTGCACTTTGGATGCATTCCGTGCCACACACACAAACACACGAAACAGCTCGTGCATAAAATTGTTGCTCCCAAATTGCGTAGCTTTGGCTCGAGTCCCCCCGAATGAATAAAACGGTTGCGCGTACCCAGTTTTGGTGCCTCTCGAAATTCCAAAGCTGTTTTTTTTTTGCTTCACGGTATGTTAGTTTAAAATTTAGACCATCCAGCGGAATGTGAACTGGAACTAAGCGATGAGTGCATTCGCTGGAAGAGGACGTTGTTGATGCTTGGTGGAATAGTCATCTAAATTGCGATGCATTTTTGGAACATTTTATTTAGATATAAAGCAAACTGGGGAAACTTTAGAGTCAGTATTGTCAAAAAATTGCATGGTTAGTTCTAGAGGTCGGATTGAGGTGCTTTGGATGAAACTTTAAAAAATTCAATAGGGTTTCATCCAGTTGAAAAATTATTACGGAAGTTTGAAGTGTACTCACTTCTTTCTTCACAAGGACTTCACTGCCCTAGGCTTCTAATAGTTTCAAAGTATGGCAGTCGGCGATCTCTGGAGTGTGAGTCCAGTGCGCTGTCTGAATGATCTACACAGGCGGGTCATCTATTTCTTGCAGCAAATTTAACTTAAATGTTTTATTGTTGTTAACATTTAAAATAGCCTTTATATTTTTTTTAACTTAAGAGCTTAAATAAGTAATATGAATTTTGTAAGGTGTAAAAACTTAACAGAATATTTTTAAAATTAATCAATAATTAACATGATCAATGGAAAACAATAATAATCTAACAAGATAGTAAAATAAACAGTCATACGGCTTCAACATTCTATTTCCATTAAGTTAGGCCGTTGCAAATATTTTTCAAAGTTTATGTCGCCCCCCCCCCTCCCCCTTCAAAATTGGTCTGAAAAATCAGGGGGCAAAAAATTTTTTTTTCCAAAAAACAAAATTTCCATGAAAATAGAAGTCTAATCAACTGAAAACAATCTAAAATGCATTTTTCTGCATTCATGATCATATTTAGCATGTTTGGGCTTGTTTAAAAATGTTTTGAATTTTTATGAAATTCCAATGTACAGCACAGCAAAAATTTTATTTTTCGTAAAAAATAAAATTTTCGTCAATACTCAGATATTTTGGAAACTAATGATTGCAAAACAACTGGACAGGTGTATGATGCATTTAAAAACACTTTTTTTCATGAAAATGTTGAAACCATGGCTCGTTACTTCAATTTTTATACTTTTTTTTATTTTTTTGCCCCCCCCCCTCGACTTTGGTCAGAGTCGAGGAACATAAACTTCAAAAAATATTTGCAACGGCCTTATGTGTTTTTATTTTTTGTTGCAATTGAGTTTACCTTATAGAGAATAAATTGTACACCAAACAAGTATCCAATTGTGTATTTGTCTGAAAAGAAAAGAAAAAAAGTTATTGGCATTGCAATATTTGTTTAATGCTATAAAATATAAATACTTTGAAAATTATATGTTTAACGTATGTAATCAAAGTTTAATGCATCAAATTATTGTTTTTTAACTGTCAATAGTTTCATAAATTACATAATTTTTTGAATTTCCAGGCAATTTTTTTTCAGAAATTGGATTATGTGAAATATTGACCATATTTACCGATATTTACCCTTCTATCTGAAAAGAATAAACTGTGATCACTTAATATTCAGGTTTAAAAAAAGAAAAAGATACACACAATTAAACTGTTTTAATAATTGCATAGGAATTATGAGATAATAAATGCTTTCATGTCTTGGGCAAAACTATAGGAATTCATGAAGTCTATTTTAAACAAATAATAATTCAAAAATTAACTATTGAACATTCTTTTATTTAGTTAGAAAAATATCATCATTGCGAAAAGCTAAAGTTTTCTATTGTAAGTCATTGTAACCTTGAGCGTGTTTATTGAAAACTAATGATTGAAAATCAACTGAACTAATATAAAATGCATTTTAAAACACTTTTTTTATTCAAATGTTGAGAATATGGTTTGTTATTTAGATTTTTATTTTTTATTTTTTTGCACCCTGCTTTCATATTTTTTGAGAAATACTTTTTCTTTTCTTACATAAAGATCAAACTGAATTTTCGATCAAAGTCAGTCATAAGAGTTTCAATCTGGATTTTGCTCGTTAAGAACATATTCTGTTAAATCATTTTATTCAACAATTCAACAATCTCACGACATTAAAATCTCATCCAATTTGAACGTATTAAATATCGATTTTGCTCTGTGCGGGAAGTGGTGAATTAATCGAAAAAAAAATATTTTTGGTGAAGTCCAACAAGTTATAATGAGAATATTAAGGGATTTTTGAAGCAGCTTTTTAATAGCTGTCAAAAATTTATGAATATTTTTCAATTTATTGTATACAAATTAAGCCGCTTTTCATAAGTTTTTCTTCAATTTTCTTTTTCTTAAAAATTCTTTTTTGCAATTCCGTCGTGAAACTACTTACTTTTTCTGTCATTCTTGTACGACGAAATAGCCTACTTTTCTGTACCAAAAATAACAGAATCGAATAGCAACACTTTTCAAAATAAATGCTGAAAAGTTCTAATCGCTGTATCTTCACAAGGATTGGACTTAGGACAATGGTCAACATGGAGACTTTTATGTAAAATTATTTGGAGAATCGACTCTCGTGTTCGGTTTTTGGAAATTTTGATGTTTAGAGCACTTTTGAAAAAAACAGTTTCAGTTAATGATTTTTGTATTTTTTAAGGTGCGTTGCTCCATCCTGCATTTTTCGTGAGTCTTTTTGTAACATCTTAGGCTATTTTCACAGAAATTTTGAACCAAAAAAAAATCGTGGGCTCACCTTCAAATTTGACTTTTAAACATAAAAATCCAAAAATCTCATTAAAGTGGAGTGTTTTTTTCTGTCAGTGTATTTTTTTCGGAAAGCCCGTCAAATTTCCTACAAGTTTGTCTTTGACCACTTTTTGATATGATGTAACGGCTTCGAGATAAAGCAATATTTAAATTACGAAATACAAAAGTATTTAAAACACTTACGCCCTTCTCAAATGTCATTATCGAGTGAAACTGGCTTATATAAGCGTAGGATAACATGTCTACAAAGTTTCATCAAAATCGGAGAGGGTCGGCTACAACCGATTCCCAACTTGACATGGAATTGCTCAAATACATGAGCTATTAGAACTAGAACTATTAAAACAAAATATATTAAAAATAATGAAGGGTGTGCATTAGCTGTGCTTGTTTGCCGAAAACCTATCAATCAAAACTATTGAGAAAGGAGGGAAACTTTCTCGTTTTCCCATTGCTCAAAATGTTCCCTCTAAACTGACCAACTTCCACCAATCCACCGAAAGCAAACATTAATTCAATCACGATCCGATCGAACTTACCCACGCCCCATCCACATTCGAGACAACCCCGCAGAAAGGTAAACTGTAACTACTAAAACAAGTTTGGTGAAGCATGCATAAATTACAAATCGTTCCCATTTATACCGCACTTCCTGCTGATGGGTTGTGCCTTTCCCCAATCGGGTAACCCGGAACGTCCCTGGACGACAAACATAGCACAACGGTGCAGGGCAAACCCCCAATGGAGGCAAATTTCACAAAATTTAATTGAAAGCAAATATCAATTACATTTTACAGGAATCGGTTGGCTTGGGATGGGCAGTGGTTGTCAATCAGGAAGGATCAGGAGAATCAGGATCTTCTACAAAGTAGTTTGATAATATTTCAAATATTTTCGGATTAATAAAACTGAATCAATTTTGTTAGTTAAATTTCTTGAGGAAGGTTCTGATATAAAATGATAAAAGGTTAAAGTACCATTTTATCGTCACCGTGGTAGCTTCGGCATCTGCAAAAACACGATCCATTAACACTGGAACGCCCAACGCATGTCCAACTTACACGGACGCCCAAGCCTCCCAAAAAAGGTGGAACGCTAACTTCAACTCGCTGGTTCTCGAGCAATACTCAACCAATCGGGACGATTCTTGTTTCCAGTAATTTGTAAGAATGTCTAGATGATCCTAAAATTTTGCAGAACTTGATTTGATCAAATCTATAATTTCTGCGATCGAAAACATCGTTCCACCTTTTTTTAAAAAGACTGCCTCCGCGGAATTTTTGGCGATTTTTTTTTACACGCGAAAAAAAAAGTTGGAACGATGTTTTTGATCGCAAAAACTACAGTTTTGATCAAATTAAGTTCTGCAAAGTTCTAGAATCATCTAGACATCCTAACAAATCACTGGAAAGAAGAATAATCTTGATTGGTTGAGTTATGCCCGAGAACCAGCGAGTTGAATTTACCGTTCCAACTTTTTTGGAGCCTTGGGCGTTGGAATGTTAAAATAATTAAAAACTAACATGAATTTATTGGTGCACCGGAGATAGGTGGACCGCCACCCCCTCGAAGCATCGAACTGCCCCACAATGGATTCCGATGCAAATCACAACTGGAAGGGATTTTCCGGTCAGCCACCCTTCCCCCCAGTATTTACTAGGACTCCAATTAGTGCCGATGTGAAACAATTTATTTTAGCTGATGTGATGCAATCGAACCGTGGGCACGCGCGCGCTCAAATGTTTTTGCTGTCTGCATTTTAACAATTTCTTTGCCAAAGCATTACAAACCGCCCGACCGAGCTGTGTTGCAACAACATTGCACATTTAATTAAATTTGAGACCCTTCCTCAACCAGGGGGCCAGGGGGCCGTGCCATCAGCGAAATTGCTGGTTTTATTACATACAGGATGTTGAGCTTGCAGGTTTTTTTTTGTGTAATGTTTTGTTACAATTTTGTTTGGACTTTTGACCCGTGCTGGATTGGTGTGGTGTGGATGATTGGGCTGCAGTTTAAACTTATAACAAAAATGTTTTTGATGATTTTTTTTTTCGAATAATCGAATAAAACGGAGAAACCTCTTCTACAAAACAAATCTCGATTGGATTTTTTTTAAGTATGATTTCTTGCAGTTTTACTAAATGATTGAACCATTGCAAATATTTTCGTGGTACATTTTGAAATAATGTTACAAAATAAGTGACAGAAAGGAACTTGAAAATCGTTTTCAGCAAAGTATGTTTTGTGAATGGTCACAAAATGCATAATACATTCTTTGCAGTTGAGTTAGTCTCCACGTTTTCGCAAATTGACTTCCATTTTATTTTTTATATGGATGAAACTTTGTCCATGCATGTAAAAAGAAGCCATTTTGAATTATTAGATTTTTTATACAAGTTTCCATTTGAATGTTCGAAAATAAGTCTCTCGAGAAGGTGTTCTATGATCAATTTGGTGTCTTCGGCAATGTCGTAGGTTATGTCGTAGGTTACGATAAAAAAAAGATGCACAAAAAAAAACCTTTTTTTTATTTGACTTTTAATCATTAAAAGTTGGATTCGCAAAATACGTACTTTATAATTTTCGTTTTATTTGTATGTTTTACGTGTTTAACAAAGGCATTTTTTGCGCTGGTATGGTACAAAATCTGGTACATCTTATTTGATACCTGAAATAATTTTACACATTTATTGATAAAGTGCACTGTTTTCTAGTTATTGGCCTTTTTAGGTTAAATTCTCCAAAAACATGTTTGTAATTTTGAAAAACTAAATGAAGAAAAAGCAATACTGCAAATATTTTTAAAGAGGTGAGAAAATTTCCTAATATTTTAAGCCATCCCTTCCTAATATTCCTAATATCCCTTGCTAATATTTTAAGCCAAACCTTCCTTTTACAACTCGTGATAGCTCGGAAACTATTGGTTGGATTTTAAACTAATGTCAATTTTTTTGCTCTTTCTATTAAAAATAATTTCTAGTCTTTAGAATCCAGCTAACCTCTTTGAAGGGCTTAAAACAAATTAATTTCAATTTCAAATTATAATTAGGGCGTTGCAAATATTTTTCAAAATTTATGTCACACTTCTTCCATTCACATGTTTATACCATGGCTTGTAATTATTTTTTTATATTCAACCCCCACCCTAGAGTCATGGGACACAAACTTCAAACAATATTTACAACGGCCTTATTGAAAAGATCAGCAATTTTCACAAAAAAAAAGAATAATTTTTAACATTTGAAAAAAAAGCAAATTTTTTTTTTTCAAAAAACTTCAAAATTTTAATAAAAATCTATGTGCAATCAGCTGAAATCAATTTAAAAAATTTGAACGAAAAAAAATGTTTTGCGATACTAAAGATCAATAATTTTCAAATGTTCAAAATATTTTCAATTCAACCCAAACACGCTAAAAATGATTCTAAACTCAAGGTAAAACGTTTATAATCATTTTTAGCATGTTTGGGTTGATTTAAAAATCTTTTGAACTTTTGAAAATTATTGATCTTTAGTATCGCAAAAAGTATATTTTCGTTCAAATTTTTGTTTTCGTCAAATCTCACATTTTTTGAAAACTAATGATTGCAAAACAACTGAACAAGTGTGAAATGCATTTTAAAACACTTTTTGCATTCAAATGTTGAGACTATGGTTTGTTATTTTAATTTTTAAATTATTTATCCCCCTCCCTCGACCCCGGCGAGAGACGAGGGACAAACACTTTGAAAAATATTTGCATTGGCCTAACTTGAAAACGGTCCAAATTCTCTTTAAAAAACTGTATAGTCATTTCTGATTACAAGTTAGTTTTGGCCTCTAAACATGTTTTTTGTTATAGTTTTCATATTTTAGGCATTTTTAGCTGAAATTATTTCTTGAAATTGTTTGACCCTAAACTGTAGTGTAAAAGATGCATTTTTTATTTTTTATAAACTTACCAAAAAAGTCGAAAATAAAAAAATACGAAATCAACTCTCAGTAATAAATTAATCGGGATTTATGTTCCGTGCATTTTATTGTTTTAGGTCCTAATCACAAACAACTTTGCCGAAGAAACCAATCTCAAAATGGTTATATTTATAAAAAATACCAATTCCATTCAAAATCCTGAAAATATTTTGTTATAAAAATCAGAAAGTATTATTGTGACTCTCAAAAACCTCATTTTCTTTTTTCTTTTTAGAAATTCCTAACTGTCCAAACTTTATTGAATAACATAGCAGCAGGCCCGTAGCCAGGGGGGGGGCTTCCGGGCTGCAGCCCCCCCCCGAAATTTTTTCCAATTTTTTTTTAAATTGAACTACCTTAAAAAATCTCAAATCAATGATTGTGTGTTCTCTTCCCAGAAATAATTTGCAAGATAGAGAATCAAAAATTGATTGATCAAACTAAGTAATTTGCCTGTCCATTGCCGGGCTCAGTTTTTGTAGATTATGGATCTAATATTTAAAAATTGAGCTGCAGATTTGAACATTGTTCCATTCAGTAATATCTCATTTATCTTGTAGTTTTAGCATTACATTGGTTAGGATTGTCCAAATCTGGGCTTACTTGGGGCTATCCCCTGAAATCAAAGATTTACGCATCACTAGCCTAAGTTCCAAAATTTGAGCTTTTTCTGACCACTGACCACCAAGTTTGGGCAAAATCGTCAAATTGTATGGAGAAAAGCAACTGTTTCAGTTTTTGACCAATGGAAGGTGCAATAACTATCCAGTTCTTACCAATTTTCAGAACTAATATCTTCTTTAAATTTGGAAAAACTTTCCCGAAGACACCTTATTTTTTTTGGGTTTTTTGCTAAAAAGTTATTAACCTTCGAACATAGCAATTTCAGAGCGGACTGCTCTAAGGGGCTACATAGAAATAATTACCGTCATCTGGGGCGGGACTACAGTCTGAATAGGGACAGCAAAAATCCTTAGATCTTGTTGTCTTATTTTTGATTGTAGAACTTAAGTATGACCCCTGAAGAACCATAACATAATTTAGAATTTTTGGATTCAATGTGGCGGCCAAAATGGAGGTCAAGAAATATTTCTGGTGTTTTTTTTAAAGGTCTAACAAACCAAATTTCCAGTTTTTGCTTTTTGGGTGCTTTTAAAACCGTCAAGGATATTAAAAAACACCCAAAAAGCAAAAACTGAAAATTTGGTGTATTGGACCATTAAAAAAACAGATGCCGAATTTGATGTTTAAAACAAGCAAATAAAACATGCCGATTTCATTTGTTCCTGATTCGGTTATCCGAAGTCCTTCGAACTTCGGATAATCGAGGCTTCGGCTAGTCGAATTTGGACTGTAAAATTAATAGCCCTCCTTTATTTGCATTAAAACCTTTAAACTGTTAACAAATGTTTTTTTTTCTACATTTTTCAAAATTTATCATAATTTCTCAAAAATATTTAGATTTTGTTTTCAAAAACGAAAGCATTTAATATGAAAAACATTTGAGTGAATTTCGACTATTATCAGAAATACAATTCTGATTTTATCGTTTTGGTTTTAAGAATATGGTTAGTTACATATCTGAGACCTTAGAGAAAAATGCTTGAGAAATATCTGTGTGTATTTTTTTTTTACTTTTTCGTAAACCTTTTTCCGAAACCACTCGTCCAAAATACTTTCTTTTGGTCACATTTTTTAGTTTCCACCGTGGCCAATCTCCAATTTTTATTTAATATATCAAAAATCGGATGATCAACTAAGTGAATCCTTATTATCAACTAATTTTCACTTTGTGCATGAGCTTACAATTTTTAAAGGTAGAAATAAAATGATAAAAATATTCAAAACGTTAAAAAAATTTAAGCTTGGATTCAAAAACTCTGAAATTAAATTAATTAAACATCATTTTCAAATTGTATATAATTTCTGATCAATAATTCATTTTTAAACTATTTAATTTCTATTTTTTGGATTTTACAGATTAGAATTTGCATTTTGAAAATTTTAAAATTTCTTTATTATTTTTTTAAAATTTCTTATTTCTGAATATCAATTGTAAATATTTTCCAAAGCTTATGTTGCCACCTTTTCAAAATAGACCAAAAAACAGAGAGCAAATACAATATTTAAAAAAAAAATTTAGGATAATAATTACACATGATAATTTCAAAAAAATCTGAAATTCCAAAAATGAAAAAAAAAATCAAAAACTTAAAAAAATATAAAATAATTACAACTTAAAAAATCCTTAAATTATAAAAAAAAACATTTTTTATCATTTTTAAATAAAGATATTCAAAAAATAATTTTCAATCATTTCAATAAATTATGTTTTAATAATCTTAATTTTTTGATGCTTCGAATATTGGTATGTTTGAATTCTAGTGCAGACTAAGATTAGATTTACAGGATAAAACTAATCGATTTATGAATTCTTACATAAAGTTTTCTTTATTTTTAATTTAGCAAGGTTTCGTAAACATAAAATTTCTAAACCATAAAATGTGCAGGATTTTGTTCCCAGAGTCAAGATATTGCTTGAACAAACATCGATTTTAATAAATGGTTACAATCCTAAATTATTAAACATGATTAGATCCCAGAAATAGAAAAAAAGGATTTAATTTGTGTGTTTTTTTGTTTTGCTTAGAAATATTCAGAGAGTCTTTTTTAGAACCACCACAGCCAATTTACATTATTTTTCCCCTTTATCTTGTAAAATCATATTGGTTATCAAAACTTATTTTAAAAAAAATATATATAGTTTTGACAGTTATTTCAAAATAAATAAATAAGTGAATTGAAGATTTTAATTTGTTAATCGTGTTCGCATTTACAATTTTTATCGTACATTTTATTTTATTTCAAGAAGATGTGTCTCAGGAACTAATAGATCAATCTCCAATGGTTCTGAGTCTTTACACGATAAGAACAATAAAAGTTTTGTTTGATGTTGCTGTTGTATAATTTTCATTGAAATATTTGTTAAACAGTTTGTACACTATTTTCAATAAATTGGATAATGTTAATTTTTGTGTTTTAACGAAATATGCACTTTAAAGCTTACTGTGGATTTATTTTTTTTATCGATAAAAAATGTATGATTTCTATGAATTCATAGACTTTTAAATATTTTGACTCTGGATATCTTTAATAATGTCTTTTTGATACTCTTTGGTTTAAATTTAACCGTTTATTCGATCAGAAAATATTATTTTTAATTTATTTTTTTTATAAATTTCGAGGATAAGCAGCACTGCAACGATAGATTGAAATTTTATTAAAAAATTATCTTTAGAATTAAGATCTGATTAAATTTTTTTGTCATGTTTTAAAATTTTATTTTTGCTCAAATTCTGGACCAATTTTCAGAATACAATGAGTAATGAATTTGAAAATGGCGTTTAGTCGGAATATTAAAGTTAAACATGAATCGTTTTAATGTTTGATGCAATCGAGGAAAATTTTAACGGTTACATATGCATTTAAAAATGGTTACATATGCATTATTAACAACTCTTACAGTGAATATTTTGGCGTTAAAAATAAATTTAATACATTTTATCTAAATTTTTTAACACATTAAAATTAAACACAGGCACTGATTTTTTTTTCTTCAAATCTATTTATTAACAGATATTTATTATAGGCCTATAGGGTCGTCCAATTACCATGGAGACACTTCAGAAGCTGAAATTTCATCGATTATATTTTTTTGTATTTCATTAAAATTATTTATTTTTGAGAGCACCAGGAGCTTCGCAAAATATGAAATGGCTTCAATAGCTTAGAAGAATTAAAATAAAACATTGTTTAAGTTTTTTTTTATAAAATTTTAAGAAAAACAAATATTCCAGTTATGAGTTTTATGTTGTGCTAGAAAAAATGAAAAATGTTAGATAAATCATCACAATTATCACACAGCTGAAAATGTAAATCCGGACGGTTTAAAATTTCTCTCAGTATAAAATACAGAAAACATAATACTCACGGTTAGATAAATCGATATTTCTTTTAAAAAAAATTTTTGCTTTCAAAAATTTTATTCAAGTTAAGTATATTTTAAATTTAGCGACGTTCATCACGAAATTGGATTACAATTAAACAATTCATGAAAATGTAAAAAAACACTTTCTCTACTCCTTTAATACAAACTAGCTGTTAAAATAAAGAGAAAAAAAATGACGAAGGAGTTTCTTCAATAAAGACATTGAAAACTTAATATGAAAATCTTCGAAAACTTTTTTGCATACATAACATTACAATTTTACAATTCATCTCAATAATTATACCACAAACCAAGTGATGGTATAAATGATTTGCTGATTTTTATACTCTTTGAATTTTTGCACCCAAGCCCCCCCCCGAACAAAAATCCTGGCTACGGCCCTGCATAGCAGTTATTTTTTATTACACGGTAAAATCAAGGATTGCATATTTTTTGATTATATTTTTCCTCATATTAGGGGTTATTCGAATACATTTGGCAGGTTAAGGATTCGCTTCTATTTCCATCAAATTTGGGATTTCAACTATTCAGACAACTTATGTAGCTATACTTTTGGTAGATGTTTGGTATGCTCACATCGCATTAAGCTTTTTATCACTTGATTTTATATGACAGTGCTTTTTGGGAGCTGTTATTCACCGTTCAAGTGCTGAAATTCCAACATTCGATGCCCGATCGATACAATGATTTTTTAACTGTATACATTAAAAACAATGAGATCAAATTTGAGCTGTTTATCATGAATTCTCCTCATAAATACATCAAATTTAGCATAAACACTAAAATTTCAAATCTTGTTTCTAAAGTTAACAAATTTGTAATATTAACATATTTATAATTTAATTTTTATGTAAATCAATGATGTCAAATGGCGTCTTTGGACCTATGAAACGCGACAATAAATGATTCGCCAAATAAATTCATACAAAAACTAAATTACAAAAAAAATCGATTCAGGCAAGGTGCACACTATTGCTAAGAAAAGTAAAAACAATTTGTGCATAGATTTGTAATCTTAAGGTTATTTGAAAAACCTCAAATTAAATTTTAATCCTGCAAAAAAACACTTCAAATCCACTCAGTTGATCAGACCCCAGAAAAAAAAAAAACAGAAGCAGCTTTTCACCTAGCAACATGCTGATCGCGCAACCTGCCCAGCGGGTCCACCCAAATTCGTACTTCCTCCGTACAACAGTACTCGCGCAAGCAAAAATTGCCACGATTATAAAACCCCCGTTCGGTGATCGATTGCACCATCAGTTCCAGTTTGTCCTTCGAGTAGTCCAGCAGCAGCAGCAATCACCATGAACAAGTTCATCGCCCTGGCAGTGTTCTCGACGGCCCTGGTTGGCGCCTTGGCCAACTACGCCCCGGCTGCTCCGGCCAAGTACGAAGCGCCGAAGGCCAGCTACGGCGGTGGCCACGGAGGATACGCCGCACCGGCAGCGGCCAGCTACGGAGGTGGCCACGCTTCCGGCGGCTACGGAGGACACGGAGGATACGGCGGCGGACACGGTGGAGCTGTTCCGGTGGTGCACACGTACGCTGCCCAGGCCCCGGCTGCCAAGTGCGGTGCTAACCTGCTGGTCGGATGTGCCCCGAGTGTGGCGCACGTGCCCTGCGTCCCAGTCCATGGCGGTGGCCACGGAGGATACGGCGCGGCTCATGGCGGTTCGTACGGCGGAGCATCCTACGGAGGCGCCTCTCACGGAGCGTCCTACGGCGGAGCTTCCCATGGAGCCTCGTACGGAGCCCCGGCTGCCCACGGTGGATACCGTGCCAGCGAGGACGGTTCGGAGCCCTTCGACAAGTTCGAGGAATAAGCGTGACCGGATGCCGACGCCTCCCTGGATGAATACTCGACAAAGTACGGAAGCAACGATTAGGATGACGATGCGGCAATTGTGTAAGAGGTAGTGCGAAAAATGCGGGAAGAATTGTGTTGGTGCAATTTTTTGGAAACAATAAATGCTTATTTAAATTGAAATAATCTGGAGTTCGTTGTTTGATGAGTTGAGAAAAATTGTTTGGGAGTCTGCTGGAATTTTTACCTTGTTGGAGATAAATGATTGATGATCGATTCTGAGTCGAGAGGTATGTATAAAGGTGGGTTGACGAGTTTTTTTGTGAAAAGTTCATTTTTAGGGCAGGATTACAGCCTTACCTCAGTGAAGAAGGTAAAATGTAAAATCATAGATAATTTTATAGATATATAGATATATATATACATAGATAATAGCTATATATATATAGATATACATAGATAATAGCTATTTTTGAAAAAAAAATTTGCAATCCATGACTAGTGCGTCCATCCCGGGAATTCCCGGGACAAAATTCCCGGGATTTTTGCAAAACCGGGAATTCCCGAATCCCGGGATTTTTTAAAATTTGTCCCGGGAATTCCCGAAATTAAAAAAAAAATGTCTGAAAATTCAGATTTTGTTGTGGAAATATATGAACAGTTGAATACCTCATAATCGATAATAATTTTAAAGCATTATAAGGCCGTTGCCATATTTTTTTTTCAATACTTATGTCGCCCCCCCCTTCAAAGTCGGCCTGAATAATCAGGGGGCAAAAAAATATTTTTTCGATAAACTTCAAAATGTTAATGAAAATGAAATTTTATCAACTGAAAACCAGTTAAAATGCACTTTCCTGCGTTTTTAATCATTTAGCATGTCTGAACTCCTTTGAAAACATTTTAAATTTTCATGAAATACCAATGTACAGACCCACGAAAAGTTTTTTTTTCGCAAAAAAAAATCCGTCAATACATCGATGTTTTGAAACTAATGATTGGAAAGAAACTGGACGCATGTAAAATGCATTTTAAAGCACTTTTTTCATCCAAATGTTGAAATCTAGGCTTGTCATTTCATTTTTTTAATTTTTTAACAGTAACACAACAAAGAACAAAAAAAACTTATTTTAATTTTATTCAGGCTCTTTAAAAACTGTCGTCCTTGTTAAGATTGAAGTGTAATCTATCACCAATTTATATTATTGAGCTTTTTTTTTATTTTAAGCTTGAAAACATAACAAATATAATGAAAACTTGAATTTTATTACTGTTAAAAAAAAATCCCGGGATCCCGGGAATTCTTCAAAAAAATTTTTTTTTACTTTTGTATTTAATCATTTTAAAACGTTAGTCTAGTTGTATTTCAAAAGCAAAATTTAATAAATTCTTGCGATTTATGTTTGAAAAACATATTATTTTCAATATTTTAATAAAAAAATATAATATTAACAATCCACTACAAACTTTTTCAACTGAAAATTTTATCAGGGATTTTTTTACAGACTGAATTTACTAACTAAATGGGACAAACACAGAACACCCAGAGGAGATGGGCGGGAATCGAACCCGGTCCCCCTACTACACATGAGGGATCGGCAGCCGAAGCCGCTAGCCACCGTGCCACGGGGTCCTGCTTTGGAAATGGATTAAAAAAAACCGTGATATTTATAAGACTGCTATAATATAGTTAATTCTCTGATCGTTTCATACTCATGAAAAATATTTCTCACGAAGCTTACAGCAGTAATTTGTAGTTCAATTTCGATTTTGAAACATGTTTTGTACACATGTAACTGTTTATTGTTTGGAAATATGATATAAAATCCAATAATTCGTTAACAATTTCAAACATTCTAAACATTTCTGGAGTTTTTTTTAAAGGTCCAATAAACCAAATTTCCAGTTTTTGCTTTTTGGGTGTTTTTGAAACCGCCTTGAGTCAGGGGTATTGGACCTTAAAAAAAACTCCAGATTTCAATTGTGTCAGCTAAACCAGAGCAAACAGGTGCTATTTGTAAATCAAACAAATGTAAAAAAATATAAAATTTTATTGGTTCCTGTTGAAGCTATGGTCAATGGTTAAATTTTTAAAATAAATCTCAATGATTTTAAAACTCAGTTAAAACCATTTTCCAAAAAAAAATATTTTATGACTTGAAACTTAGTACAAGGTTGTTTTTTGTCTTATTTTGCCTTATTTGCACCTTTTGATTGATAATTGAATCGTAAAGCACATTTGAGCTGTTGTTTAAAAATTTCCAATAAATAATGAATTTAAAAAACATAAAAAATAGATATCTCAAAAATTTATTCATAGACAAATTTGCTCTTTTAAGACTCCTTTAAGTCATTTTTGAATGTTCTGAAAATTTTCTTTAACACATTTTTGAAAAAGCGATGACAATTTATTCTTCTAAGGATGTTCAGAAAACGAGGTAATTTTTCATTTAGAACAAAAATTTTCGTTCTTAAATTAAGTGTTTTTGTAACTAATTTATTAATATAAGGCATGGGCATGTGTCCTTCGTTGGCCAATATGCACAACTAGGTGGAGCTGAGGGTCTGAAATGTTGGAACCGTTAGGATCGCTAATCGCGATTTGGTGAGATCTATCCATTTTTCTTATTTTTTTCCCCCTTATTTTATATAATATCCAATTGATCAAATGAAATATCCATATTATCCCTTTCCCACCTTCCCTTTCTCCTATCCTCATTTCCTCACCCTACCCCCCCGCCCCTAAATATTATTATCTGCCGAATTTACACTAACACACCACACCACAACTGATTCGGAGCGTTTGGTACGGTATGTCCACGCATCCTTCCTCCCCTGATGATTCTGTGAAATGTGATCCGTTCACAGAATCTGTCTCTGCGGTTAATGCAACGCAGTAGGCCTGGCCGCTTTAATTTTTGCTATACATTTTCGGGGTAACTCGGATGTACTGTAATCATTAATATTGACAAGAAAGGACTTGAGGCGTAATCTTACCACAAGTTCTTCCAGGATGCTTTCTTCGGACTGGCTGCGCTTGTGTTCGATTAGATTAGATTAGATTAGATAAGGCATGGGCATGTGTCCTTCATGAGTTTTCATCATTTAGATTTGATTTGATTTAAAGTTTTTGTCTCCCTTCAAAGTTGGCCCGAAAAATCAGGGGGCAAAAAAAATATTTTTTCAAAAAACTTCAAAATTTTATTGCCGATTGTACTATAATCAGCTGAAATCAATTGAAAATTTATTCCCCTGCGAATCATTTTAAGCATGTTTGGGTTAATTTAAAATCTTTAGAATTTTTGAAAATTTTCGATGTTGACTGTCGCAAAATGATTTTTTTTCGCTAAAATTTTTGTTTTCGTCAAATCTTACATTTTTGAAAACTAATGATTGCAAAACAACTGAACTAGTGTAAAATGCATTTTAAAACACTTTTTCCATGCAAATGTTGAAATTTTGGCTTTTTATTTCAACATTTATATTATTATTTTTTTTGTTTTTAGAAAAAATAAGAATGAAATAGAAAATAACATACACAATTTTGTAGATCAGAAAGTAAAATTTCAATTCTAGCCAAAGAATGCAATCTTAAGTATAACCGAGAAATAGAAAAGCACAGCTGAAACTTTGAATGCAACATTCATACACCCAAAGGAATAATATATCTCGAAATCTGCAACAGTGGATTTGCTGCAGAAAATGTCACATTTAATAACATTTTTTGCAGCAAGCCCGTAGATCATTTTTGCCCGCGTGTAAACATTTCAGCGATCTGCAGTTCTCACCAACACATATAATGCTGGCCCGTCCGCGAGCAACACTCCAAAAAGAAGAATATGTTGGTGCTCTTTCACTCACATTTCATCAAGCGTTCATGGCGCGGTGATAGCGTGTCGGATCATAAATTAAGAAGTTGGTGGTTCAATCCTCGTTCTGTTAAGAGTTTTTGTTTTTGTGAAATACAACCGGTAATGTCGATAATTGTCGGTAACGGGCAAAAATGTCATACCCCTATATCGCAAAAAATGCATGAGGACAGATTTCATGCAGTTTCTGATATACTTTCATGCCGCCATGCATCACAATCATGCGAACGTTGTTTGGGTGTATTATAAACAATATCTGTGCTGAACAAATCAAATTTGCAACTCTTCTTCCAAGATAAACCCAACAAACTGATCCACTTCAATTTGCATTGTTTGTTAATCAATCAAATTTGCTTTCCGCATCCCGATGATATTCCAATATCCGCCAAACATCGAAGTTTATCAGCACCGGGAAGTTCATTTCCGAGCTTTTTTTTTCCACACAGACACACACATTGTGTGCCACGGACGATAACGAACTCTCCCCTCCCCCTCTTCAAAAAGCTCGAAACGGCCAATTATGGTTATCCATTATAATCGAACTTTCGATATTCATACACTTTTGCTCGCTGCGCGATGTTCATCAAACATTTATCGATTTCCACGTCCAGACTCGATAAAACACAGTCTCATCACCATTTCCAATTTCAGCGTTGGGCCATCATCATCATCACACTATTTGTAGAACTAGGGCAATTGATCGTAATTTTGACAAATTTTAAGTTCTACGCTGTGCCTAACGGGAAAAAGCCTTCCATTACCCTGCCCCAAAACAGGCGGGTCGAAAATTTCAATTTCAATTTCGATTTCCGCTTCCCGAATGACCTTAATCAAATAGACTCACATCCACACACACACATACTCAGAGATTGCTCCCTGTTTGGCCAAGCACTCTCGGTTGCATCTGAATCTAGTTAAATATGCAGCCTTTTTTTTTGTCGAGCACTCTCTGCACTGCAAATGATGGTTGTTTGTAACTGCTTCTTTAAAACCAAAACCAGACCAGCTGAAAATACTTTCCACGATGGTTTGCAAAAGTCAACAAAAGCTTGGCTAAACGAATGCCAACAGAGACTGTGCTTTATTGTGCTGGGGTAAACATTGCATAATGCAATGTGGACAAGTGCGGACGCAAACTGAGGGTGAAGGATGCTTCAGGGTTTTTTTTTTGTTCGGGATGATTTGAATTGAATTTTTAAAGTTGGACCGTAGGAAAATGAGTATAGTTTTATTTGAATTAGATTTTAAATTTAAACAAAAAAACAACGCTCCAAGGATCCCCAAGTTCAGAAGCGTCAATTCAAGCTTAAACAAGAATAGAAGAATATATGCAAAATACAGACATTCATCATCTGTTGTTGGAAGTCCAGCTTCCAGTTTTTATTACCATCTCATCTATTCAAGCTTTTTTTGCTTTAAATATCTACAGTTTCTAACGAACCAACGGACGGGGTTCATCTGTTGTGCCACGTGCTGTGATGTTTCAGATACAGCAAAAAAAGGCTTGGAGCAAGAAGGATGGAAATAATTCATTTTAGAAAACAAATTTATTTGGGCATCCTTGCCAGTCCGCTACAAATCTTGGTCGAGCGGAACATTTGAAGGAGGGGTGGAAAAATTGGAGCAAATGCAGAATTGCAAAGTGCCTTGTGTTAGAAATAATGTATAGGGGTTTTGTAGAAGAAACCTTCACGTCATCCTTAAACATTATTTTAAAAAATATCAAGTTTGAACAAATTAGTTATATCACCAGAATTTTTCCTAGCTATAATTTTTTTTTTAGATTTTTGTCCACAGAAATTTAAATTTTCAGAACTTTTTGAAATTTTGAAACCAAAACAAAATGTAACAAAATGCCTCAATGATAGTTTACTTCAAAACAGTTATTTTGATGATCTCTTTTTAAATTTTGATTATGATTTGGTATCAGTGAAATTTATTGCTTTCAAAAATGTATCGTTTTTCCGACCAGTGGTTTCAAATTACTTAATTAGTAAATATTCCTTGCCAATGTATTTAGTCAACGTATTTTATAGAGTATGTTTTTTCCTTGAAAAATTTCTAGAGTAAGTAATTTTTTGTTCAGTGATTTTTTATTTTTTTAAGTAGACAGACAAAATCATCTTATAAAAATTGCAATTGCCTAAAAGCAACAGAATTATTAATTTAATTTTCAAATCATGTTAGCTCAGAGAATTAGCCAAGAACGTTGCCGAGTTAAACTGTTTGCATGAATTTTCTTAGAAAACCTATATAATCGGAGTGAAAAAGTCGGAAAAAACATTTTAAAATGGCTGTATCTCGAGAACTACATCAGCAAACCTTCTGAAACTTGGCCCATAGATACTTGACAATCATATGAAGCAAAATCCATCATTATCTCAAAATGCAAATTTCTTAATAGTGGGGTAATTATCCGCCAACTCACACAGCAGTTGCCCCGACCCCTCTTCGATTTGCCTGAAACATTGTCTCAAGGGGTAACTTTTGTCCCTGATCACGAATCCAAGGTCCGTTTTTTGATATCTCGTGACGGAGGGGCGGTACGACTCCTTCCATTTTTGAACATGCGAAAAGAGGTGTTTTTCAATAATTTGCAGCCTGAAACGGTGACGAGATAGAGATTTGGTGTCAAAGGGACTTTTATGTAAAATTAGAAGCCCGATTTGATGGCGTACTCAGAATTCCGAAAAAACGTATTTTCATAAAAAAAAACACTAAAAAAGTTTTAAAAATTCTCCCATTTTCCGTTACTCGATTGTTAATTTTTTTGGAACATGTCATTTTATGGGAAATTTAATGTACTTTTCGAATCTACATTGACCCAGAAGGGTCATTTTTTCATTTAGAACAAAAATTTTCATTTTAAAATTTCGTGTTTTTTCTAACTTTGCAGGGTTATTTTTTAGAGTGTAACAATGTTGTACAAAGTTGTAGAGCAGACAATTACAAAATTTTTGATATATAGACATAAGGGATTTGCTTATAAACATCACGAGTTATCGCGATTTTACGAAAAAAAGTTTTGAAAAAGTTGGTCGTCATCGATCATGGCCGTTCATGGTCACCCGCGACTGACACGGACGACGAAACAAAGAGAAACGCAAAAAGTAACTTTTTCAAAACTTTTTTTTCGTAAAATCGCGATAACTCGTGATGTTTATAAGCAAATCCCTTAAGTCTATATATCAAAAATTTTGTAATTGTCTGCTCTACAACTTTGTACAACATTGTTACACTCTAAAAAATAACCCTGCAAAGTTAGAAAAAACACGAAATTTTAAAATGAAAAATTTTGTTCTAAATGAAAAAATGACCCTTCTGGGTCAATGTAGATTCGAAAAGTACATTAAATTTCCCATAAAATGACATGTTCCAAAAAAATTAACAATCGAGTAACGGAAAATGGGAGAATTTTTAAAACTTTTTTAGTGTTTTTTTTGATGAAAAATACGTTTTTTGGGAATTCGGAGTACGCCATCAAATCGGGCGTCTAATTTTACATAAAAGACTCTTTTAAACCAAATTTCTATCTCATCACCGTTTTAGGCTGCAAATTATTGAAAAACACCTCTTTTTTCGCATGTTCAAAAATGGAAGGGGTCGTACCGCCCCTCCGTCACGAGATATCAAAAAGCGGACCTCGGATTCGTGATCAGGGACAAAAGTTACCCCTTAGGACAAAGTTTCACACAAATCGAAGAGGGGTCGGGGCAACTTTTCCCGATTTCGTGTGAGTTGGTAGAGAATTACCCTAATCAAAAAAAAATCTCTAATTCATGAAATTTGTTTGCTCATGAGTGTGCCTAAGTTTAATGAAAAAATATAGTTTTTATTAATTCCACCATCGGTTCTGTTTTTATGTATTCGTTAAACTGGAAAAATTTAAAGTATTTTTGCATTTTTATTTTTTCAAGACATTGAAAATTTATCAGAGGTTTTGCAAAATGAACAACTATTGAACAGTTTTTTTTTTCATAAAATTAAACTCTGATTTAATGCATTTATTTTTTTTAGTTCATAATTATTTCGAAATGTCTTTTTATTTTAGGTAAACATCAAATTTTTTCATATTTTTAGATTTTTCGATTGTAAAGTAGAAAAAAAAACTTAAAACAGGTGTCATTTTTTTTATTGTTTCTCTATTTCAGCCATGTTTGATTTAGAAAAACAATAAATTTTTCACCTAGAATGTATCAAACCAAAATTGGATTGTGAAAGCACCAATTCATTTTTGTTTTTAAATTACTTTTTCTGGGCTCGATATCCAGAACCATCATTGAGTCATAGACTAAAAAATAGACATCATCAACGATCTAAAGCAAAATAAAATCAGATTACAAGATTTCCTTGTGGAGCTTAAATTTAGTTTTTTTTGTCTTGACTTTGAAGTCGTTCAAAACAGGGAGGCTTGATCCCTACCTGTATCTCGCCAGCGTGTAGGTAAAAAAATCTTTGCTCTAGAAACCTATCCGGAATTCACTCAAGCTGTAGAGCCCAACGATTTTTTCAAATGATTGAGTTACACGCATTTATCTCAAAATTGCAGCAAACAAAAGAAACGACCAAGAGTTAGTGAAATAGGGAATTGTCACCAAAATGATTCGAGACGTAGAGCGTATACTACAGTGCCATCCCATTTCCTAACTTCATTTTTTTTCTAAATTGTTGAACGAAAACCAATTTGAAACTTCATACAATAATGAGCAATTTCAAAATTTACGTTGATTTTTTTGCCAAACAGAAATGTTTGAAAAATCGTGTTGCCAAAAACGAAATGGCACAGTAGTTTAAACAACTTTGAGAAGGATTTTTGTCAACATTTTGTCAGGGAGGCAAAATTTGTCTCTTCGAACGAACAATCCTGGCAATCATGGAAGTCGTCACCTTAATCTAGGTAAATTTTATCATTTCCTATAGTACCAACATGAAATACTCACCATTAAATGCTAGCCACGCCAGGTTGATTTGAATCGCCACGAAAATCCTGAAAGGGATAATGAAAAACATAAAATTAGTTAAACATGAAACACACGATAAAGTTAATTTTGAAATTAGCCTCGCTTCAAGAAGCGTAAAACACAAGTGCTGTCCAGCAGAGTTTCCACTGCTGATGGTAAATGCAATGTACATTTCAATTATCCTTCTTCTTCGTTATGAAGCATCATCATCATCATCACCATCACCGCTGGTCGGTAATGACGATCATGATCAGCAACTTTCAGCAGCAGCTTCCTTTAATCAACTCGTTGGAAAGTTGAAACCTTCCAGCAGGATCGGGACCGGCCCTTTGAGAGGGGCGGCTGTTTTATATTCATGCCTCGTAATGATATGAAAATTATGATAAATTCAAGGAAATAATGAGCGGGTTCATTTTATTCGCATCTCGTTTGAGGCTGGTGCTGTTTTTCTTCTTTCTACCAACATTGAACGGTTTTTCTTTTTTATTATATTTTCCTCGTAGAAACTGGCCGCAGGAGGAAAAACAGACGACGAAAGGATAATGTTATGGAAATAAACACACCGACTAGCAAAAACAAGCAGCAACAGCAGCAGGGAGGAGGGCAAATAAACGATTCGTTAGGGAAAACACCCCCTAACCCCTACCAACTCTGTGAGGAAAATGATGTTAAAACAGAGGATTTTATTATTCTTCGAGTGAACTGTTTAAATTTAAAGCCCGTTTGATTTCATACTTTACTCACGTTCTCTGCCTTTGGGAGGTGGTTTATTTGCGGTTGCAATTTCATCAACCTCAGGATACACGAGGCTTTAGTAAATCATAGTCGAGAAGTTGATGATGAGAAAAATGTGAGTCGCAAATGTGTCTTGATTGCATGTAAGCAATTACTGAATGGGACACATTTGCAGCTAATTGACAAACCGCAAAAGTAGTTTCACCACAGAGTAAGACAGAGTTCGCACTGCCTCTTGGTTTTTGGTTCAACTTGGTGGTACATCGCAGGTACATCGCACGCCTGCTACCAGCAAACCTTATGGAGCCAAAAAATTAAATGACATTTCTTCAGACTGGTCACTCTGGGTTACTCTGTGGTTTCACTATTTGTGGTTGACCACAAGGGTTGGCGGACTCACTCCCGAACTCTCTCCCAGCCACGAAGAATGATGATATCTGGCTAACCGCAAATCAGAAGGACCAAACTTCGGGGTTGTCCAGGGCAATGACTAATGAGGGGAAAATTGGCTCCGGTCAAGTGATTCGACTGTGGCCAATTTAGGTCAATATAGCATTTTTCTTTGGTGAAAATTTTGAAACTGATGAATTTTATTTTAACAGTAATTAGCTTTATTTTAAGCTATAATAATGTTTTATTAAATATTATGTTTGGAAATCATCTACCAGTGAAACGTATTCAAAGGAATCGTATGGAAAATCTACAATATAACTAATTTTCGAGCAGCTATAAAACAAATATTTTAATAGGTTAAATACAATTTTATGAGAGGCAATTTCGGGCCAAAATCGTACCTCAACTTCACACAGCTGATAAAAATACAGGATTTGTTTTGAAAAAATGTTTTTTTTCCAGCAAAGTTTTCCTAAGATGTCCCCAACCCTTCGAAGTTTCAATGATAAGAATGGTAGAAATTACAAAACCGTAAAAAATCGCTTTGACTCAATCGCATAGTATATTAAAGATTTTCTCAAATTGATGATAACATGTTTTTGAAACAGTTGCCTCTATTACAATTGTTTATAAGGCTGGTACTAAAAATCAGGGGGCAATATTTTTTTTCAAAAACTTCAAAATTTCAATGGAAATTAAAGTTGATTTCAAATGCATTCCCCTGCGTTAAAATCATTTTTAGCATGTTTGGGTTGATTTAAATACTTTAGATTTTTTGAAAATTTTCGATGTATTTCAAAAAGTTTTTTTTCGCATTTTTTTTTTGTTTACGTCCAATCTTACATTTTTTGAAAACTAATGATTGCTAAACAACTGAACTGCCCCTGATCGCATAAATGTCCCATATGCATTTTCATCGATTTCAAGTTATTGATGCAGTTTGGTTCAAAATTGTGTGCTCTTTCAGGAGAGCCTATAACATCCAGTACTTTGTTCCGGAAATCAGGAGAAAATCCATTTTTTTCGCGAAAACTCAACCCGTAGCCTTATGTATGGGACAAACTTCAAATGCGTTTTTCTCAGCTTGCTGTTTTTGCATTTGGGACATTTATGCGAACATGGGCAGTGAACAAGTGTAAAATGCATTTTAAAACAATTTTGCATTCAAATGTTGGGACTATGGCAGGCTATTTCAATTGTGGTTTGGTTGAGCGTTTTAGCAGAATGCATTACATTACTATAGTCGAGTCGAGAACAGAACACTGATGAAGTCTGCAAGTAGTAGACAAATACGTATCTGTCCAGATATTAAAAATATAAAGCGGAATTAAAAGGAACAACTTTGTATTCATAGTGTATTCAATGTTATTTCAATTTTTACATTTTTCATTTTTTTTGCCCATTTGTGAAATTTACTGATCTCTACCAAAGGTTTTTTTATAATTTTATGAATCATGACTTAAATTTCAAAAAGGTCAACCATTCAATATTATGGCAATTACGGTTAGAAATTATTTCATCATTTTAAAAATGTTTTTTTTTCGAAAATATCTGAACATTTCACAAATGTTCTACTATTTCACATTGAAAATATGACCATAAGTTTCTGTGATATTCGTACTAAAATATTAGGCGCTGTTTGGATGAGACTTAAAAAAACTTTAATTTTCTTGTATATTTCTCATGTATTTGCTGTACTTCAGCACCAAAGGTCCAATCTTCAGTATCTCTTAGTTTATTTTAAATTTCTAAACTTTTTGAAAAAAATATTTTCAGGAATGGACAATCATGGAAACTATGTTTTGTAATTTTTTCAAACAAAATTTAATGTGTCAAATCATCATTTTTTAAAAATAAGAAAAAAGTAGCACAAAATGCTTTAAACATGTTTACAGTTGTGCCACTGTTAAAAATAATTAAAATATCAACAATTCTGTACAAAAAAACAAAACTATGTGATTTTTTTCAATCTTAGGTTCCAAAACTAAAAATTATAAATCATAAAAGTGCTCTATTTAAAAAAAAAACTATTTGAACTTCAAATATCAAAAAAGTTAAACGAAAATATTATTATTTTTAAACTTTGGTTTTCGTTGTTTGTTTGTTTTGTTTTTATACGGGGCATCAAAATCAAAAATACTAAGTATACTACCTTTTTTCAAATTTCAAACTAATTATAAATCACAAAATAGAATAAACGTTTTACAGTGGACTGCATAGTGTTCTAAATGGTTTGAAATCAATTGTATTGTTTTCTTATAATGAAAATTTCAATTTTAGTAGCTTACAAATTTGTTGACCCCTAATTTCGTATTTTGACTAAATGTAGTTTTTTTGTATTTAAAACAGTCGAAAATTTTTAAAATTAAAAATAACAATGATATTCTTAATTTAAAATCTTTTAAAATTTTATTCCAAAAAAACGCTTTTTATCAGAAATATTCTTAAATTGAAAACAAAAAAACATGAGAAATGTAGTTCAACCATTCATCATTTTTTTTATTAAAAAAGGTTGTTATAAGATAGGGTTATGGTAATGTACATGTTCGAGTGATTCTCACCTATTTTGGAACACTATTTATACAAGATGTTCATAAATCAAACCTAGCTCCCTGAAGTTAATAAAGAAACTATATTCGGTTTGTCAAATTTGAGCTCCCTGTAGCGCAACCAATTCTAACCATTTACAAAAATGGCCTTTCAGAATGTACACAGAAAAAAAAAAGTTGAATTTTGGAATGTTGAAAATTTGGTAGGTTGAATATTACCTCTTTTTTTGAGTAAAATTACATAAAAAAATGTGTAAAAATGTGAACCTGATGAATATTCATCAAAATCTGATAAAAATTCATCATTTTCTGGGGAAAAATTAATCATTTTTTTGCCACAAAATCTGTCACCATTTCCTGATGAATATTACCATCATTTTTTTTCTGTGTAGTTTTATAATGTTTTTTTTTTTTGCATTTTTGTGAATATTCTCAAGATGAAAATAACAATTTTTCTTTTGGGTAGTAGCGCTAACGGTAGCACAAATTTCTCCAACTAACTATGGTTTCTTCACTAACTCCATGAGGGATGCTAAAACCAAATAATTAATTGTTGAAATGAAGGCCAATTGTTAAAGAAAAATACTCATTACACATTTTTTCGTCTCTAGGAACAATAATTTACAAATTCTTACGAAAGTAAATTTGTATTCTGTTTTTGTGTTGACTGAAAAAATTCAAACACGTATCATTTTAGGACAAATTATTGAACCAGAATCCATGAACATTAAATAGTTAAAGATTTTTCCCCAACCGAGACAATTTTATTGAACATTTCCCAGCATTTAACGCACACTTTTCACCCCACCCAGCATGGGGAGGCAGAGGGATTGGAAAATCGCATGAGGGCTCGTTTTCAACGCACAGCAACAAATTGCGCGCCAATAAACACAATTTATGATACCTTCGACGACGACAACATCGACAACGATTGCCAATTGGCGTCGTTTGTGACCGTGGGCAAAAAAATTTGCCGTCCTGCCGCGAGTGCCAATTGAATAAATTTGATCAATTTAATCGGGCCGAGGCGGATTTTTTTTTATCGATTTGCCTTTTTTGCGTTGATCACTTTATTTGATTGAGTCGCGATAAAAAATTTCGATCGAAAAGCAGAAAAATGTTTTGCATGTTGGTGTTTTTTTGTGCGCGCCCCGGGAGTTATGCTTTTGCGGCAGAAAAATATTTGGTTTGGACCGTAGGAAGCAAACACAACAACATTTGGCTGATGAGGCCTCGGTTGAAGAGCCGCGACTTTAAGGTATAAAACGGTAGGTTGTGGGCCGTGAAAGGTACAGTTCAGCTTTGGTAGCCAAGTGTGTTCCAGAATCAACCAGCAGCTCTCCAACAAACCACCAACCAATCCTTCAAGATGAAGTCCTTCTGCGTTGCCGCCCTCTTCGTGATCAGCTCGGTGCTGGCCGTTCCGGTGTACGAGTCGGCTGCCCCGGCCTACGGTGGCCACGGCGGAGGACACGGTGGAGCTGCCCACGGACCGGTGTCGGTGCACACGTACGCTGCCAAGGCCCCGGCTGTCAAGTGCGGAGCTAACCTGCTGGTCGGCTGCGCTCCCCACGTTGCCCACGTGCCCTGCGTGCCCAGCCACGGCGGATACGGAGGTCATGCTGCGGGAGGTTACGGTGGACACGCCGCCGGAGGATACGGCGGACACGGTGCCAGCCACGGCGGATACGCCGCTCCGGCTGCCCATGGCGGATACGCCGCCCCAGCTGCCCACGGAGGATACGCCGCTCCGGCTCCGGCTTACGGCGGTGGCCACGGAGGATACCGTGCCTCGGACAGCGACGACGAGTAAAGCTCGAACCGCCCCTGGGAATCGGAACGCAACGGATGAGAGGCTAAAGACTACGACAATCAAACCATGAGAGAGAGAGAGCGCAAGTGAGGAAGAGAGGATGAGAGCGAAAGAGTGTGAGCAGAGCGGCGCGGAAGAAGTGACACCAGTTCGCTTGGATGAACGCATGAACTTTGGAATGAACTACGATTTTCTCTTTGTATCTGTTAGAATTGGTTAAGACTTGGTGTGATAATAAATGCAATGAGGAAAGTTAATTTCTGATGTGATGTACTGATTTGAGCTTTGAGAAAATTACCCTTTGGCTTCCTGAGTTTCTGGTTGAATTGTCCACTTCTGAGTCATTTCCACTTTGACAATCTTTGAAAAAGTTCTACTACGAATTGAGCGTTAAAATTGCGCAGGTCTCTTCGGAATAAAAGTAAAAAGTTGTATTCGCATGCTAAAGAGTAAGAAGCTGAAAGCATGTTGACTTTTAGCATACAGTTTAAATGGTAACCACTATTCAAGGAAAAACTTTTCGAAAACATAAACTCCCAAGATCGCAAAAAAGGAAGTTCAACTTCAAGTAGGTAATAAAAAAATGGATATGAATTTTACGCTGTTTCTTTTTGTGTGTTAGAAGTAAAAAAGCTTTTTTAACGTAGCTTTACCTGTTCTTTTTATACTTAGATAAATGCTTATAATTATATTTGAATAAAAAACTAAATTTAATGCTCATGTTCGCCACGAATTTTGAAATTTATCAATAAAAATTGATTTAAAGAGCATTTGTTATTTTTTGCTATTAATGACTCTTGAGACTGTTGCTAGGTTGTTTTCAAGGTGTTTTTTTGCCATTTGTGATGAAAAATATTTTATTTTCTTTTGATGATTTTTTTAAATCTCGCTTACTTTTTCAGAACATTATTAGAACATAAAAACCCCATGCCGCATTGGTTGTTCTGAAAAAGAACTCTAGAAATATAAGTTTAAGTTGTATAAAGACATATTTGTTATCTAAAATTTAAGAAGCATGAAGCAGGGGTTTAAAATCGTTTGATTATTTTTTTATATTTTTAATTATTCAATAATTTATAAAGCAATTGCAAACATGTTTAAAGGTGCCCTAACTCAGTCAACATGCTCTACATAAATATCAACGCAGAAGAATGCATTAAAAATAATTTGCAGCTACTAAGACATCTTTCAATTTCAAATTTTTGTTTATTCCTGTTTTTTTTTTTTTTTTTTTTTTTGTTAAGTGACATAATTTTTATTTCATTTTGCAACTGCCTAAACGCATATTTACATTAAACGTTTTGATAAAAAAAATAATCAAGAATTATTCTCTTATTTTAAAATGTTTTCCAGAATTACCTAGAGCATTTTTTTTAATAAAAAGAAACTGATTGATAAGTTTAAGATGGGCAATCTATGTTTGTACATGGAAAACATAAATAAAAATGTATGTTTTTGATTTTAATATTTTTTATAAAGATCAAAAATAATAAAGAATCGATTCTAGAAGATCTATTATGTCAAATAAATTGTATTCAAATTTTATATAATTTTCCTTTAAATGATTGTTTAAAGAAGATTGGAAAACAATCATCGAAACTTCATGAACTCTGCTTAAACTTTCTTTTCAGGTCTTACAGTTACTTACCGTAAATATTCTCAAAAAGTGCTCTCATGGTTTTTGGATGGTCTCGCATTTTCTCGTTAAAAGAGTCTAAAAAAAAAAATTCTCAAAATATCGTAATTTTTCGAAAGTACTATAATTTTCATAATTTGCAATATCCGATAAATTCCGACTTTTTAACAATTTTACCTAAAATTTATATGTATTTTGCTTAATAGCTTATACACTTAGTTAACTAAATGTAAACATTGTTTTTTTTCTTAAAAACTATATCAGCTACTTTAGTGATGGTACATTTTAGCGTACAAATAAAGTTTGAACATCTTAAATATGATTTTAACAAGAAAAACTATGACTATCAAAGTCACCCCGGAATAAAAACTAAGAATTTTTAACGTAACTATTTTTCTAAACATTATTGAAAAAACTTTTTTTCTGAAATAGTGCATGGACTTTGTGTGGTCTACCCCAGTACATGTTTTAAAAATAATAATCTTGAGAAAAACCTTACCTGTTGGAAAATATTCTGAAAACAAATTGAAATCCTATCAAAGTCACCCCGGTTTACGGTATGTAGCATGAAAAACTTTGCTTTGTTTGATACCCTTATTGCCTATTTTGAAATTTTGAGTATTTTTTTTACAAAAGGTATTTCGTTTCGTTTGATATCCGTTTTTTCAAATCTGAGAATTTGAGTAAAAAAAACGGTTTTTTTTATTTAAAAAAAAGAAAAAAAAAAACTTCAACAAGGTGAAAAGGCATACCAAATTACGCTTCGTTTGATACCCTTATTGCAAATTATGAAAATTTGAGTATTTTCGAAAAAAATACGGTATTTTGTAATAATTTTAGTATTAACAAAAAATAAACATATTTAAAATTGCACTTCGTTTGATACCCATATTTCAAATATGAGAATTTTAGTGTTTAAAAAAAACGGTATTTTTTGAAGATTTTAGTATTTACAAAAAAACTTCAATAAGATTAAAAAGCATACCAAATTTCGCTTCGTTTGATACCCATATTGCAAAAAAAAATTTGCTTTTAAACCTACAACATTTTTAAAAATTTATTCTTAGTGAAAGCATTGAAAATTTAACATGATATGATTCAACCATCGATTTAAGGAAGATTTTGAAAATAAGTCGTCTATTCCTAATCCTATCGCCGATAGAATTGTCAAGAAAACGATAACTATTTAGGGGGAGAGGGGGTAATATGCACCCCCGGGGCAAAATGCACCCCCTGCTTTTCTCGGTATTTGGAATAATTTTCCGGGGAAAAAATCATAGAAATTGGAAGCTTAACATTGCTAAACCATGCTGGAAAAATTTGAGCATCGCAGTATAGAAACAGCTCAAGTTATTTGCAAAACTTTAAAATGTTGTGTTTTCATCTAATTTTCATTGAACCTTCATTATGATTTTTGGACAATATAAAAAGCATTTATTGATATTGTAAGTGTTGAGGTTTATAGTTTTTGCCATAATCTTCATTATTCTGTAGATAGATGAGTCCAAAAACATCAAAAAATGCATTTTTAATTAAATTTTCTGCAAAAAGCGTGATCGGGGCAAAATGCACCGCTGTGAAGCTCCTTTGTAAAAACAGCGGTGTCATCTAGTGGTGACTAGTGAAAACTGCTTTTACCCGGTGCATTTTGCCCCATGTTGTGGTGCATTTTGCCCCGTTGTTGTAGTGCATTTTGCCCCAATGTTGCGGTGCATATTGCCCCGCATGGTTGTTTGAAATAAATCAAAAATGTTTTTAGAAATTTGATATTTTCGAACAATTTTGAGGGTTTTTAAGACTTTTTTCACATGGATGACGAAGAATAATAGTTGTTTTAGAACATCGAACAAAATTCTTCCACAGTAATGCTGTAATGGTTGAGAAATCACAGTTTTCCCTTAGGGGGTGCATATTACCCCCTCTCCCCCTATAATATTATCGTTATCGTTATCGTCTAACGGCTAATATTATCGATTAAAAACTTTGAAATTTGAGAATTGGGTTACAACAAGTATTAACTGGTAATTTTAAAATAGATATGATCATTGTGGAAAATTGACAAAAAATATAGTCCATTATCCAATTTTGAACTTGTTTTCTTCGAAAAAATTGTGACTATTTCAGAGAGTTGGATTTTTTTAACATTTCCTTGTGGTACTTAAAATAATTCTCTACCAAGCTCTAAATAATTTAAAGCCATTTTTAACTGTGCTAAACGATCTCCAGTCTATCAAAGTCAAACTTCGGGTTACGGCGCCAAGCTTAATAATTTTACTGATACTGACCATGACAGTAAACAATTTGACAGATATTTAACTTTTTAATGCTTTTTGTCATACGGGTTATGTCTGAAATAAAACCACGTACATCTTTTTAAGGAAATTTTCAGAGATTTTTTATTAACTTGCATTAGCAAAATTTATTTTTATGTAGACTGCAACATATTTGACACTTTGATAAAAAATATTCTTATTTTCTTCCAGACTTAGTTAAATTAATCTATACTGTGATTTTTTTTAAGCTAACATGCATAAAAAGAATACACTTATTTTGAACACAAGTTTATTAATTACTTAGAAAAAAGTGGCTTGCCAGATTCTTTAGATTTTTTTTCTGTTCAAAGCTGGTAAACCTTTTCCGAAGATCGAAAGTTGGTTGCCAAGTCGATGTTTATCCCAAAAAAACAACCAATAAATATGTATCCCTTTCCCCATCACAAACAAGAAACAATCAAACACAACAACAACTATCCATTAGCAGGGCCAAATCGTCAGCCTTCGCCGTGGGGGGCGTGCCCAACTTCCGCTAAGTTTGACGCCACATTACCACAATGAAACAAGATGTGTCTGTAATTTTGTGATAAATAATAAATAAAAACTTTTCTTCCGTCCAAAGTACTTTTGTTGTTTGCGTAGGATTGCTCGGCGCGTGGGAGGAGAAAATTTCCAAGATTCTTCATCCTTCTTTTCGCGACGATGACGTCTTCCGATGACTTGCGGGCAGATGCGGGAGAAGGAATAAGAAAAAAAAAAACTTGCAAGTTTTCCAATTGTATGAGAACTGGCAACTTTTGCTGCCGCTGTCTGTTTTTTTTTTGTTTACGTTCACTTCCTTGTTGTTTATCAGGGGGTTCTCGTTTTTGCTGGCTTTATCTTTGTGTAGTTGAGATTATTTTTCTTTGCTTTTCTTTCAGTGCACAGTGGGGCGAGGTGGCAATCTAGCGGGACAAAATTAATAGCGCTCTGGGGTTACGTCCTAGAGCTTCGGTGTCTTGAGCAAAGTTGCTCAGAAAAATCAGGGATACATTTTGGTACTAAAATAAAGTTCCAATTTTGGCCGCATAGGTGGCGCTGAAATCTAACTTTTTCCAGTGACCTCCTAGCGAGTTGGTGTCTTCGACAAAGTTGTAGATCTCGCCAAATTACGTATAGTCACGGAACATGTCAAAATTCTCAAAAATAACTGCGTAAAGTTACAGTTAGTTTAAAAAATAGTTATAATTAAGCTATGAATATTCAGTCAATCTAGCAGGACAAAATTAATAGCGCTCTGGGGTTACGTCCAAGAGCTTCGGTGTCTTCAGCAAAGTTGCTCAGAAAAATCAGGGATACATTTTGGTACTAAAATGTAGTTTCAATTTTGGCCGCATAGGTGGCGCTGAAATCTAACTTTTTCCAGTGACCTCCTAGCGAGTTGGTGTCTTCGACAAAGTTGTAGATCTCGCCAAATTACGTATAGTCACGGAACATGTCAAAATTCTCAAAAATAACTGCATAAAGTTACAGTTAGTTTAAAAAATAGTTATAATTAAGCTATGAATATTCAGTCAATCTAGCAGGACAAAATTTCTTATAAACTTCGTCAAAATTACTTAGTACTTCGTCGCATCCGAACCAGTATACGATTCAAAAAGTTTATTTAGCAATTCTATGGTAAGATATTGACATTTAGTTAAATTAAAAGTATGCAAAATTAAGTTTAGATAAGTTTTATATAGAATTTCCAGAAGTATATAAACATTTATACTAAGTAGTTAGTAAACTTTATATTCAATCCAAATTATTTTTTAACCAGTCAAAGATGCCTATTTGGAGTTGGGAGACTGAATTTATGGTGATATGTCAACAAATAACTTTATGTATGTTAATTTTTCGAAAAGTGTACACATTTTTTTCGCACCATTTTTGATTTTTGTAATAGTATTTGTTATATAACTTTTTTTTGAAATCATCTTTTCATGAACTTTTTGTAGCAAAATATTCGGCATGAGTTTCTGAACAAAAGGTACTAGGTTTCTGTCAAACTTTAAATTGTTTACATGTTTCATCACAATTTGTGCATAGTGCCCAAGGGGAGTAAACATACTTTTTTCAATTTCAATTTGTGTTTTTATTAGAATTTAGCAGTTCTGTTCCAGGATGTTACATTTGCAATTCAGAGATTTGGAGAACCTTTCACTGAGATCAATTCATAAGCCTTTGCAGGGAGGATACATATTTCTACGTTTAGATTTTGCTAGCTGAGTGCTCTTTTAGGGAAAATATTTTGAGAAAAAACCCTAGATCTATGTTTGGCTTAAAACATACTTTTTTACATACTGTATGTTTTTATGCTTTTGTCACCACCCCCAAATCAGAGGTAGAGCATATTTGTTCAAAAAAAAAATCAAACTTTCAATGGAAACTTATGTGCAGTCAGCTGAAATCCATTTAAAATGAATTGCTCTGCGTTAAGAATAATTTTGTACATGTTCGGGTTTATTCAAAAACAATTTTAATTTAATTAAATTTTAGATGAACAGTATCGCTAAAATGTTTTTTTATTGCCGAATCTTATATTTTTTGAAAATAATGATTGCAAATCAAGAGTACTTTTGTATAATACATTCTATAACCATTTTTTTTATTGAAATGTTTAAATTTTGGCTTGTAATCTCACTTTTTAAATTTCTTTTAATTTTTTTTGCCTCCACTCGACCATGGCCAAAGTCTAAATGTTGCAAAATAACGTCCAACGTACATAAATTGTTCACATTTTATGTCACCTAAAAATGGTCTCAAATATCAATAAAAACACAAGAACATTAAACTAAATACCTTTTCAAACACCTAAAACAATAAAATCAACAAAACTGATAGACAACTGTTATTTTCTGTTTTCTATTATTTTTAAATACTAAAAATTTCCAAAAAATAACAGAAATTAAAAAAACTTCAAGTGATAGATAATATTTTAGTCTTTTAAATGAAAATAACGTAATTTTATTTTTTTTTTGTACATTTGGCCCGCAAGCTAATTTGTTTATTTTTGAAACTAACTGTTTTTTTGCACAGTTATTTTTAAGAATTTTGACATGTTCGGTAACTTTACGTAATTTGGCGAGATCTACAACTTTGTCGAAGACACCAACTCGCTAGGAGGTCACTGGAAAAAGTTAGATTACAGCGCCACCTATGCGGCCAAAATTGGAACTACATTTTAGTACCAAAATGTAGCCCTGATTTTTCTGAGCAACTTTGCTGAAGACACCGAAGCTCTATGACGTAACCCCAGAGCGCCATTAATTTTGTCCTGCTAGATTGACTGAATATTCATAGCTTAATTATAACTATTTTTTAAACTAACTGTAACTTTACGCAGTTATTTTTGAGAATTTTGACATGTTCCGTGACTATACGTAATTTGGCGAGATCTACAACTTTGTCGAAGACACCAACTCGCTAGGAGGTCACTGGAAAAAGTTAGATTTGAGCGCCACCTATGCGGCTAAAATTGGAACTACATTTTAGTACCAAAATGTAGCCCTAATTTTTCTGAGCAACTTTGCTGAAGACACCGAAGCTCTAGGACGTAACCCCAGAGCGCTATTAATTTTGTCCTGCTAGATTGACTGAATATTCATAGCTTAATTATAACTATTTTTTAAACTAACTGTAACTTTACGCAGTTATTTTTGAGAATTTTGACATGTTCCGTGACTATACGTAATTTGGCGAGATCTACAACTTTGTCGAAGACACCAACTCGCTAGGAGGTCACTGGAAAAAGTTAGATTTCAGCGCCACCTATGCGGCCAAAATTGGAACTACATTTTAGTACCAAAATGTAGCCCTGATTTTTCTGAGCATTTTTGCTGAAGACACCGAAGCTCTAGGACGTAACCCCAGAGCGCTATTAATTTTGTCCCGCTAGATTGCCACCTCGCCCCACTGTGCAGTGCGGGAAAGTTTTCCACTTTTTGTCTTGTTTTTGCGGGCTTTGACGGGTCGGATGGAAAAAGTCATGATTAACCCTCAAATTGAAGATTAGTGAAAACCTATAAATTTTGCTCAAGAATTCTATTTTTGAAAATTTGTTAAACAAATTAATCCAACAATTCGGCAATTGAGGGTTAATCTCACCAGAAGCTGTTATTTCAACTGCAAAAGACATTAATTCCGAACTCCGGCAGTCGATAGATGGAGCCGCAAAACTTTCCCAGCGAAAGTGGAAAAGTGAAACAAAAGAAGTGGGTGGGACAGGGAGGAAGGGGCGTGGGGAAATGAAACGGGAAATTGTTCGCGCAGAACAAAAGTTTCACTCTTTTCACTGTTTGCGCTGGAAATATGACAGAAATTGTGGGTGGCGTCATCGTCAAAAAGCTTTCCGTTTGTAAACAACGTTGTTGTCCTATCAGTTGCAATGATTTTGAGGGAGGGGATAAATGCAGCAAGAGTTGCAGCAATAATTGCAGAGTTTTTGGTTTTCTTTTGACTATATGAATTTTGGCTTAAATGTGTTAATATGATTACAACGTTTAACAAAGTTTATCATTATTGCAGTTTGTACAAGAAAAGCTGTATTTGAAACCCTTCAAGCTTGAAGTTTTATTGTGTTTTTTTTAAATGAATGGACAAAAAAAAAAATGATGGAAAATCGAATTTGCACTCAAAAAGTACTTTATGAAAATTTTGTGACGAGCAACATTTATTTCAGTCTACTTAGAAAGTTTGAAACTAAATTTCGGTAAATTTATGCTTCAATTTAACATTAATTCCTTGCCATATAAACAAAAGTTGACTTTCCAGCGAAAAACACTCACCGTTCTACACCGGAAAACTCACAGCTCGGAATAAACGGATTTACCAGTAATTTACGGGTGAAAAACAAACCAAACATATTCACCCCTTTCCCTGGAAAGGGAGAAGGTGGAGGTCGTCTCGGTGGTCATGTTTTCCCAGCTCCACATTCATTCAGATTCACATCAGCTTAAATTATCCCCACGAGGACACGAGAGAGGTTGACTGGTTGGTGAAAACTCCGCGCCAAACGAAAAACGAAACACAGCCCCAACCCAGAGTTTGCTCTGTTACAGTGGCGTTGATTTTGATGTTATTAAACGTTGTTACGAGCGCGCGCTTTTCCCCACCCTCAAAATGTTGCGGCATTTGCACGATGTTCTGAAATTACTTTTCCGGGGTTAAGGGGAATCCATTGGGGGTGGTTTTCACTGAAATGAGCAACGCGATATGTAAGGGGGTTGTGGTGGTTAGGGGCGAAAAATCCAATACAGTTAATACCTCGAAACCGTGGCCAAAACTGGCCACTGCTGGAAAACCGAAGGAAAATGCAATTATTCACGGCCTGGGTGCCGTGGTTGCTGCCGGTTTTGGTCGCGACCGGGTGGGCTGACTCGTTACTGTGGAGGAGGTCTCGCTTTGAGTTTGGGGAAAGCTGCACCATGCACGGTGGGAGAGATTGTTGCGTTGAATTGAATTTTTAAAATTTTAATCTTAGTTTGAATTGTTTCAAAAACTGAAACTTCAATTTATTTAACATATGATTTGTTCTAATTTCGCCTAGATTTATTTTTACTGAATTTCATTGATTTTTCTTCTATTATGAGTTACATAAACTTGCCAATCCTAGCATCACTGTTCAATGTTGTGAGCACTTTAGTGAATACACAAATTGTTTTAAGGCTGGATGGTATAAAATTAGCTTGAAATACTTTTTATCTATTTTTTTTAGATTTTCTCATGAAGTTGGATGAGCTGGTAACACTGGCCTAATATAGCAACTTACGTGACATTTATAGAACTTTTTAAAGCCAGATGAAGTCAACAAAGAAATACTTCCGAATCACTCATCTGTACCCTTCTTTGTTAGAGAGATTATTTAGGTCACTTTCCTTCAAAAAAAAAATAATATTTTAATGCTTTGGCAACACTGTCCAATGGTTCATAAACTTAGATGGAATTAATTAGAATCCAAAAACCAGACAGTTTTGAGAACAAATCTAGATTCACATATTCCTGCAAATCGTTTAACTGGCAACCTTCTTATCAGATTTTTTATTGCCATAACGAAGCTTATTAAACTAAGGGAAGCCTCAAACTGAAAAACGATCTGCCGAGGAAGTTGATGTATTTTTCTTTCAAATTTTTGACATTTATAGAGCCAATCCTGAAACAATTTTGGTCTGCTCTTAAAAAAAATAAAACATGATCTTCTTAAGGAAATTCCTGATAAATTTGGTGGGGCCGAATATTTCAGTTTATGCCCATTTAAAATCTAATTTAGTAATATTTTTTCTGAACTTTTTTTTAGTTTGAAAAAAAATCCGACAAGTTTTTCTTTTTAACAATCTAAATCAATAGTTTTCAAGATACCTTCGATTTAAAAATGTTGCCCAAAGGGTACCACCATTAAAAACTCCTTTTTTCTAAATTTCAATTCTTTGCAAAGCCATATCACTGCAACCAAAGCTCAAATCATCAGTGTCCAAAATAGAAAATTGCAGAGAATTTTTTCAGCCTATTATTTTTTTAAAGAGGTGGACGAGGATTATTTCAAAAATTCAAAAAGACGTTTTTTAACAATTTTATTCACGATATTGCCTAAATTTGAAAACGGTGCATTTTATTAAAAATTTACATAAGTTTTTGGAAAAAAGATTTTGACTTTAATGGGACACATTGGCTATAATCCTATGAAAAATCATCCAAAATTCAAAAAAAAAATATTGTGATTTGTAATCGGGATAGTAACAGCTATCCATTGCAGTTGAATTACATGAAAATTTTCACTAAAAACTTATTTTTCCTGTATTTTTAAAAAGCAATGCAATTGGAAAAAAATACTACAAATGTACGGTATTGCAATATGGGTATCAAATGATCAGAATTTTCACATTCATTTTGAAAGTAGTTTTTTTCGGAAATACTTAAAATTTTCACAAAACAACATATTTTTGAAAAAAAAATACTCAAAATTTCAGTTTTTTTTAATTATGTCAATTTCGAGTTTTTTCAACAAAAAATGTGTTACTATTTCTAAAATGTATGAACAAATCCCGATCATTTTATACCAGTATTGTAAAATACAGAAATTTCGAGCATTTTACCGAAAATACGTAGTTTTGTGAAAATTTTTAGTATTTTCAAAAATGTGTGTTATAACTTCGTCCCGCCCGTGTGGATCAATCGGACCGCGCACTGGACTCACAATCCAGAGGTCGCCGGTTCGAATCCCGCGGCGGGCGCTCTAAAATTCTTTGTGTAAATATGGGTATTCGGCGCCGTCGCTCCGTGCCATACTTTCATACACTTAGGAGCCCAGGGCGGCGAAGTCCTTGTAGATAAAAAGGAAGACACTACACCCAGAACTGGGCATCGGCATACGAGAGGATAAAGAGCACGATTCGGTAGTAAAATGGTACGGTGTGCGGACGGAGAGGATAAATCCCAAAATTACCGAGAGTACTTTACTCATGGGTTCATCTTCAAAAAAGTTCATATACCAAAAAAAAAAAAAGGTACCGGTACCGAGACTCGAACCCAAGACCTTCGGCATATTGAACCGTGCCTTTGCCGTATGGGCCACCATGGTTCGGTGATTAAGTGGTGGTCATTTGTCCATGTAAGCCACTCAATAGGATGAACTGTTCCAATGAACGAATGAACACGCGAGAGGACTTTACTCTCGCAAAATAGCACTTTCCTCACGTTTCTTTTCGTGAGGACTATCCCCTCGTTCTTTAACTTGGGGTGTAGTGGTTGGTACTAGCAATGGTGGCCGACAGCTATAAAGTCAACTTCCTGTTATAACTTTGGAAATGTATAAAAAATCTCGATCATTTGATAGCCACATTGTATTTTTTAAAAAAAAATGAGTATTTACAAAAAAATGTTATTACTTACGAAATTAATTGAAAAATCTCGATCCTATGATACCCATATTGTAAATACTGGATTTTTGAGTTTTTTTTTTAATATTGAGTTTTGTGAAAATTTTGAGTATTTAAAAAAAGGTTATTACTTTATTATTATTTGAGACCCATTTTGCAAAAACAATGATCTTGAGACTTTTTTTTCGAGGAAAAATTGCATTTAAACAATACAGAAAAATACATATTTTTACACCCCAAGTTAAAGAACGAGGGGATAGTCCTCACGAAAAGAAACGTGAGGAAAGTGCTATTTTGCGAGAGTAAAGACCTCTCGCGTGTTCATTCGTTCATTGGAACAGTTCATCCTATTGAGTGGCTTATATGGACAAATGACCGCCACTTAGTCACCGAACCATGGTGGCCCATACGGCAAAGGCACGGTTCAATATGCCAAAGGTCTTGGGTTCGAGTCTCGGTACCGGTACCTTTTTTTTGGTAGATGAACTTTTTTGAAGATGAACCCATGAGTAAAGTACTCTCGGTAATTTCGGGATTTATCCCACACAGTACCATTTTACTACCGAATCGTGCTCTTTATCCTCTCGTATGCCGATGTCCAGTTCTGGGTGTATGACAATTTAATGAACTATAACACTATATTTTTTAATTGTTTAGATGATTTCTAGATGATTTTCTCAAAGTAATAAATAAAATTTAGTTCAAAAATTTTGTATTTTCATATTTTATGCGTTATTGCTTAACAAAATAAACAATTTAGAATAATATAATTTAATCTGAAAGAAATATAGAATTGTTTTCAAATTGTCACTCAAAAAATCTGGCATTGATACACAGCAAATAAAGTAGTTATCCAGCTGCGTGTAAAAGGCCTGGGTGTAAAATAAATTTTGCATTATTTTATGAAATTCTATGTAACATTACACCCTGAAATATGTAGCCCATCAGTATGGTAAACCTACTTGACCGAAATGTCAATCTCACATATACGTTTATCCTTTCAATTTTTCGTCGGTCTGATAGCCGAGCGGGCTAAGGCGCCAGTCCAAACTGTTGGTGCTCGGTTTGAGTCCCGTCGGTTGCAACTTTTTTTTGTGTTTACAAAAATTGTACATGCAGCGTGTAATATTAAGTGTCTTTTTTGACGAAGGTGATGTGCATGCTTTTGCATGCGATTTTACCATCGGATTTTTTGCTGTGTTTTTTTTTTTTTTTTTTTTTTTTTAATTTATATTTATTTTGATTTTCTCTTCCATGTACATTCATTCAGTTAAAATATTATTGAGTGTCCAATCACAATCGATGACTTTTCACCTCAATTTTAAATACTAGCAACTTTCATTTATTCATGAAATATTTAGCTTTCGCTATTCAGTGATTTCAAATGTAGGAGGTCCTACATGTACAAAAGGGAAAAGGGATACCTTAAAACTAACTTATAAACTATAAACTATATAAAGAGCGGATCAATGCAGCTGAAGACTGCAATGATTTTTGTCGAAATGCATCAATTATCTTATTGGACATAACATCCAAAGTGTCAACTTCGGCTAATTGATGAAGTTCACTGGTGCTGAACCAGGGAGGAAGTTTCAGAATCATTTTCAGAATTTTGTTCTGAATCCTCTGAAGTTTTTTCTTCCTGGTTAAGCAACAGCTTGTCCAGATCGGCACAGCATAAAGCATGGCAGGTCTGAAAATTTGTTTATAAATTAACAGTTTATTCTTGAGACAAAGTCTAGAATTCCTGTTTATAAGTGGATACAAACATTTAATATATTTGTTACATTTAACCTGGATACTTTCAATGTGATCCTTGTAAGTAAGGTTTTTGTCAAAAGCAAGTCCAAGATATTTCACTTGATCCTCCCACTTTAAATTTACCTCATTCATCTTTATAATGTGATGACTTTTTGGTTTAAGAAAATCAGCCCTTGGTTTGTGAGGGAAAATAATAAGTTGAGTTTTTGCAGCATTTGGAGTAATTTTCCATTCTTTCAAATAAGAATTGAAAATATCCAAGCTTTTTTGTAATCTTCTTGTGATGACACGAAGGCTTCTACCTTTGGTGGAGATGCTTGTATCATCAGCAAAAAGTGATTTCTGACATCCTGGGGGCAAATCAGGCAAGTCAGAAGTAAAAATATTGTATAAAATTGGACCCAAAATGCTTCCTTGAGGGACGCCGGCACGTACAGGTAGTTGATCAGATTTGCTGTTCTGATAACATACCTGAAGAGTACGATCCGTCAAATAATTTTGAATAATTTTTACGATATAAATCGGAAAATTAAACCTTTTTAATTTCGCAATCAAACCTTTATGCCAAACACTGTCAAATGCTTTTTCTATGTCTAGAAGAGCAGCGCCAGTAGAGTAGCCCTCAGACTTGTTGCTTCGAATTAAATTTGAAACTCTCAACAACTGATGAGTAGTTGAATGCCCAAGGCGAAATCCAAACTGCTCATCAGCGAAAATTGAATTTTCATTAATGTGTGTCATCATTCTATTAAGAATTATTCTTTCGAATAATTTACTAATAGATGAAAGCAAACTAATGGGCCGATAGCTTGAGGCTTCAGCAGGATTTTTATCCGGTTTTAAAATCGGAACTACTTTGGCATTTTTCCAACTTCTGGGAAAATATGCCAAATCAAAACATTTGTTGCAAATTTTGACCAAGCTACTTAAAGTTGCTTCAGGTATTTTTTTAATTAAAATGTAAAAAATGCCATCCTCACCAGGGGCTTTCATATTTTTAAACTTTTTGATAATAGATTTTATTTCATTCAGATCCGTATTAAAAACTTCATCTGATGAAAATTCTTGTTCAACAATATTCTGAAATTCTACTGAAATTTGATTTTCAATAGGACTCAGAACATTTAAGTTGAAATTATGAGCACTCTCAAACTGCTGAGCAAGTTTTTGAGCTTTCTCCCCATTAGTTAATAAAATATTATCACCATCTTTTAAAGAAGGGATTGGTTTCTGAGGTTTCTTAAGAACCTTTGAAAGTTTCCAAAAAGGTTTGGAATAAGGTTTAATTTGTTCGACATCTCTTGCGAACTTTTCATTTCGCAGGAGAGTGAATCTGTGGTCAATAACCTTTTGTAAATCTTTTTGAATTCGCTTCAGTGCAGGATCACGAGAACGTTGATACTGTCTTCGGCGAACATTTTTCAGACGAATCAGAAGCTGAAGATCGTCATCAATAATGGGAGAATCAAATTTGACTTGGACTTTAGGAATAGCAATATTCCTAGCATCCAAAATTGCATTAGTTAAAGATTCCAAGGCTGAATCAATATCAGCTTTGGTTTCTAAAACAAAATCATGATTTAAATTGTTCTCAATATGATGCTGATACCTGTCCCAATTAGCTTTGTGGTAATTAAACACAGAACTATTGGGTCTGGTAACTGCTTCATGAGAAAGTGAAAAAGTTACTGGAAGGTGATCAGAATCAAAATCAGCATGAGTCACTAAAGGATCACAATACTGACTTTGATTTGTCAAAACCAAATCAATTGTTGATGGATTTCTAACAGAAGAAAAGCAAGTTGGCCCATTCGGGTATAAAACCGAATAAAGACCAGAAGTGCAATCTCTGAATAGAATTTTACCATTGGAATTTACTTTTGAATTATTCCAAGATTGGTGTTTGGCATTAAAATCACCGATGATCATAAATCGAGATCTATGCCGAGTAAGTTTATTCAAATCCCCTTTGAAATAATTTTTATTTTCCCCAGTGCATTGGAATGGCAAATATGCAGCTGCAATCATAATTTTCCCAAAAGAAGTTTCAAGTTCAATGCCCAAACTTTCAATAACTTTTAACTTAAAGTCACGTAAAGTGCTATAAGTCATACTACGGTGGATAACTATTGCAACTCCACCGCCATTTCGATTCATTCTGTTATTGGTTATAACTTTATAATCTGGATCACTTTTCAAATAAGTGCCAGTTTTTAAAAATGTTTCGGTTATAACAGCAACATGCACGTTATGAACTCGTAAAAAGTTGAAAAATTCATTTTCTTTCGCTTTTAAAGAGCGAGCATTAAAATTCATAATATTGATGGAATTACTTAGATCCATGATTAAACTTCAGGGTAAGAACAACATCATTCGCAAATTTTAATCCAATCTGGATAGCTTCCATCATGGATGTAGCATTACTCATTGTTTGAATCAAACCAAACAGTGAGTTTTGCAAAAAAGTCATTTTTTCAAACGTAACATCGCCGAGATCAGAAGATCCCAAAGCGTTGCCAGCAGAAAAATTTTCAAATGAAATTTGAGGTACCTGCCCAATTTGAAAATTGGTAGAGGATTTAAAATTCGTGGAAGAACCCGAACCCGAAACGACGTTGGCATAAGAAATGCCATTGCTGTTACCTAACTTTTCCACGGTAGGGGTATTGTTCGAGTGAGACAGCACGAACGTTTGATTTAAAGATGCAGGTACAACCTGACTTTGAGAAAATTTCGGTTTGGATTTCGGCTGATGCTTAGCACGAGAATCCAAAACCTTTTTTCTGATGGGGCAATCCCAGAAATTTGATTTGTGATTTCCACCACAATTTGCACATTTAAATTGGGTGACTTCTTTCACGGGACAATTGTCCTTGTCGTGAGAAGAATCCCCGCAAACCATGCATTTTGGAATCATGGCGCAATGATCAGTACCGTGACCGAATGCCTGGCAACGCCGGCACAGGGTCAGATTCTGGCCATTACCGCCATGTTTCTTAAAATGCTCCCACTTTACCCGTACATGGAACAAAAACTGTACTTTGTCCAAAAGTTTCAAATTGTTGATTTCATTTCTGTTGAAATGAATCAGATAAAATTGTGAAGTCAAACCAAAGCGAGAAATATTCCCGTTTGATTTTTTCTTCATTGGTATTACTTGGGATGGGGCAAAACCAAGCAACACCTTAAGTTCGTTTTTGATCTCATCCACCGACAAGTCGTTGGAGAGACCTTTCAGGACCGCCTTGAATGGACGAGCATTCTTGGTCTCATACGTGTAGAAATTGTGTTTGTGGTTTTTCAAATAACCAACAAAAGTTTGGTGATCTTGTAAAGATTCCGTCAACAAGCGACATTCTCCTCTTCGACCAAGCTGGAACGAAACCTTCAAATTGCAAGTTTCCTTGCAATTCTTCAGTTGCGTTCGAAAGCTGGCCAAATCGGAGACGGAAGTCACTACAATTGGCGGAGCCTTTACTCGTTTCTCGACGGCAGAAGGCTCAGTACGAAGAGAAGGATCCTTGTCAACAGTTTCAGATAAAACACCGAAACTGTTTGCCAATGGAATTGGAGGATTGACCTCACTTTCAGAATCAGAATCAGACCTCGGATGAGGCTGTTTTCTTTTTCTGTTTCCGTTAGCCGGTTTAGCGTTCAAACGCTTCACCGACGTAACGATCAAATCTTCAGAAGATTTGCGTTTACCTTTGTTTTGACGCATTTTGCAAGCAGAGTTCTCTTGAAAAGATGGCTTTGCTTGTAAAATACAACAAAATTTCAGGTGGGGTTAGTCTTGAAAAGACTGTTTAGAATTTTGGAAAATAACTCAGGTAGTCTTTAAAAAGACTGTGAATTTTGTTTGAAATAACTCTGAACTTAGGTAGTAAAAAATACCGCAGCTCTAGTGTCCGTTCACCACGAAGGTTCGCAAGACACTGATTTTTTTTTTTTTTTTTTTTTTTTTGCTGTGTAGATTTATCTGGCAGACTGGTAACCCTGCATTCAGCTCAAAAATTGTCTCTAATACAACAACATCAATCAAGAATTAAAAAAAGTATTTTTATTTTAGTAAGATTTGTAGTTAATGGAACATTTTGAAAATAAAAAATCATTGAGGTTGAGAAAATTGATTTGAAATTTGGCATAATTTTTCACAATTATTGAAATTATTTAATTCCTAAGTTTTTCCAAAAAATCGATTATTTTGAAAATAATCAGAAAATGAAATATCCAAAAAGCTACATTCAACCAAAAATAAATTTTGATTGTGAACAATAGCAATAATCTTCAGCGTTATCGCTGGATGAAAATAAAATTTATAAACAACAAGCCTTACCCGAAAAACTTCGTCTTTTCCTTTTTTCGTTTGTTGACGTTTTTAGCTTTTTCCTTGTTCAGCCTCCTATGACCAAAATTTGATTTTACGCAACTTTTTCCATACAATCTGCAGATTTTCCGGAATCGGTTCCAAAGTGGCCAAATTTGCCACTTTTTGGCGTAAGAACCTTCCTTAGGCTTATACGAAACCAACGCAACAAAGAGCACCTCGATCCGATGCTCCGTATTGAACTGATTCGCGTTCGAACAAAACCATCGAAATTTTTTATATATATATATATAGATTTTGAAGAAAACATAATTCATTTAAATACGTTATTCAAAATATCCAAATTTTAAAATGGGAAATAAAAAAATAGATCTCTTTTATTTTTGCGTTTTCCAAAATAATTGATAACTTGATTGACTAAAAACAATATTTTAAAATTAATAATAAAGAGATATGTATTGTCAAATAATCACAAGCAAATCTTCATGTTTAAATATCAAAACAAATTGGAATTTTAATCTATCAAAAATTATCTTTAATAGTTTCACAGGAATCATATCATATTTTTAAAAGAATAAGCAATATTTATGATTGTTACAATAATTCAAACAAAATGAAAATAATTCAATTTTTTTCGTACTCCTCCAAGTCTTAAAAGTGAAATTATTAATGAAAACTTGTTTTCAAATCTAATCATATTAATCTATGAAAGATGAAAGTATTTTTCATAATCTTTATTGAAAAACATCGTTCAATTCAAAATGAACATATATTTTTTCAAGTACAAAACAATTCTCATCGACCTCGGTTTCTGTGGCCACCTCGGAACATCGCGAACCAACGGCGTTGGATTATAATTCACGATGGTCGGTTTTCCAGCTCGTTGACCACCGCATTGGTTGGCCGTAGAAAAACGAGGGGCCACTAGGCTTGGTTGCAAAAATGTCTGCGATTTACCAGGGGCAACAAAAAAAAAGTGGAAAAATATTGTGCGAAACTGGCTGAAAAGTCGAGTCGAGAGTTTTTTTGTGGTGTCCCATTGTGCTGGCGGGAATTAAATTTGAGTAATGCGCGATATTGGCTTTTTGGAACGGGCAGTTTTTTGTTGTTTCGGCGCTGGCCAGCACAATCTGGACCGGAGGTTGTTCACCGGGGTTTTGCTGCGTGTCCGAATGTTTGATAGGGGGACAATTTACGATTATTACTTACATGGTAGGGAAAAACGGGCAGTTGACTCGGGAGGGCTTTTTGCGTTAACTATGGAGACCGTGAATTATTGAGCCGGTTGGCTTTAACATTTTTGGTGATTGATGATTTGGGGAATCAATTACTAAAGTGAAAATAATCTTGGATTCCCTGAATCATTCTATAGAATTGACTTTGATGTCAAAAGAAATAATAAAATCTGTATTTGCTCGAAATCAATAATCCCACAGCCGACCTTTCAAATCGGTCTAAAATTGAGTTCTTAAAATAGTGTCACAAAAAAACACCCTAACCTCTCCCAAAACAAATGGACTATAAAATCGATTTCAAACAATCGGGTGACGCATTTCACCCGCCAGACAAGTAAGCAAAAAACACACCACAAACACACAGGCAGGGAAGGTATTTGCCGATGGGCCTCCAAAAAGCTTTTTAAATTTATTTTCTTCCAGTTAAGGAATTTACTATAATCATGTATGGAGCACTTGTAGATATTTTACTAATGAACAACTTTGTAGAACATTGTTTTGTTCTAAACTGAATGCTGTTGACATTAGAGCGTAAACAAAAATCCCCTCACCATCGCGAGTGAGGGACGCCGATGGTGGCATTTTTAGACATTGTTTACGCTCTAGTGTCAACAGCATTCACTTTGGAACAAAACAATGTTCTACAAAATTGTTCGTTTGTTCAAAATCTACAATTGCTTCATACATCATTATAGTGAATTCTGTAACTGGAAGGTAATAAATCAAAAGAGGGCTTCGCGATGGTTTTTTGCCATTTGCCTACCCTGCACACAGGCACCAAAGCCCCCGGAAAATCCTCCAAAACCGGTGACATAATTCTTGGTCACTTCGCAGCAGGCAGGCAACGCGACGGCCACTTTCATTGACTAACGCACCACCACCACGGTCCTGATGTCCTGGAAAGACCCCAGCTGAAAAACAAACGGCGCGACAACTGGCCAAGTTTTTGTGATTTTTTTCCTTTCTCTGCTGGAAAAGAAATTTTCCCCTGCAAAATGTGTGGCTCTAGAATGTAGTTGTGGGAAAAACACACTATGTGGCTTTGGACGGGATGATGAGGGGTTGAGAGGGTCAATTGAAAATAATGCTGTCGAACAATAAATTGAACAATTTCTAAAGATCAAAAACCTGTTTTGGTACCGACTATTTCAGCAGTCACTAATTTTTCCTTTTTATGGAAGCTTTCTTTTATTACGTAACGCAGTTAGAGGGGGGCTCGAAGACCGTGTTATGCTCCATACCAAATTTTTAAAAATTGTATAGAAATTTTGTTGCGAGAGGGGGGAAGGGGTCCAAAAATCCAAATTTTTGTGCTACGTTTTAAAAGAACGCTCCGATTTCAACAGCCTATTTGCGCTTAGGTTCAGCAGAAATCGGTAAGCTCACGTCAAGTTTTGATCCCCCATTTTTTGGATTCGTAAACAAAAATTCTATCCACGCAAAACTGTTGAGGCTAGTTAGCTTTAAATGGACTTGAACTTATATATAATCGAAGAATCGGACAAGAATATAAGTTGTTTTTTACAAGTTAAATACTTCTTACATAAAAGATTGCATAACTTAAAGGTGTATTTTAATGTACATTAGCTACATTATCACGCTGGGCGACTTGTAAGAATCTTCCAATAAAATATGAATAGAATTAAAGGCCAAAGGGAATTCAGAACACACAAAGAATTTTAACAATTATTCAGAGTAGCTCTTTAGACCATTGCAACTTTTTTGGTGATATCGTGGGGAATTTCCCATATAAAAAGGTGGAGCATCAACACTTTACGTTTCCCAAATCTTCTATCCCAGTTCCCTCGAGTTCAGGTGAAATGAGTTAACCTAAACCTAAACATGACGAAAATCAGTTTGCAATACACCAAAACAACATTTCCAAGTGAACACGACTTTTACAACTTTATATGTTTATAAAGATATAAGTCCGTTGCAAATATCTTTCAAAATTTATTTCAACGCTCCTTCCTTCAAAATTGGCCCGAAAAATCAAGGGACAAAACAATATTTACACAAAAAAAACTTGAGAAATTCAATGGCAAAAGATATTTTGTCTTCGTTATTGACCAGGACCTCCAAAAATTGCTCCGTGGACCACAGATGAAAAGTAGGAATCAATTTATCACCCCTTCGCAATTTTCAAAGTTCCCTATCATGCTAATCAATACCGACGCCGGCCACGACCAGTGGTAAGACACGGGGAAGTGGATGGGAATGTTAGTCCGATACTTGAATGATGGGACCGCTAAATCGGCTGCGTCTCCGACAAAGTATCACATGAGTTTTGAGGGGTTAGTAAGATGGGTATGAGGTCAGGATTCACTGTGGTAGGTGATGCGACCATAAGCAATTTGTTTTTCTGTTGATATTTTAAAAATCTTAGGCAGCCGGCTGCGGAAAGATACATAATTGATTATTTAAAAACTTTTTTAATCGAACGCGTGCCAACTGAGCAGTAGTGCTATGGGCTGGACTTATCAGTATATTTTTACTGTTTATACGATTTCGCGAGTAAATTTCGAAAATAGTAAATAAAAGACGCGTTACTCTACGTTAAATGGATAGTTTGATGAGTTAATACTAAAAAATTACGATCAAAAAATTTTGAACGAAAATAAAAGAGGACACCGCGTAAACGATTGTGATGAAATTAAAACAATAACTTAAACGAACTAAACCGGTGGCGTGCCTTCCGATCAACGATGATAAGTAAAGTAAAGTCGAATAAACCGCGCACGAAAAAGAGAAAAACCGATGATTACAATAAGGCTGACCGAAAAACCAAAAAAAAAAACAAACAAACACGCCCGAAACGAAACCGACAAAAAAACAACTTTTCAATCACACGACTCTTTTCCAACTAACGACGATTCTTTTTTCGCTCCAATCTGTGTGCCTCTGCGGCGCACACACACACACCAATGAAGCCTCTCGAACATTCGGGATTCTTCCTCTCCCCGTAATCATCCCATCCCACCGAAAAACGCGCCCTCATTATTTTCGAAAAAATGGAAATACAGTCAAACCTCGCATAAGAGCGCCTCGCATATGCAACTTTGCATATACGAGTCATTCCACCTGATTCGGTTTTGTCGCAAGAGTTGCATATGCGAGGTACAGGGCTTATGGGATTTTGGCTATATGGGAGACATGGGCTATATTTTTATAAAAAATCAACTTAATTATACAAGTTTATAGTGTTTTGGAATCGTTATGAAGTCAGCTATACAGCTACACCAAATTTACAAGGTTTACGATGTTCTAGGTCATCCGAAACTTCCTCAAGTTAAGGCCTATGTGTTCACCGCCGTACAAGTATGAGGTAGGCGATTGTGACTGTGGCTTTTGACCTCAGATCATATCCAGATAGCCTCAGGGAGGTTCAGGGACTAGTCTACCGATATGTGGTGATGTTCTGGGTCTCCTGTAGAGTCCCGGGTGTACGGCCGATCGGTCTACCGCCGTAACAAGGCAGAGGTCGGTAGTTTTTGACCTCAGATCATATCCAGATAGCCTCAGAGATGTTTGGGGACTAGTCTACCGATGTGTTGTGATATTCTGGGTCTCCTGTAGAGTCCCGGGAGTTACGGCCGATCGGTCTACCGCCGTAACAAGGCAGAGGTCGGAGGTTTTTGACCTCAGATCATATCCAGATAGCCTCAGGGAGGTTCAGCGACTAGTCTACCGATGAGTGGTGATGTTCTGGGTCTCCTGTAGACTCCCGGGAGTTACGGCCGATCGGTCTACCGCCGTAACAAGGCAGAGGTCGGTAGTTTTTGACCTCAGATCATATCCAGATAGCCTCAGAGATGTTTGGGGACTAGTCTACCGATGTGTTGTGATATTCTGGGTCTCCTGTAGAGTCCCGGGAGTTACGGCCGATCGGTCTACCGCCGTAACAAGGCAGAGGTCGGAGGTTTTTGACCTCAGATCATATCCAGATAGCCTCAGGGAGGTTCAGCGACTAGTCTACCGATGAGTGGTGATGTTCTGGGTCTCCTGTAGACTCCCGGGAGTTACGGCCGATCGGTCTACCGCCGTAACAAGGCAGAGGTCGGTAGTTTTTGACCTCAGATCATATCCAGATAGCCTCAGAGATGTTTGGGGACTAGTCTACCGATGTGTTGTGATATTCTGGGTCTCCTGTAGAGTCCCGGGAGTTACGGCCGATCGGTCTACCGCCGTAACAAGGCAGAGGTCGGAGGTTTTTGACCTCAGATCATATCCAGATAGCCTCAGGGAGGTTCAGCGACTAGTCTACCGATGAGTGGTGATGTTCTGGGTCTCCTGTAGACTCCCGGGAGTTACGGCCGATCGGTCTACCGCCGTAACAAGGCAGAGGTCGGTAGTTTTTGACCTCAGATCATATCCAGATAGCCTCAGAGATGTTTGGGGACTAGTCTACCGATGTGTGGTAATGTTCTGGGTCTTCTGTAGAGTCCCGGGAGTTACGGACAATGGGTCTACCGCCGTAACAAGATGGAGGTCAGAGGTTAGACCCATTGTCCGTAACTCCCGGGACTCTACAGAATACCCAGAACATCACCACTCATCGGTAGACTAGTCCCTGAACCTCCCTGAGGCTATCTGGATATGATCTGAGGTCAAAAACCACCGACCTCTGCCTTGTTACGGCGGTAGACCCATTGACCGTAACTTCCGGAAGTTCGTAGACAACTTAGAACATCTCAACAGTAACAATAGAGTAACCTAGAACCTCTCAGCATATCAAATCCATAGTCCCCGAGGCACCCTGAAGCTACCCGAGCATGACCTCTAAGTCGAAAATCGCCTACCTCATACTAGTACGGCGGTGAACACATAGGCCTTAACTTGAGAAAGTTTCGGATGACCTAGAACATCGTAAACCTTGTAAATTTGATGTAGCTGTATAGCTGACTTCATAACGATTCCAAAACACTATAAACTTGTATAATTAAGATGATTTTTTTTAAAAATATAGCCCATGTCTCCCATATAGCCAAAATCCCATAAGCCCTGTACCTCGCATATGCGTGCTTCGCATAAGAAACCCCCATATGAGTTGCATATGCGAGGATTAACTGTAATAATAAATTAACTTTACCAACTTGTGCCATAGCTCAAATTTTTGCATTTTTTATCATCTTAAATATATCTAAAAACTAGATTTATTCTATGTGTGAAGAATCGAATTAAAAAAAAATTGCAAATGTTTTTTTGACTTCAACTTTTTTTTCTGCGATTTCCTACAAATTTGCCGAAGACACCAATTCGATCACATAATCAGCTGATAAGATTCATATTTTGTTGCCTGCCTCACTGAGGTAAGGCTATAATCTTGCTCTAAAAATGAACTTTGTATAAAAACGTCGTAGACCCACCTTCATGTATACATATCGACTCAGAATCGAAAACTGAACAAATGTGTGTGTGTAGATCGAGTTTTATACAGATTGAAGTTTCGACAAGTAGTTCAAAAGCTATGTATAAAAATGTTTTTTCACATATATCCGGATCTCACTTAAATGTATGTAAACTATGTCCGGGTCCACCATCCGACCAATCGTTGGTTAGATTATCAAAAGACCTTTTCAATGAGTCTAAAAGATTGAAGGTCTGGCAACCCTGTCTCGAGATATGGACATTTAAGTGATATTTATGTACTTTTTTATTCCGGATCTAAAAAATAGATGAAATTTGTGTACAGCCATTGTTGGTAATGAGTGAGGAAGGCTCCAACTACATAGGTGGATTAAGTTAGTTTTTTTATATTATTATATCTTTTTTGTAGGGGCAGCTGCACAGTATGTATGGACGAAACTTAGATTAAAAATGTTTAGTTTGGTGATAAACGTGTACTAGTTTCATCCATATCGAAAATTCAAGAATAAATTTCATTTTAATTCTTACAAATATTTCGTGAAATTCTTAGACTTGAGTTTTTTGTTTCATTTCTTTTCAAAAACATGGACTTTTCTCCTCATTAAGGTTTGATTTTAATAGGGCCATTGCAAAGATTGTGTCAGATTTCACAGTCAGCAGTTCTCGGTGACCAAAACAAGTAGAAATGTATTTTCCTGCGTTGGAAATCTCATTCAACAAATCTCGAAAGTTTTTTTTAATTTTTCCTTCTCTTGCCAAATTTATTGTTAGAATATCCAATTACACCAAAATGAACTATAGTACAAATCATAGTGGAAGGGAACTCCAAAACATTATTAGTTTATGAGAAATATGAAATTGTGAATTAATTATTCACTAATAAAAAAAATCTTAATTAGAATGCTTGAATTCGTTACAAAATTTTGTGATATTTTTGTGAAATTCCAATTTACTGCACTGTAAAAGCATTTTTCTCAGCTTGCTTTTTTTGGATAGGGGAAATTCATGCGAACAGTGGAGTTTTGTAAAAGGCATTTTAAAACACTTTTTTAATGATTTTGTTGAAACAATGCCTTGAAATGACCATTTTCAGATTTTAAACAATGTATTCCCTCCCCCTCGACTTTGGTCAGAGTCGAGGAACATACACTTCAAAAAATATTTGCTACGGCCTGAATACAATTAAAAAAATGCAGTTCGAATTCTGAAAAGATTTTGTTTATTTTCTATTATTTAAAAACATTTGAATAGTTTTCCCTAAATATTGCTCATCTCAGTCGCAATTCCCCCCAAAACAGTGCCCTGCTGTGCCGCATCCAGCGGAATCGTCTACCATGCCTTGGCTCGTTAAAATATGCGAGCATAAACATTTTCGCACAGGGACACAAGTGTCATTCTGTGCCACTGAACCAAACACACATTGCTTTCGATGCCACTTCTGGGCCGCCGCCGCCGTCTGCCGCCATTTGTCGCAGATGAACACTTGCTCGGGCAGAACGGCAGCAATTCCGAACGGGTCCGTCTAGTCATCCGTTAGTAGGAAGCGGATTCAACCGGAGAATCGTTCGAACTCACACACGCTGACACTGGATTATGAGTCCGGGAGGATCCAATCCAATGACGATGATGACGATGGGACGATGTGTGGTGGTCTTGGTGTGTGTACGTGTGATTTGGGATCCACTGGGTCCCTTTTGTGTTACACAACTTCTGGAGGACCCGGTTCTGGAGTTCCGGGCTTTGTGGCTTTTGACCCGTGGAATGCTCGCTGGGAGGGAAATGATTTCTGCTAATTTGTAGCCCAGCTGGGAGTCCGTACGTAGGACGTATGAACTCTATATGCGGACCAGTCTGCTCTACGGGAGGCTTGTACCGTGGACCACCGGATTGTCGGAATCACCCCGGAGAGAGTGGTGAAGTTTATGGTGATTGGTGTATCGTACTGTAGATGCAGAAATGTTATTATGGCTTTGCGAATGCGGGCAGACATTTGTTGCGCCGATTGAAGATCATGGGTTTGTTCAGAATGCCAATTCAGTGATTAGAAATTTCGAGCTTAGACAAAGTAGTTTGCTAACCAAGTTGCCAGCTATTGGTATGGTTTGAATTTGTATTCATTGGTCATTTAAAACATTATCTTATAATTACGTGACAAAATTTAAGAATTTAACAATTTCTTAAGAGTTGATAAACATGAAAAACTTTTTTATTAATGCTTAAATTTGCACTTTAAAACTTTATTTGTTATTCTATCAATTTAACAATATGAGAACAAAAATCAGTCAAACTTATAAAGATCTTATCCCTCCCGTGTTGTAGCATTTCTTCGATTTCCAGTCAAACGGCAACAAATTCTCATCGATGGAAATCCCATAATTTTGCAAGTATAATCGCATAAATATTTCACTCGATCCCGCACTCCCTTCATCCCATCCATCCCGCAGAGGAAAGTCGGGATGTTCTGAATCCAGCAGTCCCCGGTCATGCATGTCAAGCAGGACCCAGATTGATATCCGGAAAGAGTTTTTGGGTATGCCAAATCGATACCAACATCCCATTTGAGACACACATGATATCGACCCCCGTCTTCTTCGTTTTCCTTCGACCTTGCTCAGATTTTCCGCACAAAAACCTCACCCCGGTTCGGTTTTCCCGACCCAGATTTTTACGAGCTGAGATGAATAAGTGATGTGTCGGAGATGTAAATTTCGACGCATAAAAATATGATTCCGTCAGACAGACAGTTTCGGTTTCCGTGGTGTGATTTTATTTGCATAAATAAAATTGCGTTTTTGGGGCGCAGGCAACCGAAAGCCCCGCTTTGTCTCTGGGTGTTGAATTTCACCGAAAAATCATTTCTGTGAAGGGGGTTGCATTAAATTTGAAACAGCACTTTATTTTCGTTCGGTTTTGGCACCGATTTCCAGAAGCGAGCTGTGTATATTTTATTTTGCACTCGTCAAAAGCAATATGATATTTTTGTTTGCCGAGAGCTTTAACAACCGCAAACAGCAGCAAAACAAATACAGCGAATAAAGCCACCGGAACCGTATTGCCAGTGCCAGCAAGTTTTGTGTGCTTGATTTTTGCTTTTTTGCCGCGAAAAGTTTATTTGCACGGAATTCAAACACACACACGTGTATTAAAACTCCGCTGAAAAGAGCAAACGGGTTTTAACACCTTTTCATCGGTACAATGAGATAAATTGGAAATATCAAGATAAAATTTTAAAATAAACAATTCTAAAGTCTGAAATATTTCAAAATCTGATCATCTGATTATTATAATACATAATTTCATTTATTTCCAATTTTTGATGGTTTGTTGATGTGTAAAATTTGTTCAAACCATTAATATTTTGTTTTTAAAATTTATTATAAGTTAGTTACCCCCTGCTTCAAAATTTCCTTATTAAATCTTAGGGCAAAATTAAGTATTATTGCAAAAATCGAAAAATTCATCGAGAAAACTTCTAAAATCTATTGTACAGAATTTGAAATTCTTTCTTCACCATTTTTAGACTTTTTTAATATAAATATTTGTTATGTGCTAAATACATTTTTTTGCAATTCCGTCGTGAAACTACATACTTTTCCTGTCATTCTTGAACGACGAAAGAGCCTACTTTTCTTTACCAAAAATAACAGAATCGAATAGCAACACTTTTCAAAATAAATGCTGAAAAGTTCTACTTTTCAGCACTGAAATGGGTGCTGAAAAGTTGAACTTTTCAGCACTTGTTTCGAAAAGTAACACTTTTCAACATTTTTTTGATTTAAACGATTTATTGACAAAATACATGAAAATTCGACTTAAAATTTCACTCAATGGGTGTTTTTCGAAATTGCAAAAAATGTTGTATGGAACTCGGTGCAAAACTTGATTTTTTCAGCACTCGTCGTATTTATCCAACTCGGTGAACCTCGTTGGATAAATGTACGACTCGTGCTGAAAAAATCTTCTTTTTGCAACTTGTTGCATAAACTACTATTTTGCAATTTGTTTTTTTGAAACTACTTACATTTCTAGACATTCTCAAATGACGAAATGACAGACTTTTCATAGCCAAAAAAAGCAATACTTTTCGCTACTGGTTTGAGTTTGGCACTTGACACAAGCAACATTCAAGCGGTGAAAAAACGTTTCACTGAAAAAAATTCAATTCAAATTGTGTTTTCCAGAACTGCAAAAAAAATACTTGACTCGTTGTAAAACTTTTTTTTTTACAGTACGCTTCGAACACCTCGATGGATAAATATACGACTTTATTATTGTACGAATTATTGGACCGATTTTCAATGTGAAATTTGTTGATCTTTCCGATGACAATATGTTAAACTATTGAAACAGTTTAAGGTGAAAGGTTAAGCTTGTTTTTAACCAGAATAAAACTTTAATATTTGGACGTTTTCACAGATAAAATTTTCTAAAAAAAGATGTTTCTTTAAAAAAAATCGAAGACCCTCCTACAAACTACATTCTTGAATAGCACCCTTGAATAGCAATTTGCTGACCCTTGAATAGCAATTTGCTGATTTTTTGCATTTTAATCTGGCTTGTAGTTGTAGGTCTAAATGAGAACTAAAGCAAAAAATTAGATGTGTGTGTGTGTGTATGTGTGCAACCAACCAAACGGGACCACGCGGCCGCTTCTTACAAATTGAGTTGTTTCCATGTATTTTTAGATCTACATTCTATACATGCAAATAACTCGCATAGGCATTTGGAAGGTGTTAGCTCTGCCGAGCTTCGGTGACCCATTTCTACACTGGCTAGCCGAGCGCGAGGTACTTCAGCTTTTATCGACAAGCCCCGCCCTGAAGAACGTTTGCACCAATCGGGTTCAAACGTTATTTAGAACTTCCGAACCCTTGTCAAATGGACAAGGACCCAGCGCGTATATAGTTGGTAGTAACAGTATTCCAAATTCCAGTTATAATTCACCAAGTCGCGATGGCCTAGTGGTTAGCATTTTTGCTTACCAATCTAAAGGACGAGGGATCGAACCCCGACTCGAGCGACTTTGATTTTTCGTTCATGTTCAGAGTTTCAAGATTTATATTTCCTATACTTTCTCGTTGGGAGCAGATGGGAATCGAACCCAGGACCATTCGCTTACAAAGCGAACATCTTAACCAGTCAGTCACGGCCGCTCCCATAGAACTAAAGCAAAAAATTAGATACACGAAAAAAAACTATCCTATCTTTTCAATTTTAGAATGGGCTAACCAGCTTTAGCCAAGTTTGGATTTAAAAACAAAGTGATTGTTTAAAAAATCTAAACAAAAGTTGAATATTTTTAAACATATTTTTTTATGTTTGATCAATTTGCAATTATAAAGTACTTTTATTTTTAATTCCGGGTTGACTATTAACATAGTTGTTCATAGTTCAGATTTAAGGTGTTTAAATTTTATTTTTACGTCAAATGTACAATCGCTAAGGTTGCTGATATAGTTCCTAACAAAAAAAATCAATGTATATATTTTATTTACTAAGTTTATAAGCTTTTGAATAAAATGCATATAAATTTTAGGTAAAATTGTTAAAAAGCCACAATTTTGCCTGACATTCGTTAAAACTAGTTTTGTTTATAAAATTAACGAATCGTATTGCATTTTAAACTAAATTCAAAGCACGATTCAAAAGCAGTCTTCCCGAAACGCACGCACGCCGTACACGCCGTACAAGTTTTCAGTGAAGATGAACCTCAAACACACCAGGCTACCATGTTCGAGTTCTCCCCGCACGGCGCACTCAAGTTTACAGGCGGTGTAAACACGGGGTGCACACCTCGGGTACAACGCCGTGCGAGCGAAGAGCGTATAAAGAGACGAAAAAATGACTGCTTCTCACTCTCTCTGTGGCAAACACTGTGAGTGACTGCAGCGGAGAATGAAACACCACTTTACAGCAGAGGGAGCGTGAGGGAAATATTTTTGTCTCTTTTCTGCGTCGTCGGCCTGCACGGGGTTTGTACCTGAGGTGCAAGGTTCGGTTTAAACTTTAGGTTCGTGTACGGGTACAGCCTGTACACGGCAGAGTTTAGGTTTGCTTGTACGCGTGCACACGCGGTGCTGGTGTTTGACCGAGTACAGAAAACAGAGAACGCGGTTGAACTAGAGAGCCTGGATCTTATTAGAGAACGGACATCTCAAACCAAAAGTACCAATCGAAGCACGAGAACTGTCAAACGGAGGTACCAAACGAGCATAAGACAAAGGATTTTGCTCGATTGGTACCTCCGTTTGACAGTTCTCGTGCTTCGATTGGTACTTTTGGTTTGAGATGTCCGTTCTCTAATAAGATCCAGGCTCTCTAGGTTGAACGAGGTGCACGGGGATCACTGTTCAAAAGTATTCACATTCTATATAAAACAAGCCTTACCCGACAAACTTCGTTCTGCCTTTTTTCATTTGTTGTCGTTTTTGTTTTTTTTTGCTTAATCAGCCTCCTGTGATCAAAATTTGATTTTACATAACTTTTCCCATACAATCTGCAGATTTTCCGGAATCGGTTCTAGAGTGGCCAAAGTTGTAACTTTTTGGCGTAAGAACCTTCCTTGGGCTTATACGAACCCAACGCAACAAAAAACACCTCGAGCCGACGTTCCGTCTTGAATTGATTCGCGTTCGAACTAAACCGTCGAAATTTTTTATATATAAAAAATGTTAATGTGTTCTAATGGAAGTGCCTAAAAATCTAGGATTTGTTTAGTTATATTTGAAAAACACATAATATTTCTTAAATACAAACTTATTTTACCTTCTCCTAAAGGAACATTAACCAAAGAATCCAAAAATTCATTCCGTTTTCCGATTCAAAATCATGTTCATTGGAAAAAACATGACGCTTAAAAAATATTAAAATAATGCTATTCATCAACATTTTCTTAATTAAAGTTAACTAACTTTTTAATTTTTTCAAAATTTTATGAAAGCTTCTTCTTGAAGTACTTTGAACCCTTCTCTACTTCTCTACTTCTGTACGTATTTAATTTGTGCTCTTCATTTAGCGGAAAAATCTTTAACCTATCAAAGCCTATGTTTAAAAAACCATAAATCACAGGCAGCGAAACATTGTATTACCTTCCTTTAGATTATTTTAAATCGATATTTCTTCCAAAATCATCAAAGATTTATTACTCATTCTAAAATTTTCTTAATAGATGACATTTTTCTGCTTATAAATATAAAAAAATTAAAAAAATGCCTTTAAGGAATCATTTTTTTATGACTTATAAATTAGAAATCAGCAAAAAAAAATCTAAAATCAATTCAATTTGTATGAAAAATTATATAAACTGATGGCCCCACAAGAATTGTCATTTTGGGATGATACAAATTTTTTTGCAATTCCGTCGTGAAACAACATTCTTTTCCTGTCATTCTCGAACGACGAAAGAGCCTACTTTTCTTTACCAAAAATAACAAAATGAATGATGAAAGTTGCATTTCACCATCAATTTTGTCAAACTTCAAGGGGTTAGAAGAAGAATTGCAAATATGTGATTATGAATTTATTAAATTTTCCGCTTTGTCAAAATCGATATTTTGTGCTATTTGTTAATTTGGTGTCTAGTCACAATGTAATACATACTTAAAATATCTCAATTTTGCTCTGGGTGGGAAGAAATTAAACATAAGCGAGGTATTTCAAAATTCAACAAAAATTATCCAAACCATCAATTTTAGCCATTTTTATAATTCCACAATGCCATTGGCAGGTTCTTAATTTTTTTTCCTTCCAACAAACTTTTTTTTTACCCAAAAATTCGCGCCAAAAACCACACACTCCAACTTTAGTCTTTAGCGCGGCTTCGCTCGAAGCTTGTTGATGTTGTTCACAGCTTGCAGGATTGTGCTGCTGCTGGAAGGCAATTTTCCGGCACGGTGCGCAAAACAGGCATGAAAGAAGCAAGCAAAAAAAAAAACTCTGAGCAGGTGGTTGGGTGTTTGTGCAAACATGACACGGTTTCGTTCCAACCGACACCTCGTTTTCTGCGCCAGTTTCCTGTTTACGGCTCGGGAAAGGCGGATTTTTTTCTTTCAGATGTTCGACTTTTAGCGCAAGGTATTCGAGGAACAATTCCGCCCAAGTTTGAGTATGAATGGGGCGTCTGATTGAATTGAATTTTGGGACTTATTTTTTGTCGATTTTCCGACCTTTTCGAAAAAGGAAATTTAAGGGAAACGAGTGGATTGTTGGTTTGAATCTATGACTGTAGCTTTGTGAACTTCAGAAAAGAGTATCTCAAACTTTTTCTTTAAACTCTGTTGATTTAGACTAAAGTATTTAATAAAAAAAATCAGGGACTTTTTAACACTTCTCGTCGTTACGTGATTATACTCGCAGGACATGAGAGTACTTCTACATTAAACCCTGAACATAACCACACCGGAAAATAAACAAGGCGCGAAAAGTCCGTTAAATATGCAACAAACCCCCTACTTCAGGGCGGAAATGTTTGTAGCCGTAAATAAAACCAGGAGCATCATCCTTGGATTCAGTGTTGAAAAGTGTCCATCGTTAAACAATTTTCAAGACCAAACATTTCCGGGAAAATTTCCCACCTCTGGAAAATCTCTTGTCATACGAGGAAAACCATCCGCTGGGACAATAAAAAGAACGGAGCAAAAGTCAACACGGTCCGGGAACATTTTGTTTGCCATCAGGTCTAGTTTCAGGTGCTAGAGAAGTATAGTGCAGCAACTCGCGGTAGAGTACGAGCATCGGATGTCCAGCAACCAGCGTTGAGTTTGATGATGATGACGGTGGTGACCACCGGTAACCAAAGACCACAGCTGGACCTCAACTTTTAGGAGCAGAGAACGGCATCAGCTTACTCCGAGTAGAATTTGAGGACTTCATGTTTGTTCGTCCGGTGATTTAGAAGAAGAAATAGAAGCTTAGAAATGGGTCACTTATAGGAGGCAGTGTGTAATGGCTTAATTTTATTAGATACACAGCAACTGTAGATAGCTGTGTCCTTCCACATTAGATTGTCTTTTTATTCAAAAATTTATTAATATCTCCCAGATTTGCAGTATCCCCCTCAAATATTTTTCAAATAAATGTCATGTTGGCCATTTCAAACGAGTTTCTCCTGAAATAATTATTTGACTACCGCATGTATCTCATTACAAATGATGAATAATTACTCGATCCAGCATTACCCATTCTACATGCTCGTACTTCATTTCACAGTCGTTACATTTTTCCTTCCCTCCCTTCTAATCGCGAAGAACACTTGCATAATTAAGTCGTTCCCTCGCGGGCTTTGCTACCTTATCGGCTTACAAGATAATTCGTCCTCCTAAACACCTAATTACTCAGAACCTCGGATCCTCAACCAGCAAGTTGGGGACTCATTACTCATGCAATCCCCCGTCCCTCTTCTCGCTGGCATGCGGATTGACATCCCAATTATCAAGAGCTCAACGTGTTCCAGAGAGTGTCACCCGGGGAGGTCACGTTCGGTTTCGAGCTCCCGTGATGTTCATCATCGTCCAGCGGCGTTGTTCATCTTGGTCCCCTCGTGCTGCCCGGCCATGGTATGATTTAGTAGGCACTGTCAGCATAATACAACTTTATTTATGCGCACCAATTATCATCAGCATAAATTACCATTCCAAATGCGTGCGCCAATGTCGGGTTCCGGGGGACAATTCTAGCAAACCGGGGACCACGACTGGACAGTGGCAGGACTTGGTCTTGAGAACATGATTATTGTATTCGAGAGGAAAACAGGAAAACGAGAAAGAAAGTTCGATAAAATCAGTCAATTGAACTTTAACTTGGCAACATGAACCATCCAAAAGTTCAAGTCAAATTATTTATTTTTTTAATTTTAAAAAGACAATCAAACATTTTAGAAAATTCTAAAAAATCTGTAAACTTTATGAACTATAAAAACTCCAGAAGCTCAAAAAAAATATTAAATTCTCAGAATTCAATAAATTAAAAAAAAAGAATTTCAAAAAAATCTAAACTTTAAAACAATTCAATGAATTTTAAAAAAAATTTAGAGTTAAAAGAAATTTATTTCAAGAAATAAAGTAAATTCAAGAAAATCAATGACTAATGAAATTCAAGCAGTAAAAACTCAAAAAATTAAAGCAATTCAAGAAATTTGTCTATTCTGCAAATTGAAGAAATTCAAGCAATTAAAAAAAATTGATGAATTCATAAAATTCGAAAACTTTATAAAATTCAAGAAATTACAAAAAATCCCTGTAGTTCTAGAAAATCAAAAAATTCAAGAAATTCAAGAAATTCAATAAATTCAAGAAATTCAAGAAATTCAATAAATTCAATAAATTCAAGAAATTCAAGAAATTCAAGAAATTCAAGAAATTCAAGAAATTCAAGAAACTTAAAAAATTCAAGAAATTCAATAAATTCAAGAAATTTAAGAAATTCAAGAAATTCAAGAAATTAAAAAAATTCAAGAAATTCAAGAAATTCAAGAAATTCAAGAAATTCAAGAAATTCAAGAAATTCCAGAAATTCAAGAAATTCAAGAAATTCAAGAAATTCAAGAAATTCAAGAAATTCAAGAAATTCAAAAAAATCAAGAAATTTAAGAAATTCAAGAAATTCAAGAAATTCAAGAAATTCAAGAAATTCAAGAAATTCAAGAAATTCAAGAAATTCAAGAAATTCAAAAAATTCAAGAAATTCAAGAAATTCAAGAAATTCAAGAAATTCAAGAAATTCAAGAAATTCAAGAAATTCAAGAAATTCAAGAAATTCAAGAAATTCAAAAAAATCAAGAAATTTAAGAAATTCAAGAAATTCAAGAAATTCAAGAAATTCAAGAAATTCAAGAAATTCAAGAAATTCAAGAAATTCAAGAAATTCAAGAAATTCAAGAAATTCAAGAAATTCAAGATATTCAAGAAATTCAAGAAATTCAAGAAATTCAAGAAATTCAAGAAATTCAAGAAATTCAAGAAATTCAAGAAATTCAGGAAATTCAAGAAATTCAAGAAATTCAAGAAATTCAAGAAATTCAAGAAATTCAAGAAATTCAAGAAATTCAAGAAATTCAAAAAAATTAAGAAATTCAAGAAATTCAAGAAATTCAAGAAATTTAAGAAATTCAAGAAATTCAAGAAATTTAAGAAATTCAAGAAATTCAAGAAATTCAAGAAATTTAAGAAATTTAAGAAATTCAAGAAATTCAAGAAATTCAAGAAATTCAAGAAATTCAAGAAATTTAAGAAATTTAAGAAACTCAAGAAATTCAAGAAATTCAAGAAATTCAAGAAATTCAAGAAATTTAAAAAAATCAAGAAAATCAACGATTTCAACGAATTCATGAAGTTTAAGAAATTAAGGCTGTTTAAGAAATTAATAAATTGAAAAAAAAAATAGAATTTTCTACGTCACTGGTTCTCATCCATTTTCCACAAAGCATTGTAAGTTGACAAACAGTGACAACTACCTGCTGCTGATGCTACTTTCCCCTGAACCATGAGTGTAATGTTCTATTTGTTGCAACTCGCATCGGCGAGGACTCTATTCTCCCGGCACTCATGCATATTTACTTACTCATTAAACTAATTGAGACTAATCTCGCTTCGCTTTTCCTCGGTTCAGTGGCTGAAACGAGGAAAATAAGAGAGCAAAACCACCACCAACACAGTTCTGCTGCATGGAAAAACACTGGGAAAATTAAGCGCACAACGAGAGTTGAGTGAGCTTTCAGCGCATTTGTCGAGCTTGGGGATTTTGAACATTCATTCAAAATGGATGTAACTGATGCGAGCGTGTGTTTGAATTCATGATGGAATGGAATTTGATGGGATATGCAGTGCTGTTCGGTGTAGTCAGTGTGGTTTAATGCAGTGGTGGGTGGAGGGAAAAATGCTGAGTTGTCGAAGTTGGCAATTACATGAATTGAGATTGGAGCTGCACAGTGTTCACTTTTAATATGTTTTGTTGCAGATGGATAATTGAAATGGACATTTTCATGAGCTATTTTTGAACAATGTATTTCACCTTATTTGGTTGCTGTTGTTGATGGCACAAACCTGCAAAAAGGGAGACAATTAAAACATTAGTAATATTGATTTTTTTTTTAATTAAAAGAGCAGCAATAAATAAAAAAAATGGCTTGAATATGCCTCCTATATATAACAAGAAATGTTGAAGAATTATTAAGACAAATTTTGTAATTTCATAGTTATAAAGATAAACTTGAGAAGTATTTACAGTTTGCAAAAATTCACTTTAATATAAAAGTGCTAATGAATTGCACTTTGAAAACCATAAAACAAACCGTGATTTGCCGACCAAAATCTTAATGTTCCTCCGAAATTTAGTTTACAAAATAACAAGTTGTCTTTCAAGAATACTATCACTTTTCTTAAGTCTTATCTCAACCCACAGGACTACAAAAGGCCTTGTTTAAACATGAAATTAAATCTAAAAAAAATAGTAACAGCGTTTTTTTTTTTCAATTCTGAGAAACCAAAAAAGCAAAACAAGAAATAGAAAATCTAAGACCAAGTTGACACCCTGGCTTGGTAGTGTAAACAAACCAACGTTTTCGTGGTGCATATTTTTTCGATTTTTTCGCTGTTTTACGGTTCGGTTACCTGCGAATCGGCATCCTGTCGGACCAGGTGAACTCCGCGGACACGGGAGTGCAAAATGCGGCCGAAGAAACGGCGCAAACGGTACAAGTGAACAGTGCACAAAAACGCAAGCTTGACGACGACCCTAACCTCGAAGAGGAAACACCGACGAAGAACCCGTACAACCTGCGGTCGACGACGGCGGCAGCGGCAGCAGCAGCAGCGGCGGCAGCAGCAGCGGCACTTGCGATGGACACCGAAGACAGCGCCAGCGAGGGTGGTGACGGTTCAACGAAGGTGATTGAAGTCAACATACCGACAAGCAACCAGTTCGACGGGCTGGAGGATGAGCAGGGTGACGACCCAATTTCGTTGCCGCCAAATCCAACACCACCCCCGGTTTTGCGAATCGGTGAACCAGCAAAAGGAAAGAAGGTACGTGTCCCTCCTATCTCGGTGGTCGGAAAATCGACCCGGCAGCTTCGCGAATTTCTGGGGCAAAGCCGAATCCAGCAAACAGCGTTCAACATGAAGGCGACGAAGACTGGCGTACAGCTGATCTGCTCTGGTGAAGACACCTTCCGCAGTGCACTCGCGGCCCTTCGGGGTGCCAACATCCAGTACCATACGTACACCCCCGCTGCTGAACAGCCGATGAAAGTAGTCCTTTCGGGACTGCCAGTGTACGACGAAGCTGAACTGGAAACTGAGCTGGCTGTTCTCGGTGTCCACGTCCAGGAGCTTAAACTCTTCTCGCGGAAAGTGGTCGGGCTGGAGGAGAGTGCGCTGTACCTTCTCCACTTTGCCAAAGGGACAGTGAAGTTGTCCGATCTGCAAAAGGTGAAGGCGGTGTTCAACATCGTCGTTCGTTGGCGTTACTACGAGCGGAAACCGACAGATGCGGTTCAATGTCACCGTTGCCAACGCTTCGGGCATGGAATGCGCAACTGCAATCTTGCGGCGCTGTGTGTGAAATGTGGCGAGAAGCACCTCTCGGCCGAGTGCAGGCTGCCGAACAAAGCGGACCTGGCGAGGGTGGACAAGAACGTGACGCGAGAAGCGATAAAGTGTGCGAACTGCAGCGGCCAGCACACCGCGAACTACCGTGGCTGTCCAACTCGGAAAAACTACTTGGCCAAACTGGCCGAGAAGAAAGCACAACTCAGGAACGCTAAACCCCCAATCCTGACCCCTCCCCGCAACACCGTGCCGCAGAACGGTAGCACCGGCAACGACTCACCGGTCGGCACATCGACCATGACATTCGCGGAAGCGCTGTCCCAAGGGAGCAGCAACAACATCAATAGCAATCTGTTCACAATGTCTGAGTTCCTCGCCCTTGCGAGAGAAGTGTTCGCCCGGCTGAAAAGCTGCAAATCGCGACTCGACCAACTCGAAGCTCTCGTGGAGCTTACAGCCAAGTATATCTACAGTGTCTAACGCTGTAGATATCTTGCGCGTGGCTAATTGGAACGGACGATCCGTTCACGGAAAGAAGCTAGAGTTTTTTGATTTTCTGGAACGGCACGACGTGGACGTGGGAATCGTGACCGAAACCTGGCTGCACGAGGAACAAGCCTTCTACCATCCAAAGTTCCGTTGTGTTCGATTCGACCGCGACTCAGCCGATGCCGAAAGAGGCGGCGGCGTCCTGATAGCGGTCCGCAAGGGCCTAACGCACACTGAGCTCGATTTTTCGACCAAGGTCATCGAAACTGTTGGCATTTCCGTCAGTACAGCGGACGGAAACGTACACATCATCGCTGCCTACTTCCCCGGGGCAAGACGGCGCTCAGCATGGACACAGTTCCGCCGCGACATTTCCACCATCACGCGAGGGACCGAGCCTTTCTTCGTGGTCGGTGATTTCAATGCTCGACATCGTTCCTGGAACTGCGCACGAGCAAACACAGCGGGAACAGTCATGTTCCAGGAGGCAGCCAGCCGCAACTTTTTCGTCCACTTCCCTGACGCCTTCACGTTTCACCCGGCGGGGCGTGGTCGACCCTCGACGTTGGACTTGGCGCTCTCCAACAACTTGCTGGACATGACAAAACCGGTCGCTTTGAACGAGCTTTCGTCAGACCACCAGCCTGTGCTGTTCGACGTCAGCTTGTCAGCTCCGATTGAGCAGTCATCCCCCAAGTTTCGCTGCTACGCTCGTGCTGACTGGTCGCGCTTCCAAAGGGAGATAAACGCGAAGCTGGACTTGCTGAACCCCGAAGTCACCGACCTCAACACGGAAGCCGATGTTGACGCAGCGGTAGAGTTCTTCACCAAGATCCTGCTGGACGCCGAAGCTGTTTCAGTTCCAGAAGTTCAACAGCGTAGCTACCAAACAGCTGCAATCCCAGAGGACACTCGCCGGCTGATCGCGCTCCGCAACACGCGAAGGCGTCAATGGTACAGGAGACGGGACCCGATCTACCAGGACATCGTGTCGTCGCTAAACCGGCGAATTCGAGAGGAGTGCAACCAGGCAAACTTCAACAAGTTCAAGGACACGCTACGGACGCTGCACGACGATCGGGATACGCTTTGGCGAATCACCAAGGCCCTGAGGAAGACGACCAAGTACAGCCCTCCCTTGCGCAAGGGAACAAATATCATCGCATCCTCATCCGAGAAGGCTAAACTACTGGCGGCCAGTTTCGCTAGCGCTCACACCAACCAGATGCCTGATGATCCAGTGACTGTCGCAGAGGTGAACAACTCCATCGATGCCATCGATCGGACCCCGCTGGCGGACAACCATTCGTGGTTGGTTCGTCCCAAAGAGGTGGCGCAGCTCATCCGAAGACTGAAGGCGAAGAAAACACCGGGCCAGGATCAACTGAGAAACATCGTGCTGAAGCGGCTTCCCCGGAAGGCGCACATCTTCATCGCCAAGATCTTCTCCACCTGTGTCCGACTCGGATACTTCCCAGCCGCGTGGAAGCATGCGGTGGTGATAGGCATTCCGAAGCCAAACAAGGACGCCACTAACCCCTCGAACTATCGGCCGATCAGCCTGCTGCCAACCCTCAGCAAACTCCTGGAGCGGGTAATTCTGGTGCGCATCGACCAACACTTGGAGAACACGCGGGTTATTCCGGACACCCAGTTCGGATTCAAGCGAGGGCACTCCACCAATCATCAGCTCGTTCGGCTCGTGAAGGAGGTGCGCGCGAACTTCGCGCGGCGCAAGTCAGCCGGCATGGTGCTCTTGGACGTCGAGAAAGCGTACGACTCAGTGTGGCAAGAAGCAATCCTGCACAAGATGTATCTCGCCAACTTTCCGCTGTACATTCTGAAGATCGTCCGCTCGTTCCTGCAAAACCGATCGTACCACGTTGTGGTAAACGGACATGTGTCGGACCGGCACGAAGTTCTCTTCGGCGTCCCGCAAGGTGCCGTCCTTAGTCCCACGCTCTACAACATATTCACGGCGGACTTGGCAATGATCAATGGCGTCAGCTACTTCCTTTTTGCCGACGACACGGGATTCCTCGCGTCAGACTCCGACCCAACCATCGTCGTGACCAAGCTGCAAGCTGCCCAAAACGCCATCGAACGCTACCAGAAGAAGTGGAAGATGAAGACAAATGCCGAGAAGTCGCAAGCGATCTTCTTCACACGCAAGCGAAGCCCACGCTACCTTCCGCGCAGGGAGGTTTCAGTGTGGGGTAGCCATGTGCCATGGTCGGAGGACGTCAAGTACCTGGGGGCCGCCCTGGACAAGAAACTGACGTTCGCGAAGCACATCAAGAACGCCACGACCAAGTGCGACAAGATCACCAGGATGCTCTACCCGCTTGTGAAACGGCGTTCCTACTTGGACCGCAACTCGAAACTGCTGCTCTACAAGACGGTGCTCAAACCGGCGATGACGTATGCATACCCGGCGTGGCACGATTGCGCTGCTTCACATCGGAAGAAACTGCAAGTGAAGCAGAACCGGCTGCTGAAGATGGTGTTAAACCTGGATCCCTTCCACCCGACTGACGACGTCCACAGGATGGCGAAGATGGAGTTGATTGACGATTGGCTTCTACGAGTGCTTCCAAAGTTTTGGATGGGGTGTGCCACCTCAGCTAACCCTCTGCTGCAGCGGATGTCCCCTTGATGTGATATTAGAATAAGAAATACCTCCTTTCCTCTAACTATCCCCTATCTATTAGCAATTTCGAAGGTTATTTTGTAACTTTTTTCCTTCCCCTGCTCAATTTTTCTCTCGTGTACCAGTAAACTCTAACACCGTTTGAATTAGTCAGCTGTTGAAAGGTACCCCATATCTCAGCTTAGGATAATTACTGCACTGATGTTTTTGCCAAAACAATCCAATAAATGAAATGAAAAAAATGAAAATCTAAGAAATTCTAAGAAAAAAAATTACTCCAAACTTTTATGTGGGAAGTTTGTTTTAAGGTGAAACGGGACGCCAGTTCTTGGAAAACTTCTGTTCAACTGAATTCAAAACAAAACATAATAATTGCGATTTTTTTTTTTAATTCTGACTCAAGGTCACTTTTGCTGATAAAAATTCAAAAATCTTGTAAACCCGCAAAAATCTTAAGCAAATCATGAAATCTAAAAAAAATAGTAACAGCATTTTTTTTTAATTCTGAGAGACCAAAAAACCGAAACAAGAAATTGAAAATCTTAGAAATTCTAAGAAAAAAAAATACTCCATTTTACATTTAAAATCAAAGCAATCAAAAGGTACTCAAGTGAAATTTGATTAATTGCACCGTTTTCAAATGTAAACCATTTTAAAATAATTTTTTTAAAAATCGCAGTTTTTCAATTTTAAAAATAGTGTACAATTTTGCCCGTTTTGGTAAAACATATTTTCGAAAGCTGAAATAATTTGCTACATTTTGCATTTTACTTTAATAATACGGCCATTGAATGTTGAAATATGAGAAATATGACAATTAAAAGATACAAAAACGGGCAAAATTAGATTTTCAAAGTTTTGCCCCTAACTCTCGAATTTGATCACCGATTTTTTGGAAACTTATTGTTCAAAACAACATTTCTGCTTTATTCAATGAAAAATATTTCGAAATTTAAAAATCTAGCCCAATATTTGACTATGTCAAAAATAAGTGATTTAAACTCTTCCAAATAAAATAATCCTGATAATATAATTAAAATTTGTGTTATTGAAAAGAGTAGAAAGTTCCATTTAAACTTTAATTTTTTTAATGTTGTAAAAACCATTTTTGGACCCTTTTTTGCTTTTGTTTTTTTTTAGACACTTATTTTAAATCATTTCTTGGACAAGGGTATTTAACCCATTTAGTTGTAAAAAGTGATTTAAAAAGTTTTTCGAAGACAACAAATCGATCAACCAATCTTTCAAAAGATAAAGGCTTTTGTATTTTCATATATCAAATTTGTAAAGCCCAGAATATGGAACTTTTTTTTTCTCAAAACCTCGCTCCTCAAGCTGATTATTGTTCCTTGAGCTATTTTAGGACTTTGGGCCAAATATGAGCAAAATCGGTAAACATTTACCCATTGATACTCGAAGGTGAAGTATGTTTGGGAAAATCGGTAAAATGTATGAAAAACACAACTTTCTTACGGATTTGTCTGCAAACATCCAAATAATTCAAAAAGTGAAATTCTCCCTGGAAATTTACAGCTGTATCTGCTTTAGGCTCGTTAGTAATATTAAAGATAATTTTGAAAATATAATTGAAATTTTAAAAATATTTGCACATTTATTGATTTTTACAAAGAGTAACATACCAAAGACCTTATTTTTAAACAGGAAACTTTTGAGCAAATGAAACGATTTTTTGGAAAAATATTTAGGCCGTTGCAAATATTTTTCAAAGTTAATGTCCCTCGGGTCTGACCAAAGTCGAGGGAGGGAAAAAAAATAAAAAAAAATATAAAAATTGAAATTAAAACCCTAGGTTTCAACATTTGGATGAAAAAAGTGTTTTAAAATGCTTTTTACAGGCGTACAGTTGCTTTCCAATCATTAGTTTTGAAAGTATCGAGGACGGATTTTTTTTCCCCAAAAAATTTTTTTTTGTGGGACTGTACATTGGTATTTTATGAAAATTTAAAATGTTTTCTAAGGAGTTCAAACATGCTTAATATGATTATAAACGAGGGAAAATGCATTTTAACTGGTTTTCAGTTGGTTAAACTTTAATTTTCATTAAAATTTTGAAGTTTTTCGAAAAAATATTTTTTTGCCCCCTGATTTTTCAGGCCAACTTTGAAGGGGGGGGGGGGGGGGGGGGGGTTAATTATCATTAAAAATATGTAAATGTTTGATTTTAATGCTGAGATTTTATTTCCATTTTTTCATTTCAGGACTTCGGACAATTACATTTGCCATTAAAAATTGAAGGATGAATACACAAATTTTGACATTTTAAGTAAAATCTGTGATTTCTATAAGCTATACCAAATATTATTTTGAATGCTGTGAAAATTTCTTATCATCAACCATCTTCCATGTCGACAAACAATTTCCCAGCTATTCCACGTTATTTCCGCGAATCTAGCTGTTTCAACATTCTCCTAGTAGAGAAAGCAAACGAAATTGATTTTAAATCTGCTTATGAACTTTACAGAAAAGAAAGAAAATCCGTCCGATCAAAGCAGATTGCTCCAATTTGTGTGTGTATGAGTGTTTCTCTTTCGACGTGTTTACAAACTATATCCGAAGCGATCTGCTTGAAATTGAATATGTGTGAGTTCAGGGTTGGCGGTGTCACGGGGTGGGTCAGGTCCTGTGTTTGACATTAGGGTGGTACATTGCGTAAAAATTTGAATTGATTTATTTTAGCAGCATCACTAGATTGAAATTTATAAATAATTTAAAAATATAATTTTATGGCAAAATCACCCTTACTTGACACGCAGTGATCCAGAAGAAAATCAATATCACTGTTGTAGACTCTTCACAACCTGCTAAAGGGAATTTTTTTCCCCGACTAGAAAACTGATCCCACGTGGGGCGGCGCACCACTTCCATGGAAGGAGAAAATTTGCTGATTGTGGCGATAACGATGTAATAAATGTTGACTCTGCGTCTCGGCGGCTGGGCTGGGGGCATGCAACCCGAGAACCGTGAAATTTTCCGACCTTTCAAGACCCAGATTTGCACGGGCCAGATAAGGGGATCCAATTTCCAATCTGTTTTTCGCAGAAGCAGAAGGCCAATCGGGCTTTTCCACGTGGGTTTAAGGGTGGGGAGGAGAAGGTGGTTATGATTTGATTTTGTGCCAATTAGCAAATAGTGTGCTGCTGTCGATGATGATCGTTGTGGACGAGGTGGTAATCGTTTGCTGGTTTTGGTTGGGTAAACAAATTTCCAAGGGAAAGAAACATTGTTTGCGCTCTGTTGTAGATACAAGTTGTTGGCTGTTGATAACCACTTGTTCTCAGATTGTGGAATTTAAGTCTGAATAGGAAAAATGGGGATTCCAATCTAAGTTTGATGTGCTCAACTGTTGCAAAATCTATTTACACATTTCTTATTTCAAGACATGAATTCTTAGTATTGACAAAACAACTCAGAAAGGTTCTTCTGTCGTATTTCTTCGAAAATTTATACACTCACGTCTGTTCCTCATTGGAATCAATTACTTTCCGGGAAACTTTTCCTTCTGCCAAAGGAGATGAAAAACTACCAACTATCATCAATATTCCACCACAGTTCAGGTTCACCAAACTCTCTCCATCGCTTCACCCCAACACCATCGGAATCCGGATCAGGATCCTTCAACGGTAGATAAAAACATGAAACAGGAAAGATATCCCATCACGATGACGACAGGGACGCAAAAGTTTTCGCCCAACTTTGAAGCAAAATTTATTGACAAAGTTTTTCCAACCTCACACACACACTCACACATGGCCCACCCACAGAACCTCAAATCCATCTCAATCTCGGTGTCAGAAGCTTTTGCTCTAGATTGCTTTTCCCCCTACCCTTAAGACTTAAACCACCTTTCCTGGAAAATCTCACCCTCCCAAACCGCACCGAGATTTCTGGGAAAATGTTTCTGAGCGCAGACGGAGGTGTAATTAATTATTTATGATAATGAAGAGCACATAATTCCTCTTATCAGAAACACGCCCGACTCATTTAAACTTTAATCCTGGCGGCGACGGCGTGTCGTGTTGTTCCACGTGGGAAAGATGGGCAGGATAGCCGTACGTGGAGCCACGTGCTGAAACCGAGGGCGAGGCTGTTGCTGTTGTCTGGAGCAGAATCGATGCCGATAGCCGCGCTTCCAACTTGGAGAATGGACTTTGTAACGAAGCTAGTTGGCGCAGACCGGTGAGATTCATGACTGAGATTAGAGAATGGCACACGTGTGGTGAACTTGGGGGATTTGTTAGGATTGTAGTGCTCGAAAGCGTGTAGACTGTAGAATAATGTACAATTTATGTTTTTTTTCAAACTTTACCAACTTTTCACAAGACTTAAATCATTTGAAGATATTATTTATTGAAATTGGAAGATGCTGAAGTATTCCTCTTTTAAATAAATCAATAAAAATTAATACAGCAGATGTCAAAAACCATTCGAATTTTATCTTCAAATAAATAATGGTAAAGAAAAATTACGAATGAATGAAAAACGGAATCGACGTAACACCTTATAATGTGGCCCTCTTAAACCTTGCGGTTTCGTCAACGGATCCACAGGCGTGTATCGTTCTTTTTGCGACAAGACTCCGCCTCCCGGGTCTCCTAAGTGTGAAGGTATGGCACGGGGAGAGGGCACCGAATACCTATAATAACACTTAGAATTTTTGCGTCTGCCTCGGGATTCGAACCGGCGACCTCTGGATTGTGAGTCCAGTGCGCGGTCCGATTGATCCACACAGGCAGACAATTTACGAATGACGAATGAATATTTATCTTTATTTATATTTTGTAGTGCAGATATGCAAATTGTCCAATATTTGAGCATTTGAAAAAAGAGCATTTAAAGTTATTTTCAACCATCGTTAAAAAGATTTGCCAAATTTTAAAATCATGAAATAATTTGCGAAAATCTAGAGAACTACTCTTCGTAATAAATTCAACACATATTCTGAGCAACACCAGATCTCTACAAGGACCGAAAAACGCATAAATGCTGTTATGATTATTCACGAAAAATAGCTTTCTGGAATTGAAAATCCATTCTTGTAATTAAAATTTAAAGATTTCAAAAACATTTTTGTAAAAGCTATGACACAAATTGAACATATTTCTCATGCAAAATTGGCTGAATTATTCGAAAAAAATACTATCAAAAGCACATGATTGAGTTTAAGGGTAGAAAACTTCAAGAAACTGGTCCAAAATGGTCAAAATCACCACATTTTAAAAAAAACTTTTTGGTAAAATTCTGATAACTCGTAAAGAATACAAGCAAACCTCTTATGTTTTTTTAAAGCTTTTTCAAAACTATATATTTATCTTTTTATGAAAAACAAGCACTTCCCGGCAAACTTCGTCCTGCCCTTTTTAATTTTCCTGACGTTTAATGCTTGTTTGCTAATTAAGCCTCCTGTGATCAAAATTTGATTTTACGTAACTTTTCCCATACAACCTGCAACCTTTCCGGAATCGGTTCCAGAGTGGCCAAAGTTGTCACTTTTTGGCGTAAGAACCTTCTTTGGGCTTATACGAACCCAACGCAACAAAGAGCACCTCGATCCGACGCTCCGTATTGAACTGATTCGCGTTCGAACAAAACCGTCCAAATTTTTTATATATATAGATAGGATTTTTAGAATTTTAAGTACACCATCAAATTTCAATCTCTTCACGGTTTCAAACTACAAATCACTGACAAATTTATCTTAGTGAAAATTCTAAAAAATTAAAGGGGTCGTACCGCTCCACCACATGCCACATGCCAAATAGCAAAAGCGAAAATGGCCCTCGGATTCGTGATCAGGGACGAAACTTACTCCTTAATACAAAATTTCACGGAAATCGAAAAGGGGTCAGGGCAACTTTCGAAAAAAAATTGTCTCTGAGGAAAAAAAGGATGAAATCTTCGTGTTTTGTTCTCGTTGAACTCGATTTGTCCAGATTTGCTTAAAATGCCATGCCCAACCTTTTTAAATATTAATATCTGCGATTCTAAGAGTTTTTTATTCGGCAAATGTATGTTTTTTAAATTAGACATTTTTTGTAGGGATTTTTTTACAATCCAAAAAATCAAACTTTTCATGTTGGAGCGGCCGTGGCTGACTGGTTACGGTGTTCGCTTTCTAAGCGAATGGTCCTGGGTTCGATTCCCATCTGCTCCCAACGAGAAAGTATAGGAAATATTAATCTTGAAACTCTGAACATGAACGAAAAATCAAAGTCGCCCGAGTCGGGGTTCGATCCCCCGTCCTTTGGATTGGTAAGCAAAAATGCTAACCACTAGGCCATCACGGCTTGGTGAGCTATGACTGGAATTAGGAATACTGTTACTATCAAACTATATACGCGCTGGGTCCTTGTCCATTTGGCAAGGGTTCGGAAGTTCTAAATTACGTTTGAACCCGATTGGTGCAAACGTTCTTCAGGGCGGGGCTTGTCGATAAAGCTGAAGTACCTCGCGCTCGGCTAGCCAGCGTAGAAATGGGTCACTGAAGCTCGGCAGAGCTAACACCTTCCCAATGCCTATGCGAGTTATTTGCATGTATAGAATATAGATCTAAAAATACATGGAAACAACTCAATTTGTAAGAAGTGGCCGCGTGGTCCCGTTTGGTTGGTTGCACACACCACACACACCACCACACAAAAAATCAAACTTTTAATGTTGATTAGAAATAGTGTTGTTTGGAAAATTATAATTCTTTAAAAAAAAACCGTTGCATAAATTTTCCAAAAGAAAATGGTAGCTTGATGGCATTTCCACAGTGCACAGTGTTCGGAATGGCAAAATTAAGTGGAATAAATTGATAACTCCTTTATTTGACGTCCTAGCCAACCGGTGTCTTCGGAAGAGTTGTTGAACTTGATAAAGGCTATCTTTTGAAGTTATTGAAATACAGGGTGACGACCTTCCAGGGTGTCAATCAAAAACTAACTTTGTTGGATGACGTTGTAAGGCTTTGGTGTCTTCGGCAAAATTGACGAGGAGAATTTGTAGCTCTTAATCTACTCGAAATTTACGCCATTTTTGCAAAAATGGTCCAAAAAAGCACTTTTTTGGCGATAACTCAAAATGTTACCATTTTGGCGGCCTACTATGTTCTGAAGAGTTGTTTATGACATAAAACTACACATCTTTGCCGAAGCCAGCAAAATGTTTTGAGCCTTTATTGAGGAGTTATAACCATTTTTAAGTGATTTTGAGCCTATTTTCAAGTTGCTATGTTTTCAAAATGGCGCATTTGGGCCCAAAACCGAACAATGCACCTGAAAGTACACACTTTCAACTACATTTCCTGAAAATATCTCCGTGTCTATCGGTGTCTATTTTTAGATATCTCAATTTGACTTTGAAGGTTTTTAATCAATTTATTTATAATTTTAAAGCGCTATCTTATTGAAAACGTGGTAATAATCGGTAAATTGATCGATTTTTATGAAAAATACAGTCAAACCTCTTTTTACGCGACCTCCTTTTGCGCGAAATTTTTTTTACGCGGTTTTTTTTACGCGAAGAATTCAAAATAACGCGAACTCAATTTACGCGAAAAATTCAAAATAACGCGGTCCGATTTTAAACTGTCTTAGGTCTTAACCATTATGGTCATATCTTCCTGTTCAACGGGGACCACAATCAGGGTTTTTACCATCAGTAGCTTCGGTATACTCTGCATCATATTGGGATGTTCTGGACAACTTAGAACATCCGGAAGTCATGAATAGAATATCTAACTGTTCAACGGGTGTTTGTACCAGTGTATTCACCATCGGTATAGCTTCAGGTAGCTTCAGCGGACCACGATGGACACTCTGCGGCATGTTGGATTGTTTTGGGTCATCCAGGAACTCCCGGAAGTCATGGCCTGGATATCTACCTGATCAACGGGGGTCTGTATGGCTATATTAACCATCGGTATAGCTTCAGGTAGCTTCAGTGAGCCACGATGGACTCTCTGCGATCTGTTAGAATGTACGAGGTCATCCAGGAACTCCCGGAAGTCATGGCCTGGATATCTACCTGATCAACGGGAGTCTATATGGCTATATTAACCATCGGTATAGCTTCAGGTAGCTTCAGCGGACCACGATGGACACTCTGCGGCATGTTGGATTGTTTTGGGTCATCCAGGAACTCCCGGAAGTCATGGCCTGGATATCTACCTGATCAACGGGGGTCTGTATGGCTATATTAACCATCGGTATAGCTTCAGGTAGTTTCAGTGAGCCACGATGGGCACTCTGCGGCATGTTGCATTGTTTTGGGTCATCCAGGAACTCCCGGAAGTAATGACCTGGATATCTAATTGATCAAAGGAGGCCTTTATGGCTATATTATCCAGCGGTATACCTGCAGGTAGCTTCAGTGGCCCACGATGGACAATTTGTGACATGTTAGATTGTGTTGAGACCCCCGTTGAACAGGTAGATATCCAGGCCATGACTTCCGGGAGTTCGTGGATGACCCAAAACAATCCAACATGCCACAGAATTTCCATCGTGGTCCACTGAAGCTACCTGAAGCTATACCGATGGATAATATAGTCATATAGACCCCCGTTGATCAGGTAGATATCCAGGCCATAACTACCGGGAGTTCTTGGATGACCCAAAACAATCCAACATGCCACAGGATGTCCATCGTGGTCCACTGAAGCTATCTGAATCTATACCGATGGTTAATTCACCCATATAGACCCCCGTTGATCGGTAGATATCCAGGCCATGACATCCGGGAGTTCCTGGATGACCCAAAACAATCCAACATGCCGCAGAGTGTCCATCGTGGTCCACTGAAGCTATCTGAAGCTATACCGATGGTTAATTCACCCATACAGATCCCCGTTGATCAGGTAGATATCCTGGCCATGACTTCCGGGAGTTTCTGGATGACCCAAAACAATTCAACATGCCACAGAGTGTCCACCGTGGTCCACTGAAGCTACCTGAAGCTATACCGCTGGTTAATATGGGCATACAGATCCCCGTTGAACAGGTAGATATCCAGGCCATAACTTCCGGGAGTTCGTGGATGACCGAAAACAATCCAACATGCCACAGAATGTCCATCGTGGTCCACTGAAGCTACCTGAAGCTATACCGATGGATAATATAGTCATATAGACCCCCGTTGATCAGGTAGATATCCAGGCCATAACTTCCGGGAGTTCTTGGATGACCCAAAACAATCCAACATGCCACAGGATGTCCATCGTGGTCCACTGAAGCTATCTGAAGCTATACCGATGGTTAATTCACCCATATAGACCCCCGTTGATCCGGTAGATATCCAGGCCATGACATCCGGGAGTTCCTGGATGACCCAAAACAATTCAACATGCCACAGAGTGTCCACCGTGGTCCACTGAAGCTACCTGAAGCTATACCGCTGGTTAATATGGGCATACAGACCCCCGTTGAACAGGTAGATATCCAGGCCATAACTTCCGGGAGTTCGTGGATGACCCAAAACAATCCAACATGCCACAGAATGTCCATCGTGGTCCACTGAAGCTACCTGAAGCTATACCGATGGATAATATAGTCATATAGACCCCCGTTGATCAGGTAGATATCCAGGCCATAACTTCCGGGAGTTCTTGGATGACCTAGTACATTCTAACAGATCACAAGTTAACCATCGTAGGTCACGGAAGCTTCCTGCAATTATTACGATGGTGGATACACTGGTACAGACCCTTGTTGAACAGGTAGATAATCAGTTCATTACTTCCGGAAGTTCTTGGATAACCCAGAACATCCCAACCTGCTGTAGAATATACAGCGCAGGTCACTGAAGCTATTTTGAATAACCTGGAATTACATTATTATTATTAAAAAAATATAATACTTTACAAAACTAAAAAATACTGAAAACTCTTTTTGCGCGAGCAATTCAAAATAGCGCGAACTCTTTTTACGCGAAAAAATCAAAATAGCGCGAACTTTTTTTACGCGATTTTTTTTTACGCGAGAACCAAAATTCGCGTAAAAAGAGGTTTGACTGTACATTGTTTATGCTTAAAATTATGACACACATTCTAAAATTATGAATAAAAACATGTTTAGCCCAAAAATAATGTAAGTGAAAATTTTAAATAAATGTTCATATTAAAAATTAAGTATTTCCTTTGATATTTGGTCACTTTAGAAAGGTTGTCGTATTTTTCCATAGACAAAGTAATTTCCATAAAAATAGATCAAATTACCCTTCAATTTACCGATTTTCACCTCGTATTCATTTTGATTTAGAATAACATTTATAAATAAATTGATTAAAAACCGCCGGAAAACACAGCAACTTGAAAATAGGCTCAAAATCACTTAAAAATTGTTATAACTCCTCAATAAAGGCTCAACACATTTTGCTGTCTTCGGCAAAGATGTGTAATTTTATGTCATAAACAACTCTTCAGAACAAAGTAGGCCGCTAAAATGGTAACATTTTGAGTTATCACCAAAAAAGTGCTTTTTTGGACCATTTTTGGAAAAATGGCGTATATTTCGAGTAGATTATGTTACTACGGGCTTTCCCCATGCTTGGGTCTGAAGGACCCTGACAACGCCCCAGCCGGTTGGTCTTAGAGCCACGACCGGACTGGGGTGGGCTCAGGGCCTCTTTTCGCGCTGGCGGGGCTAGTCAAGCAAAAGCTCTTTCTTTCAAGGGTCGGCTCGAAGCTCAAGGAATCAAGACACTATTTAGTTAAATTAAGCACTATATTTCTGGGACTCACGCTGTGTATGTGTGTGTGTTAGTTCGGGGCAGGCTGACTGCTACAACTGCTTCTGCTGGTCACCTCCGATGACACTCTCGTTGCTGGCTTGCTCCGGAGGTCCACGATCGCCCTCGACCGCGTCCGGAACCTGGTTCTGGAACTTCTGGCATGTTCTTTGCAGGTACGCCCACGCCACACACGAGGGGGGGGGGGCGGCGCTGGTGTCTCCGGCCTTGCAGGCCGACATCTTGGGTGTGGGTTAGACCGGGACCACGTGGTCACGAGCCGGGTCTTCAGGCGGTTCTTGGATGGACATTCGCCGGATTGCCTTCGGCGTCGGGTCTGTCACTTCGGCGTGCTGGTGACGATCGTTCGCGGTCGCCTTGATCTGCTTCTTGAGCGAAAACCTTGGGTCCTGATTCGCCGATATTTGCTTGCGTGTTATAATTTTCCACTATTGAAAACTGTACAAGTTCAAGGGCACTGATACTTGCTGGCTCTTTGGTTTGAAGGTCTTGCTAGCGGGCTGGTCAATGTGGAAAAAGAACTTTCAAGTCAATGCTGACCCTCAGTAGAGTACTCTCTCGGTTCTTTTTAGCCCCTTTATTCCCTTTTTCCTCTAGTCCTCTCCTTACAGTACTACTTCGTACTTTTCTGGTAGCAATCCCGCAATGTAGGTTTGTACAGTGCACAGTGGTCCGAAACCGAAATCTAGCGTGACAAAATTGATAGCGGCCACACGTTAAGATTTAGAGCTTGGGTGTCTTCGGGACAAATGATCAGGGTCAATAGGGACATCTTTTGGTATGGTGGACATTAGGGTGGTCCAAATTTGAGGGTGGTTCAGAATTTTTATTTTGGCGGGATGACGAGATAGCGCTTTGGTGTCTTCAGAAAAGTTGTAGGGAACACCATTCTGAGCAACTTTGCTGAAGGGCACAAAGCTCTATCTTCAAACGGGAAGTTTCTAGAGCCATTGTTGTTATTTAGGTTTGGGTGTTTATGAAAAAATGAGTTTTTTGAATTTATCAACTCAGGCTTATGTCGTAGTGAGTTGGTGTCTTCTAGACATTTTTGACAAGCTCTACAATTGTCTAGAAGGGCTCAAAAATGTGCAAAATGATCTAGTGGTTGTAAAAGAAGAAACAAGTTTTTACTGAAATATTTCAGGAATCAACAAAATAATTAAATTTATTCCTGAAATATTTCAGTAAAAACTTGTTTCTTCTTTTACAACCACTAGATCATTTTGCACATTTTTGAGCCCTTCTAGACAATTGTAGAGCTTGTCAAAATGAACATTTTCGTTCTTGAAAAACGAATTTTGGCCAATTCGATCAAAAGTAATGGGCAAAAAACGATTTAAAAATGCTCATTTTCTAATTAAGATTAAATGAGTTAAACAAAAAAGACCTCCGAGATATTTTCAGCAAATATACTCTAGAATGTGTACTTTCAGATGCTTCTAAGAGCGAGGTCAAACTCCACCACCTTTTCGAGTTATTCACATTTCAAAATGGCGTCTTTTTCGTCGTATTTTGGCTATAACTTTCGTTTAAAAGGTCCGATTTTCGCTCTCTTGGAAGATAAATGTGTGTTTTGATAAGCTCTTCAAATGTCTAGAAGACGCCAACTCGCTACGACATAAGCCTGAGTTGATAAATTAAAAAAACTCATTTTTTCATAAACACCCAAACTTAAATTACAAAAATGGCTCTAGAAACTTCCCGTTTGTAGATAGAGCTTTGTGCCCTTCAGCAAAGTTGCTCAGAAAGGTGTTCCCTACAACTTTTCTGAAGACACCAAAGCGCTATCTCGTCATCCCGCCAAAATAAAAATTCTGAACCACCCTAAAATTTGGACCACCCTAATGTCCACCATACCAAAAGATGCCCCTATTGACCCTGATCATTTGTCCCGAAGACACCAAAGCTCTAAATCTTAACGTGTGGCCGCTATCAATTTTGTCACGCTAGATTCCGGTTTAGGACCACTGTGCAGTGTGTTAACAAACTTTGTTCCTGCGGTTTGCAATAACAGTGTGTTTTATGGTTATTATCCCTAGCTGTGCTCTGATTTTATATTGTTTGTGATATTTATTTTACTTTTATTTACTCGACAATATTTAATTTTAAGACTACACAAACTCTCTAATCTGTGATACCCTAATTTTAATGTAAAGCTTGCAAAATCCTCCTAGTTGCCCATGACTGATTAAGGGGCAAAGTAGAGCATGTAGCCGCAACGGTAACAATTAAGAGCTACAAATTTGACGCCTTCCACAAACTTTCGTGAAATTTTCTCCTCTACAACTTTGCCCAAGACACCAAAGCCCTACAACGTCATCCAACAAAGTTAGTTTTTGGTTGACACCCTGGAAGGTCGTCACCCTGTATGTCAATAACTTTAAAAGATAGCCCTTATCAAGTTCAACAACTCTTCCGAAGACACCATTTAGCTAGGACGTCAAATAAAGGAGTTATCAATTTATTCCACTTAATTTTGCCATTCCGAACACTGTGCAGTGGTTATGATTTCAAAATTAAGTGGAAATATATTTTCCAAAAAATTTAGAAGTTTTGAAGCTTCGGTGTTTTCTGAAAAGTTTTTGCTGATGGGAAGGGGCAACTTTCAGATTGGTAGATAATTAAGGTGGTTCACGACTATAGACTCAATAGAGTGTCTTTTAAAATCTTACTTTCCAGTAATATTTTAGGGATTCCTTTTTTCTACCTTGAAATTATATTTTTTTTTTCTTCCTTATTATTATATTATATTTTATATTTTTATATTTTTCTTCCTTATTATTATATTGAAAGCATTTTTCTATAAGCTCGCGATGTCTTTGAAAATTACATTTTTCCATTAGAAAAGAGTACGGAACCAGCCTTACGTAATTCCAACTTTATGTTTTTCCTTGTATTTTTGCCCGCTGAATCTGAATCTGCCCGCAGAATTGGGTCAAAGTGTCGAAATATCGTTTTTGGTCAAATTTTAGGTTTCTATGTGGTTTTATGATTATTTTACATTTTCCCCTCTTGAGCTTATAGAATCAGAATTGTTAGCAAAATTATTGTTTTGTCCTATAACAAGCGTAAGAATAAAAATCCCTAGAATAACTTGACCAACATATTTTAGAAAATCTTTCTGACATAACACTTTACTTTCCTACTGCCGAATAGACAAGATCCCTAAAACCCACATTCTTTCCGAATGCTATAAAATTCGGATACTTACACAAATTGAGTCACTCACCAACCGACTATCCATCGCACACACACACACTCACGCCCAAGCTCAGCTGTGCCCACTTTTCATGGCGCCAGAAATTCTGCCGGAAACTAAAAAGCACTTAATATCACTCTTTTCCACTTTAGCAGCAACAGCCACAGCAGCTTCGGATCGTTTTACCCTGAGCAAAAGAAGATCGTAACTTTAAAAAGCTTCTCATCCCCTTTCCCTCTCGTTCTCTCAGAATCAACGAAAGAGTATTCACTTTCTCCACCATGAATTAAGAGCCATTATTTATTCATTCGCCACGGCAAATTACCACATTTTCCCCCCTGCCCCGACTCCATCAATCTTCCTCGTCGCTTTTCCGAAAGGGGGTTTTTCCCACAAGAAAACTTCCAGCCGGGCCTTCGTCAAGCTAATCAATGATTAAAAATTAAATTAGCGATAAAATCTGTGATCCTTTTTAAAGAAGTTTTCCCCTCCCCCACTTATCCGGGGCAAGCTTTTCCGCATTTTCCCGACACAAAAGTGTACCAACCGAGCTTGTACTAGCTTCGAAGCCGGGTTAGTTCAAGCCATCAAGTCAAGTTTATCGACTTTGGATGGGTTGGAAAAAAAATGAAAATTAAACAGGCGAGGTGGGTGTGGAATTCGTGTTCTCTCCGGGAGCTACAATTTATGTTGAAATTTGAAAGCACCCAGAAACGGAAGTTTTTCTTTTTCCTGAAAAGAGAGTTAGAACGAAAGTCGGGAAAGGTCTATCAATTAGGAAAAGTGCTTCGGATAATTTATAGTGACTCGGGTGGGAAATGGCGCTTGCGACTTGTACAGCGATTAACTATTGAAAGGTGATTAATTCTGAAGTGCCGAGAGTGCTTTCGCGCGGTGGAAATCCTCGACCAGGGGGTTTGGGGAAGTGATTGCTTGCATTTCTTTGAATTGATGTGGAACAATCCATCAGCTTGGCGGAAAACTTTAATCTTGATATGGAGGAAAAACTTCAGCTCAAAGGGAGCTTAGCATAACTAAAGATTCGTCAAGTCGAAGGGAACTTTTTATTTTGATCAAGCAGACTGATAAATGACTACGTTTTCGTCAATATTTAAATATAGAAAAGCATTTTCAACGTTTGAACTAGATTTTAGTGATTTTAGAAGTTTTCACGATAAAAATCAATCTCTTTCATTGATTTCGTTGCAAAGATTGTAACTTTAAGACAATTTAAACCAACCGAGATATGGTCCACCCTCATTTTCCCCGCCAAACTAATGAGCACCCTTAAAATCTCCCATTTGTGAGTGTTCCCCAGAGTGGGATGCTGCAAAAACCACAAAGAGCAACTAAACCCCCAGGGGGGGCTAGAGAGAAATCGCCCTCATGGGGTTTCCAATTTTATGGCGCTCCACGTTTTCCCATTTCGTTTTTCAAGAGTGCAATTTTCCAACAAAAAGGGGGAGGCCAGCTTTAATATTCGCGCTCATACGTTGAGTTTGCTGGTGTGTGTTCTTCAAGTGGAAAAAAAGCCCTGGGAAAAATCTTTCTAGGGCTACAACAGGAAGTCTCACTCGCCGTGGGGGGTAGTCGCTTTGGGTGGCAATGAGAGGAAAATTGCTTCCATTATTGCTCGAGCGAGCAGGAATAAGTGCTCTGCTCCGGCATAAATTACTGATAACGGTTGGTGGTCATGGTGGCAACAGGAGGACGACCCTGCGCGAGGTCCCGGAGGCAGCGCCGACTTCTGGCTGGCTGGTTCTTGTGTGTGTGTGTGTGTTTTTTTTTTCTGGGGAGAGTGAAAAATTTACGGGAGCCTATGGAGCCTTTTTTTGTATATCTGACAAAAGAGGTCAACCTCTGATGGCAAAGAGGAAACTTAAAGAGTCGATTTAATTATGGTTTTTGATTCCAACTTGTGCAGTAAGAAGAAACTATTTCTTGGTCTTGTAGGTGGTCCAAGAAAAACAAATATGAAGAAACTATATGAAGTGTTTTGAAATACATAAAGGCTTCACTTTTTAAATGAGGGTAAGGGCAATTCTCCACAGTATACCCGACTGAGTTCCGCTTGGAGTTGGGTGGTTTGTGAAAATGTGAATGGTGAGCAATTCTCTGAGATTTCGGTCATTTGATTTTTTTTTGTCTACACTGACACTGACTACACTGAAAAAAATGACCCACGGTAAAAAATTTGGTGATTTTCAATTTCCCTTTTTAGCACTAAAACTTTATAGCATAGCATAGCATAGCATTGGTGTCTACCTGTAGCTGCTACTTCGTTATTGACCAGAACCTCCAAAAATTGCTCCGTGGACCACAGATGAAAAGTAGGAACCAATCATCACCCCTTCGCAATTTTCAAAGATCCCTATCATGCTGATCAATACCGTCGCCGGCCACGACCAGTGGTAAGACACGGGGAAGTGGATGGGAATGTTAGTCCGATACGCTAAATCGGCTGCGTCTCCGACAAAGTATCACATGAGTTTTGAGGGGTTAGTAAGATGGGTATGAGGTCAGGATTCACTGTGGTAGGTGATGCGACCATAAGCAATTTGTTTATCGGTTGATATTTTAAAAATCTTAGGCAGCCGGCTGCGGAAAGATAGCTATCTAGGGATTTAAATATAGTATTAATTCGACCGCGATTAGCATAGCATAGCATAGCATTGGTGTCTACCCGTAGTTGCTACTCTGTTATTGACCAGGACCTCCAAGAATTGCTTCGTGGACCACAGATGAAGAGTAGGAACCAATCATCACCACTTCGCAACTTTCAAATGTCCCTATCATGCTAGCCAATCACAGCGCCGGCCACGACCAGTGGTAAGACATGGGGAAAGTGGATAGGAATTTTAGTCCGATACTTGAGTGATGAAGACCGCTAAATCGGCTGCGTCTTCGACAAAGTATCACGTGAGGTTTGAGGGTGTTAGTAAGATGGGTGTGAAGCCAGGATTCACCGTGGTAAGTGATGCGGCCGGTCAAATCTATTTATAGTCCTTAATTCTTCGTATGTTCTTGGATTCATTTTGGAAGCTTTCCAATTCGGTTCACCAAGCTTTTTGTGGTGAATTCTGGTCGTGTTGAAAGTTCAATATTCGCCTAACAATTATGCAACCAGTGTCCTTGTATTCAACTTGCATTCAATATTGCATTTTCCTGTTCTAAGGTTCACACAGATTCTAATCAAGTTTCTTGGATTCTTATAGCATTCTTAATCCTTCTAGACAACTAAGCCTCGATGGTCTGATGGTTAGCATTTTTGTCTGCTAACCCAAAGGACGGGGGATCGAACCCCGCCGCGAGCTAATGAATTTTTCGTTCATATTCAAGTGTTCAGAATTCCTTCTTTCCATAATTTCTCGATAGGAGCAGATGGGAATCGAACCCAGAACCTTTCGCTTTCAAAGCGAACAGCGTAACCATCCAGCCACGCCTACCCCTTATAGTATTAATTCGACCGCGATTCTCCAGAAATTCTCCGTCGGCGTGCCTTCCGATCAACGGTGATGTAGGAAGGGCTTCATTTATTGAAATGATTTTATTTCATAAGCCTTAAAAAATATTCGACGGCGTGCCTTCCAATCATCGATGATATAGATAGGATTTAATCCAGCCTTACGACTTACTAGTCTCAAAAAAATAGGTACGTTTTTATAGAAAACTATGTAAAAAGAGAACAACACAAAAAAACTCATCGGCCAACGAACGCGAGTGAAAAAAAATCAATGAAAAATGGGTAATTCTCCGCCAACTCACACAGCAGTTGCCCCGACCCCTCTTCGATTTGCGTGAAACTTTGTCTTAAGGGGTAACTTTTGTCCCTGATCACGAATCTGAGGTCCGTTTTTTGATATCTCGTGACGGAGGGGCGGTACGACCCCTTTCATTTTTGAGCATGCGAAAAAAGAGGTGTTTTCAATAATTTGCAGCCTGAAACAGTGATGAGATAGAAATTTGGTGTCAAAGGGACTTTTATGTAAAATAAGACGCCCGATTTGATAGCGTACTCAGAATTCCGAAAAAAACGTATTTTTCATCGAAAAAAACACTAAAAAAGTTTAAAAACTCTGCCATTTTCCGTTACTCGACTGTAAAAAATCCTGGAAAATGTCATTTTAAGGGAAATTAAACGTACTTTTCGAATCAACATTGACCCAGAAGGGTAATTTTTTCATTTAGAACAAAATTTTTCATTTTAAAATTTAGTGTTTTTATAACTTTGCGGGGTTATTTTTTAAAGTGTAATAATGTTCTACAAAGTTGTAGAGCAGACAATTACAAAAAAAAATTATATGTAAACATAAGGGGTTTGCTTGGAAACATCAAGAGTTATCGCGATTTTACGAAAAAAAGTCCGCTGTGTGAGTTGGAGTAGAATTACCCAGTTTTTTTTTTTTTTTCGAAAAGGCAACACTGCCAAAAGGAATTAAGACCAAATTGTTCCAAAGATTGAAGATGGCATTTTTCTGTCATCTAAAACATATCCAAAAAATAAATTTTCCAAAATGATTTTTGCCTGCAATTTTTTTATGAATAGTTCGAATTAAACAAATGGTTAATTTTTTTCTAGGGTGTAACTTTTTTCTGAGAAGTTTTAGGCAATATTTACAACTTTGCCAATGACACCAAATCGGAATCTGTTCTCAAGATACAGATTTTTGAATATTTTATCAGCCTTTGTGTATGGACAGCTGCTTAAATTGTTAAGAGATTTGTATGGACGAACTAATAATGAAAAATGTCTGCTTTGGTCTTTGAAAATGATATACACAAAGTATCATCTAAATGAATATAACAAAGGTATATTCGCAAAAAAAATCTCATTCTTCGAAGAATTGCTCTGATTTTTGTTGAACATTTAATGCTACAATTTTTCGTACAAGCAATTCTTGAGATTTTCTGCAAAGTTTTTAAATTTACTCAAAATTTATTCCTACATTTCTTTGTCAAAGTTTGAGTTTGAATAATATATTTTATTTATATAATTATATGCAAAATTTTGTGATTTATAGAATAAATGTAAACTTGCTTTTTTTCAGTTCAGTTGTTTATTTGTTTGAAAAATGTTTATACACTAAAAAGAAACTTCCATTCAAAATATACTTCAAAAAAGCTTGGATTAACATTTATTTTACAATCGAGACTTTGCATAAAAGTGCTTCTTGGAATTTACACTAACTTGTGCTTGTTAGAAAATATTTGCAATAAGCTTGAATACGAATTCAAAAAGATACCAAGTGAGAAAAAAACTTAGCTGCAAAATTGACGAATGATAATTACATTTTAAAATGTTTTCAAAAAAAGAATACCTTTGATATATCGGTAGCTGTGTGTTATCTTGTGACATAGACCATTTTGGTCGAAAATGAGTTAATGATGACGTTTTGCTATACTTAACAAACACTACAAGATGCTTTAATCCGATTTTGGAAACTCGCTTTCGTTTCCCGGATATCGCAATACACACTTGTGACATAGACCAATTTATCATCAAAATGATCGTGCACACTTGTGACACGTCATACATGTTGTTGGAAAATGTGGAAATTTTTTCTTGTTTTTCACAAATTTATGTTGATACACATTTTCTGAAAGCAATGCAATCTTTTATTTTTGAAAATATGTCGGTAAAGTAGGTTAAACTATTGATTTAAGCCTATTTTAGTTTGTATGGGAATTCTGTGCACACTTGTGACACGTAGTACAATTTTACTTTCGAAACACACATGTGACACGTGCTTTTCAGATTTTTGATAACATAATTTACTGTATCTTTTAACTGGTGTAACCAAATTAGTTTAAAATTGGAGCGTTTGTTTAGCGATAGTATACGAACCGATTGCTTCAAAAAGTTTGGCTCTATCATTCATAGTTTTGAAAATATTTATCATCAAACTTTTAAAATCGATTTTCCCGAAAAGTACTAAATGGTCGTTGTCACAAGATAGCACACAGCTGACGATATGTTGTCTCAAACTCAAAGATTTCATGAAAAAAGATTGAATATTCTAATGTTTGAAATATCAGAAATTAATGTAATCATTCATAATATATCAATGAATTTGTTACCGTTGTGGCATTTTACCCTATTACTCACCAAGAGCAACAAGAGATAGAGAGTGAGAGCAAACGGTCATAGTACTCTTCGGAGTGAACTCACTATGATGACCCGTGCCATAATATTCGTTTCCATAGTTTCGATGTTTTTTAATAGTATTTTCTATATGTTTTGCGTAATATATGATAGGTTAGTCATTGTATGTTATTCGTTCGTCCTTTAATCAATGGCTAATAGAAGGAAATTGTATAGGAGCGCTAGTTTGAATTAACTCCACAGTAGGATTAGCAACGGTCATTTTGAATACACATAACACAATTTGTTAAACACTCCTCACCAATTATGTGTACTGCCGTGCGACTAACGATTGGGATGAATAAAAAAGGGTCACGATGAACCTGGATGGTCTTGGGGGGGGAGGTTAGCTACTGGGTCATGTCCACTGCAGCGATCTTTTCCACTTGAACCTCGGAACCAACAACATCCATCAAAGTTCCAGAATATAAGTAACTCGGTCTAAGAAGTTCGTCCGGTTACCAAAGCCAAATAAAAGTCGACCACGGATAGTTTATCCTCGCGAGTGGAAAAGTGATTTGGAGCAACGTGCAGAATTGCGTAGAATCAGGTAGGCGAAGCTCGCTAACCTCAAACCCGAACACCCGTAGCAAACCCTACCTAACCCTCCCCCATTGTGCGAAACCCACGTGATGTAGGACCCAGCAGTTTTAAGCTGAAGAACCGCTATCGTCGGGGAACCGAGTTCTCCCCGGCCAGCCCGGGCTGTAGACACGCCAAACGTCTCAGCCAGAAGCCGAGCACGCCCAAAAAGCTCGCCCAGAAGGTCTCGTTGACCACGTGTCCTGACGTGGCACCCGCAGACCGCCGTCCTCGGTCCGCGAGGTAAAGCACCCCCTTTGGTTTCCACCAAGCCCGTGGTGGTCGAACGCCAGCCGACGTTCGGTAGCCTGGCTAGGCTCCGTCGGTCCATCCGCACCCGTCCAGAAGCACATCTGTGCGCGACTCGGTGAGCCTGACGAGGCTTCGCCGAGATCATCGTCAGCAGCTCGCAGCAAACTGGAGAGCAGAAACCCAGCAGCAGCACGCAGAACCGCCGGCCGGCCCCGAACACACACTTACACACACGAACACTTCGTAAGTAATTAAAAAGCAAGTGAAAATGCAAAGACCGTGTTTCTTTTGAGTCCCTGATCAGCTTCCCCCTGTTGCATCTCGACCCAGAGCTGAAGAGTCCTCTCCGAAAGCTCGCCGCGTTTGATAAAAGAGGCCATTGGAGAGCCCACCACCGATCCCCGTGGCTATTAGACCAGGGAGAGGTGGATTTGTCTGGAGGCGTTGACCTCCGAGTTAAAAACTAACAAATTCAATATTAAAATCATAAATGCAATTGAAATGGATTTACAGATTTTGTTATAAATTAATTATTATGTTTAGGGCAAAACAAAATGCTAAAAAAAATATTTCATATTTTTATTTCCAATTTGTTTTCAATTCAATTCAATTAGTGTTTTATTAGATTTTAACAGTTCTGCTCCAGGATGTTACATTTGCAATTCAGAGATTTGGAGAACCTATCAACTGAAATAAGTTCATAAGCCTTTTAAGCGAGGGTACATATTTCTATGTTTAGATTTTGCTAGCTGAGTGCTTTTTTAGGGAAAATAAATTCCAATTTGTTTTTCATTGTTCCTTTTTGGCTTAAAATTGATCCAAAAGAAACTGTTAGGTATATTTTCCATATTTAGGTAGATGAGGGACTTGTCGATGCTTCGTGATGTATTAATGATTTTGATAACATTTAAGTTAGTTTTGCCTCATTGAGAATTTTATTCATAATTTTCAAAAGCTTCTAATTTGAAAGGCCTATCAATTTTTACTTCAAAGAGTATCTCAGATTGAATGCTTCCAAGGAATTCTCAATTCGTTTTCGAACGCTCTGATCTTGTCTGAACCAACAACCAGCGAACAACAGCCACTTTGGAATGTCCGAATTGAAATTGTTTCATTCAGCCGAAGAAAAGCGCGCCGCCCTGCCAAAACCATTCGAGCAATGTTAATTTCAAAGAAAACTTTCGCACGCCCCGGAAAAGAAGCCACCGCGCCAAGATTTATTTTTCTTTGCAAAATTCTTTTCACCAAAATCACTGCTGCTGCTGCACTTTCAATGAAAATCGGGTATTTTTTTTGTTTTTCCTCCGGCTTTGGCTGACTTTGGCATCTGGTATTTATTTATTCGGCAAACTAAAGGCGCTACCTTCCTCCTTCCACCCACCAATTTTCACAAAAGAAACCCCCGGGAGAAAAAAAAGATTGAAATTCTCAAGATATTTCGTTCGCAGCTTTTCCGAAGAAAATACAATGCTTTGGGCGAAAAGCTATCCGGGAGGGGAGGTTGTGGAAAACTTTTTCGGAAAATTGTCGACGTTTCACAGCAGCGGGAGTTCAGCTGGTGGCACAAAAGTTTCAATTTAAATGCCAACATGGCGCGTGACCTCAACGCAATTTGATGCGGGGGTGGTTGAGGAAAAGTGGGTAGTTGTGGGAGGAAAAGAAAAACTTTCAAGACATAATAGCTGCTTTTTCGGGGGAGCGCGGTTGTTGAAGCAGCCGTCGATGATTTTCACTGTTTTTACGCGGTAGAGTTTTTCCGGTGGTGAAAATGCGCACTAATTTGTGATGCAGTTTTTTTATGTTTGTGTGTGGCTTGAGGGGATTTTGAGGAAAAAAATAAATGGGAATAGTTTGTGTTCAGCAAACTGGCAACTCAACCGATGTTTCGGTAAATCACTCATTAATTTCAAATTTCTTAGGAGTTTTTAATTAGCAACTATTAAATCACAGCAAAAATTTCTACCAACACAGTCCTCTCCAAAAACAACACAATAATATTGTATTAAAAGGTACGAACGTTGTTGTATTTTTCGTGAGACCCTGAGTTTGAAAATTTGTTCAATAATACTTTCAACAAAAAATAGAAACTTAATTTATGTATTCTCCGTGAGAAATTGTTGTAAGAATCCCAAAATGAATAATTTTTTGTGCCTCAACCTCATTGCTAATTCCGATATTCACAAAACTGTTTGTACTTTATTATTTTTTCAAATTTCATAATAGATCATATTTGGTTTGGTATAAAATGATCGGGAATTACTTATAAATTTCAATGGTACAAGCATTTTTTGTAAATACTCAAAATTTTCACAAATCTCCGAATTATGGAAAAAATATTCAAATTCCGGAATTCAAAAGCATTTCATAAAATTATCAAAATGTTAAAAATGAAAAAAAAACTGATGTTGCAATCCGGGTATCAAATCATTTACATTTTTTGTAGATTTCGATAGTACTAGGAAGTATTAAGGAATATTTTAATTTTAATAAGACTGTGTATTTAAAAAAACTCAAAAAATATATTTTTGTTAATTTTAAATACAATTTAATCTTAACATCAGATCCTTGGAACAAATAAAAATACTATGAATTTTTCAATGCACTATGAAGATACAAAATTTTTGCAAAATTTATGAGAAATTTACGATGATTTTAATTCATATTCAAACAAAAGTATATTTTTTAAGATTTTGTGAAGATTTGATTATTTAAAAAAAAATTATTACCGTTAACATGTACGAGAAATTCTCCAAAATTTTGTTTTCATATTATAAAACCGTGAAATTTAACTTTTTTTGTTCGTTAAAACGTAGTTTTGTAATTTTTTAAGTATTTTCAAAAATAAAATAACTTTGGCTGTTTCTAAAGCAATACATGAATGTTCAAATGAAAATGATAAAACATATTTTTTAAAAATAATTCTTTGCAATTTCCTTGATTTCAATTCAATTTGAAATGTATAATTTCCTCCACGGAAATATGGAAATTAATTGAGTTGATAGTTTACAAATCATTGAACAAATTGTTTAAAATCTGATTTTAAAACACCTAAACTTCCAAGATAAATATGCTGGAAATAATTTGTTAAGGGACCATCCATAAACCACGTGGACACCTTAGGGTGGTTGACGATTTTCCACGCTCCATACAAAAAATATTTTATTTTTAAGGAATTTATCCACGAATTGGGGGGGGGGGGGGTTGAGATTTCCAATAAAGTGTCCACGTGGTTTGTGGATGGTCCCTTACCATATTCAGCCATTTTGCATCCAATTTTAGTTAGCGAGATATCTACCGAATTTGGAAATCAGCCTATCTCGACTATGAGCAAAATCGATTGACTACAACTTTTAAAAATCTAAGCATCGGTATTATTGTGCAATCAAAATGCCTTAAAACCTCAAAAACCTTAATTGTTTCCAATGTTTTTTCTTAAATAATGTTTTCGTTACTGATATTTTTACCACTTTTGTGGAATTCATGTCCTGTTTTCTTAAACATTAAAATAAATCAATCGAAATAAAATTCAAATCACTTTAGAGCAATTCCAGCTCAAATCAGGATTTTTTCTGGTACTTTTGTATCCGACCCACTCCGATTTCAACGAAACTTAATAGACATGTTATCCTAGGCCTATATAAGCCATTTTTGTGTATATGGAGCCAACAGTACTCGAAAATAATATTTGAGAAGGGCGTTAGGTTTTTAAATATTTTTGTATTTTGTAATTTAAAAATTACTGTATCTCGAAGCCGTTGCGTCGTATCAAAAAGTGGTCAAAGAAAAACTTGTAGGAAATTGGACGGGCTTTCTGAAAAAAATACACTGAAACAAAAATACACGCCACATCTATGAGATTTTTTGATTTTTAAGTCTAAAACTTAAATTTAAAGGTGATGTCACGATTTTTTTTCGTTCAAATTTTTTGAGGAAATAGCCTTAAATGTTACCAAAAGACTGACGAAAAATGCAGGTGGTATGTCTCCCCTAGAAAAATACAAAAATAATTTACTAAAACTGTTTTTTTGAAAAGTGGTCTAAGCGTCAAAACTTTTGAAAACCGGTAGTGGGAATCGATTTTCCAGACAATTTTACATAAAGTCTCCATATTGACCATTGTCCTATGTCCAAACCTTGTGAAGATACAGTGGTTTTAAAAATAAAAATGTTGAAAAAATGGGATTTTATGTGGTTTTTGGCAATTTCTATTTGACAGACTTGGTTTTTTAGTCTCGTGAATATTTTTACCGGAAAGCTCGTCCAATTTCCTATAAGTTTGCCTTTGACAGCTTTTTGATTTATATCGTTTTTATATTTACGTAATCAAATTTACTATCCTGGTTTCTACCACACTGAAAAAAATATTCTATTTTCAGTTATAAGCAATGTAATTAAGCTTATATCTATAAGCCCTTACATCCAATTGAAATGCTGTCAAAGGCAAACTTATGGGAAATTGAACGAGCTTTCCGATAAAAATATTTACGAGACTGAAAAACCAAGTCTGTCATGTAGAAATTGCCAAAAACCACAAAAAATCCCGTTTTATCAACATTTTTATTTTTAAAACCGCTGTATCTTCCCAAGAATTGGACATAGGACAATGGTCAATATGGAGACTTTTATGTAAAATTGTCTAGGGAATCGATTTCCATTACCGGTTTTTGAAAATTTTGACGTTCAGACCACTTTTCAAAAAAACAGTTTTAGTAAATGATTTTTGTATTTTTTTAGGAGAGACATACCATTCTCACTTTTTCGTCAGTCTTTTGGTAACATTTTAGGCTATTTCCTCAAAAATTTTGAACGAAAAAAAATCGTCACATCACCTTTAAATTTAAGTTTTAGACTTAAAAATCAAAAAATCTCATATAAGTGGCGTGTATTTTTGTTTCAGTGTTTTTTTTTCAGAAAACTCGTCCAATTTCATACAAGTTTGTCTTTCACCACTTTTTGATACGACGCAACGGCTTCGAGATACAGTAATTTTTAAATTACAAAATACAAAAATATTTAAATACCTTACGCCCTTCTCAAATGTTATTTCCGAGTACTGTTGGCTCCATATACACAAAAATGGCTTATATAGGCCTAGGATAACATGTCTACAAAGTTTCATTGAAATCGGAGAGGGTCGGGTACAAAAGTACCAGAAAAAATCCTGATTTGAGCTGGAATTGCTCTTTAATTTTATTTACATAAAATCTCGTTTTGATTTGTTAAAAATTCAGAAAATATTTAAATTGACATTCATTTGTCCTTTCTTATGTATGAAAAAAAAAAAATATTGCAAACTCACCTTAATTTTAGTGAAATCCTTCTAAATATTAGAATCCAATAAAGACCTGTAAAGAAAAACAAAAACGAATATTTAGTATGCATTGCCCATTTCCTGTGCACTTAAGGTAACAAAACAAAGCTCCCCTACTTATCCACAGCTTTAAAGCAAAACTACTTCTTTTACTTTAGCCATTCCAACTTCTTTAATTACACTTTACACCCACCTCTGCTTAGCGGGGTGGGGGGATACCCATTAATTCCGGTAGTGCAACAAGGCTAAACAACGGTGCACTCGGTTTTCAAAAACAATTTCCTGTTCTCGTTTTGTTGGCTGTTCCAAAAAAAAAACAGAGAAAAAAAAAACAAGAAGAGGGAGGTTTCCTCTTCGAGGAAAATTCAATAAATACACGTTGCTACAATCTCCCCCACCCAGCAGCACTCGGAACACGTGGGTGGAAAAACAACAGCTTTTCCGAAACGCTTTTCCGAAGGTTTGTTGCAAAAAGGGGGGGAGGTGATGGTTGGCGAAGGGGTTGGAAAATTACTTTTCAATTAAAAAACTTTTTTATTAGTTTTTATTTGCTCAAGCTTTGCCTCATTTTCTGTGCGCTGTTTTTCCCACCTTCTGGGTGGGAGGGGGAGGTGCAGCTCTGCTGCACTTTTCCACCTCAATCTGGCTTCCCCGGCAACCGAAACCCGTAGCCTCCGGGGGGAGAGCTTCACCGTCATCATTAGAGTTGTGGTGGGGGAGTGAAATCTAGGGCGTGAATTAAAGTTGGCCAACAACATGGTCACGTCACCACCACACGCCGGAAGTTGTACGAGCACGCCCGGATTAGAAGAGCTCTAAGTAGCTTTTAAAAGTGGCAGAAGGAGAGGGTGGGGAAAATCTAATTACTCATTTGAACCGACTTTCCGTTGGTCTGTCATTCGGGTTGACCGTGGAAAAAAAGGAGAAAAGGTGGCACCTTTCCGGAAGCGAAGTTGACGTGACCTGCACGCCTGCATTTGGTACTAAAGTGTAATTATATCCTGTGAAACTTTTTGAGCGGGTAATCAATTTATGAGCAATTTTACTGAAAATTCATGAAAATCTCTGAACTTCCTCAACCTGTAACACAACTGAAAACGTCAGCTCAAAGTCGCACCACGGCAACTGATGCCCCCTCGAAAATTTGTCCCCTCAGCGGTCAGCACTTTTTCGCTCACCCAACTTTGTAGCGTGCCCGTTCATGGAAGCCACCGTCCGATCGACATCAGCAAATTCGATCAATCGTCGATCGATTATAAAACCCGGCCGATCGATAGCCAAAGTCATCAGTTCCAGTTCGAGTGCAGTCCAGTGCAGTACAGTCCTCCAGAGAAGTCTCGCTTCACCACCAAAAAAACCAGCATCATCATGAACAAGTTCTGCGCCCTGATCGTCCTGTCCGCCGCCCTGGTCGGCACCCTGGCCGACTACGCCCCAGCAGCCCCGGCCAAGTACGAGGCGCCCAAGGCCAGCTACGGAGGCGGTCACGGAGGATACGCCGCCCCAGCTGCGGCCGGCTACGGTGGTGGCCACGCTGCCGGCGGTTACGGAGGAGCTGCTGCCCACGGAGGATACGCCCCGGCCGCAGGTCATGGAGGTTACGGCGGCGGTCACGGTGGATACGGAGTTCCGGTGGTGCACTCGTACGCTGCCAAGGCCCCGGCTGCCAAGTGCGGTGCTAACCTGCTCGTCGGCTGCGCTCCCAGCGTATCCCACGTGCCCTGCGTCCCTGTGCATGGAGGTGGCCACGGAGGATACGGCGCCGCCGCCGCTCACGGAGGTTCGTACGGAGGCTCGTACGGCGGACACGGTGCTGCCGCGCCCAGCTACGGACATGCCGCGTACTAGGAAGCCGAATCCGAGGACCTGATGGACTACGAGAATTGGACCGGATTTAACGAGTGAAGTGTGCCTTAGTTTGGTTAGTTGAATGCAATAATTGTTTCTTTTTGGTGATGTGATTGGGGGCAGTGCGTTGAAGACACTGCTGTGGGAGTGAAGAATTTTAGCTAGAACTGAATAAATTGTTTTATTTAAGAAATTTAACTCTTGTTGGTAATTAATGCTTTCCGAAACATTTATTGGATCTGATGTTTAGTTTGTTGGGTTGAAAGTCTGCTCTTAAAATTTGAAGATACCAAGATGATCAAGTTTCTAATAATTCGACTGTTGCTGGTTTTTATTTGAAGGTTAACTAAAAATTTGTTAAAGGCTCTGCATATGGATGTATGAAAACGACGCTCTTACATCAGATGTGACCTCGGTCCCACCAAATTTGAAGTGGATCTATTTTTAATTCATACAAAATAGTGCTCATATGACTTTTTCAGCAATGTTTTATATATTGCTTAAAACATCTAAAAAAATAATTACGTTCTAAAAAAATTTTACCCATTTTATAAATTCGATTTTTCTCACATAATATTGAACTACGCATTTATAGAAATCTCTCGTTTATGTATTAGACGACAAATCTTTTGAGTTATGATAAAATTTGGTCAAAATTCATTTGGCAGTTTTAACTAATTTTCTAAAAAAATATTTTTTTTGTAATTTTTTTAAAATTTAATTCAAAAATGTAAAATCAAATTTGAAATTAAAACGAACTTAACATAAAATTTGATGCACCGTATTCAAATTATAATAACTCTAAGTTCATTTTTTGTAAAAAACATGATTTTTTTTTACCTGGAGAAGTTTTTTTTTCGAAAAGATCAGATCAAATTTCCTACCATATGTGTTTTGGAGGTTTCATTTGACAGCAATCATTTGACCAATCTTCAATGTCAATTTTCAATTTCAATCCGGTTTTATTGGTGAATATTCAAGATACAATAAGTTCTTTTGCAGTACAAAACAGGGTCTTGGAGTTCCTTTCAGTAGTGTGTTGCATTATAATTAAGCTTAGTGATTTTGCATGCTAAAAAAAAATGCAATTTCCAAAAACACAGCATTTTACGGAAATTTCACGGAACGTGAAAAATGCTTAAATAACCTATACAATCTAATGTTAAACAACCGTTATAATTTTAGTATACTTTATTATATAGATGCCCGTGTGCTCTCTTGTTCTATCTAGATAGGAATCCCAGCAAGCTTAGTACAAAAGAGCACATCGATATATTAAGCATTCTAGCTAAGTGATTTTTCGAGCTGAAAATTGCAGTTTTCACGAGGACCATCAAATCAAATATTAAAATTCGTGCACAGCTAAAAAAGTAGTAATCCAGCTGCGTGTAAAAGGCCTGGGTGTAAAATAAATATTGCATTATTTTATGCAATTTTATGTGATTTTACATGCTGAAATATGTAGCCCATCAGTATGGGAAACCTACTTGACCGAAATGTCAAGCTCATATATGCGTTTATCCTTACAGCTTTTCATCGGTCTGATGGCCGAGTGGGCTAAGGCGCCAGTCCTTACTGTTGGTGCTGGGTTTGAATCCCATCGGTTGCATTTTTTTTTGTGTTTGCAAAAAATGTACATGCAGTGTGTAATATTAAGTGTTTATTTTGACGCTTTTGCATGCGATTTTACCATCGGATTTTTTGCTGTGTGGCAGTTTCACGAAACTTGAAAAAAATATCCTGAATAGCTGATTTTTACGACTTAAATACTATTTTTAAGCCCAGGTATTTTAATTTAGATTAAACCGAGTCTGATACTACATTTTTTTTTCTCTCTAGAATTCCATCATAAAAATTAAATGATAGGCAAATTGTTGCTCCAAGGAATTTACCTTGTACATGAAACACTATCATTAGTTTTCAAAAACTGAGTTTTCACGAAAAAAAAAATCGAAAAGAACTCTTTGCCAAACTGTACATGGCAATTACATTAATATTCAAAATGCTTTTAAACGAACCAAATCGTGCTAAAACTTTCAGAAATGCATTTGTTTTCAGTTGAATGTACTAATATTAATATTTAAAAGTAATCAGAAAAAAGAATTGTTTCGTCTCTGAAAATTAATAAAACTATAAATATCAATTTTTAAGCATTTTTTAAGGTGGAAAGTTTCTATTAATGCTTTATACATTTTAACAGTTAGGGGAAATTCTCGTATGTTTGGCAGGTTAAGCACTCTCTCCTAACTTCATCCAATTTGCTGATTTTCAATATTTAAATAACTAATTTTGCAAAACTCTTAAAAGAAACTTGCTTGCTCACTTCTTATTGAGCTATTTATCACTCGATTTCAGTTGAAAACGCTTTTAATTAGCTTTAATAGAATGTCAAAGTTCTGACCTGCCAACATTAGAGGCACGCTGGAATTAGATGCTGTTCCCCTACGTTATACTATAAAACAGTTCCAAATTTTTTAATTTCTTAAAAAGCCAAAATTCATTTAAAACGTTGAAACAAACAGAATACAATGTTTACAATAGATTGGAAAATTTATTTTTTTAGGAAATTTTTTTTTACGTTTTTTAATTGAAAATTAATCAAATTAACACTTAAAACGATGGTTTAGAAAATATTGTTTTATTTTGTTTTTTTTATGCGTTGATTTCCAAAAATCCTAAAATTTCACGGAATTTCGCGGAAGTTGGCGAATTTTACGCTGTCCGCAATATTGTGAATTCACGTACCTTAATCATAATCCATTTTGTAAAAAATATTGCTTGTAACTAAGAGGTTACCAAAAGAGCAATTCTCTACAAAAGCAGCCATTTAACAAATTAATTTTTTTTGCGTTGTTAAACTGCCAGAAATTTTATGGGTACCTTCCCTGTGACGAAAAAAGAAATGTTTTGTCATTGGTTTGTCCATACAGTTCTCCATACAAATTGACAGTTGTCCAAACAAAAATTACATGTAAATATGGATAAATCTATATCTCGCGAAGAATTGTTTTGATTAATTTGGGGTCTTCGGCAAAGTTGTAAGTATTAGTAAGGACTTTGTAAAAAAAAGAGATTCACGGAAATTTTTCGATGAATTTTTAATTAACTTGTTGTCTTCAAGAAGTGAATAAAACGTATTAAACTATAACGCACAAACTCGCACTTTTTCGTATTTGACTGTTTGCTAAACTCGAAAACAAAGCAAAATAACATGCCAGCGGACATTTCTGCAAACAAATGCGGGCCAACAAACATAGCAGGCAAACTGTCAATCTGTCAAATAGTTTGTTTGTTTGTTTGTCGTAGTCTAATACGTCCTTCACTCAAAAACAGTATTTTTGATTTTTGTTTCATTTTTGGATATGTTCCACGAGACAAAAAATGCCATCTTTTAAGGTAAAGCTCAGAAAGGGCAAACACTATTTAAAGGAGTTAGGCTGGTACAACTATTTTTTTATGTTTTGTAAAAAAAAATTCTCAAAAAAACTTCAAGATTTCAATGAAAATTAAAGTGCAATGAGCTTCAAATCAATTGAAAAATCTATTCCCCTACATTTAGAATCATTTTTAGCGTGTTTGGATTTATTCCAAATCTTTTAAATTAAAAAAAGTACAATACATTAAAAAGTTTGTTTTTGCTAAAATAATGATTGCAAAACAACTAGAATAACAATTTAAAATGCACAAAACAAAGTCAATCCTTTTAAATCGGCTGCGAATTGAAAAGCAACCGGTCAGCGAGTGAAAAGAGCAGAACAGATATTATTAAGTGGTGACTACTGTGGAAATGACGTTTGGGATTCATCCCAATAAAGTAGAAAAGTTCACCAAAATAAGTTCCTTAAAACTCTTAAAGCTATGCTCCAAAATCTCTTCACTTTTTCAACCTCCTGCCATCACACATCGCACATCACAGCATGATTATAATGAGACAATTTGGTCCTCCAGCTGAGAGCTCTGAGGATAGTGGATGTGTGTATTACGAGAGTAGTCGTCCGCAAGGGTGGTCCCCCACACCCACCCACAAGAGGGAGGGGAGGTACAAATTCATCCTTGTTGTGCGTTGTCACGAAGACATGACGCAGCAAACGACTTTAACGTGAGGTGCTAATAATAATCGTGATGATGGTCGTCTTTTTGCTCCCTCGAGGTACCTGCTACCTGTGGTGACAGTCGTCACTCGAAGAGTACGATTTTTTTTGGGACGGAATCTTCAATGAATCCGTCTGTGGAGGCGCTCTTTTCAAGAACGAATTTGTTAAGGGCTCACTCCGGTGTCAGCCGTTAACGAGAGACATCGCTGACACGTTGACGATAATGACATTTTCGTGGTCGAGTCAGAACGTCACGCGATGAATTCATCGTGCACACACACACGTGACAAGCGTGGCTGGTATCATGTCTTAAGGTGAAGCCTCCACGGAGCATGAAGACATGGCGTTTTACTTTTCTTCGTTTGGCAGGGTCGGGGAGCGCTGTCAACTTGGCACGGATGATTAGAGTGATGGTAATGGTTGGTGGTGTTGGCGGTAATTATGTTTTATCTAATATATCAAAACAGGCTCTTCGCGAATGGAAAGGAAAGCACGTGGTGGTGGGAAAGCCACGTGGGATTTGTTGAAAGATGGGAATAAATCAGGTCGGTGTCGGGAGTGAAACAGATTTCCTGTTGGATCTGTTGTTTTGTGGTTTAAATTGGAAGTATTTAGCCATTATGGAACAGCGAGTTTACAAAAAGTCGAATCCTTGAAAAAATTAAAATTTATAACAATGTTACCGCAATTTTTATAAGTCGCCAACAAAAATTAACTGAAAAGCAATTCATATTATTACTAATTTGGAGTTGTCGTGCTATCTTATCACACGTCACTTTTGACGTTCCGCGAAAAACGCGTTTTAATGTTTGACCTTGAATAAACAAAAACTAGAGCACGCAATGTAAACAACAACAAACACGTTTTGTTTGGTTGATCATTCTGTGCATTGTCCAGAAGTTTGGTTGAGGAGTCCCGAGTTATAACTACAAATGTTTACAGTACTCGGGCATGTACGTGTGTCAAACGCGTTCTGACCTGGTATCCCTTTGGCTACACAGTAAAAATTGTGTAAATTTGGAAGGTGTAATTTTGGAAGGTTGAATATTACCTCTTTTATGATGTAATTTTACCTCAATTTAGACTGAAAAAGCGACATTACACCAGAATAGTGGTAAAATTACACATTTTCATAGGTAAAATTACACATTTTTTCTGACATAAAAGATGTACCACTTCCCAGATGTAATATTACCATGATTTTTTTTCTGTTTAGTTGTCACACTTACAGCAATTTTCAGAGTGTGTCAAGTTAGCACGACAATATTGAAACTTTTTTCATATGAAAAGTGACAACAATGCACGATTTTTTTGCCTTCCTCACTGAGGTAAGGCTATAATCCTGCTCTAATCATGAACTTTTTATTAAAAGCTCGAAAACCCACCTTCATGTATACATATCGACTCAGAATCGAAAACTGAACAAATGTATGTGTGTGTGTATGTGTGTGTGTATGTGTGTGTATGTGTGTGTGTATGTGTGTGTGTATGTATGTATGTGACCAAAATTCTCACTGAGTTTTCTCAGCACTGGCTGAACCGATTTTGACCAAACCAGTTGCATTCGACTTGGTTTAGGGTCCCATACATCGCTATTGAATTGTTTGAAGTTTCGATAAGTAGTTCAAAAGTTATGTATAAAAATGTGTTTTCACATATATCCGGATCTCATTTATATGCATGTAAACGATGTCCGGATCCATCATCCGATACATCGTTGGTTAGGTAATTGAAAGACCTTTCCAACGAGTCCACAACATTGAAGATCTGGCAACCCTGTCTCGAGTTATGACCATTTAAGTGATATATTTGTACTTTTTTGATGCCGGATCTAACTTAAATGTATGTAAACGATGATCGGATCCATCATCCGACCCATCGTTGGTTAGGCAATTGAAAGACCTTTCCAACGAGTCCACAACATTGAAGATCTGGCAACCCTGTCTCGAGTTATGACCATTTAAGTGATATATTTGTACTTTTTTGATGCCGGATCTCACTTAAATGTATGTAAACGATGATCGGATCCATCATCCGACCCATCGTTGGTTAGGCAATTGAAAGACCTTTCCAACGAGTCCACAACATTGAAGATCTGGCAACCCTGTCTCGAGTTATGACCATTTAAGTGATATATTTGTACTTTTTTGATGCCGGATCTAACTTAAATGTATGTAAACGATGATCGGATCCATCATCCGACCCATCGTTGGTTAGGCAATTGAAAGACCTTTCCAACGAGTCCACAAAATTGAAGATCTGGCAACCCTGTCTCGAGTTATGACCATTTAAGTGATATATTTGTACTTTTTTGATGCCGGATCTCACTTAAATGTATGTAAACGATGTCCGGATCTATCATCCGACCCATCGTTGGTTAGGCAATTGAAAGACCTTTCCAACGAGTCCACAACATTGAAGATCTGGCAACCCTGTCTCGAGTTATGACTACTTAAGTGATATATTTGTTCTTTCTTGATGCCGGATCTCACTTAAATGTATGTAAACGATGTCCGAATCTATCATCCGACCCATCGTTGGTTAGGCAATTGAAAGACCTTTCCAACGGGTCCACAACATTGAAGATCTGGCAACCCTGTCTCGAGTTATGACCATTTAAGTGATATATTTGTACTTTTTTGATGCCGGATCTCACTTAAATGTATGTAAACGATGCTCGGATCCATCATCCGACCCATCGTTGGTTAGGCAATTGAAAGACCTTTCCAACGAGTCCACAACATTGAAGATCTGGCAACCCTGTCTCGAGTTATGACCATTTAAGTGATATATTTGTACTTTTTTGATGCCGGATCTCACTTAAATGTATGTAAACGATGTCCGGATCTATCATCCGACCCATCGTTGGTTAGGCAATTGAAAGACCTTTCCAACGAGTCCACAACATTGAAGATCTGGCAACCCTGTCTCGAGTTATGACAATTTAAGTGATATATTTGTACTTTTTTGATGCCGGATCTCATTTAAATGTATGTAAACGATGCTCGGATCCATCATCCGACCCATCGTTGGTTAGGCAATTGAAAGACCTGTTCAACGAGTCCACAACATTGAAGATCTGGCAACCCTGTCTCGAGTTATGACCATTTAAGTGATATATTTGTACTTTTTTGATGCCGGATCTCACTTAAATGTATGTAAACGATGTCCGGATCTATCATCCGACCCATCGTTGGTTAGGCAATTGAAAGACCTTTCCAACGAGTCCACAACATTGAAGATCTGGCAACCCTGTCTCGAGTTATGACCATTTAAGTGATATATTTGTACTTTTTTGATGCCGGATCTCACTTAAATGTATGTAAACGATGTTCGGATCCATCATCCGACCCATCGTTGGTTAGGCAATTGAAAGACCTTTCCAACGAGTCCACAACATTGAAGATCTGGCAACCCTGTCTCGAGTTATGACCATTTAAGTGATATATTTGTACTTTTTTGATGCCGGATCTCACTTAAATGTATGTAAACGATGCTCGGATCCATCATCCGACCCATCATTGGTTAGGCAATTGAGAGACCTTTCCAACGAGTCCACAACATTGAAGATCTGGCAACCCTATATCGAGTTATTACCACTTTAGTTATATCTATGTACTTGTTTCTGGACTTTGTTTCTGGATCTAAAAAAATAGTTGAAATATGTGTCCAAACCGCTCATATTACCCATTGTTGGTATAAAGTGAGGAAGGCACCAACCACATAGGTGGATTAAGTTAGTTTTTCTGTTTTTATTGAATATCTCACGATTGAAATCGAATTTTGGGGATCTGTAAAGATCAAAAGGATAAGCATTGTGAGCTGCACAAAATGGCGTTCTTAACTCAATTTGGTCCAAAATGCACGTGTGACAATAAAGCACAACAACGACGAGTTGAGATGAGTTTACAAATGAAGATTGAACTTTTTTTGAAAATGACATCTCTGAACTATATTTAACCAAGTATTTCAGAAAATACCTATCGTTACAATCAATCTACAGCAGCAGTCGCTTCGATTCCGCAAACAATTTTCTCCAATCAATCGCCCTCGTCGTAAAACATGATTCCATGTTTGCTCAAACCAGTGTCGCATAGATCCACAACCCAGCAGCAACAGCAGCAGAATCTATCATCACGCTCATCAATCCATCGACAACCGACCCCTCAACGCCCCTCAACGCTCCAAACCGCACATATGTTCCCGATCAATTTCAATCACTGTGATTACGGGGGTGGTTCACTGCTGCCATGTGTCGTCTCTCCTCTGGATTGGATGCTGCAGCAACAACAAACTAAACAGCTCGCTCCGCAACATGACCGAATCCGGGACCCGGCTTTTACCGCAGAAGCATGGCAACACTGCTCCCGCCCCAAGGGTGTCGTAAATGCGTTGTTGGGCAACCCCAACCAGTAACTGCTACGCTGCTACATGACATAACACCATAATCACGTTCCACGCGTCATGTGTTGATCCTTGCAGGACCTAAAAAAGGCGGTTCCTTGCCTCATCACGTTCCGGCGTCGTCGGTAGGGTCGAGCGACGAACACGCAAACAAAATTATCATCCTGCCACCGGTCTTGGTTCTGCTTCTCGTCAGAGGCACACGACGATGTCCTCGTCTTTGATGGCAGCACATCAACCGTCGGTTTCGTCATCGTCACCGGTGAGAGGAAAGTCTTGCTTGGGAATCTACCGCAGAGATGCTGGGAATGTTCGTCCCCAAGAGGGATTTGAGACTGCAGAGGTTCTTTGGGTAGGTTTGAAACTTTTTCAAAACATTTTTCAACTAACAAAGTAGTTGATCCTGATCATGATTCTGAAGTATTTTTTAAAGCTTTTTAAACTTTACTCTCCACGCCAAACAATTAATTAATTATCGATGTCTTTTAACAGTGTTCCTAGATTGCCAGAATGGTTTTGAAATCAATAATGATAAAAACCAACTAAAAACGAAATCAGGATTCCTTTAAAAATATAGCCGCTTAGTATTCTAAGTATTTCTTGAGTTTAATGAAACATTGCTCATGAGCAATTCTCTGAGATTTCGGTCATTCGATTTTTTTTTGTATTTTTTAATCCGGCTGAAACTTCTTTGGTGCCTTCGGTATGCCCAAAGAAGCCATTTTGCATCATTAGTTTGTCCATATAATTTTCCATACAAATTTGGCAGCAGTCCATACAAAAATGATGTATGAAAATTCAAAAATCTGTATCTTTTGAAGGATTTTTTTGATCGATTTGGTGTCTTCGGCTAAGTTGTAGGTATGGATATGGACTACACTGAAAAAAAATGATACAGGGTAAAAATTTTTTGGTGATTTTTAATTTCATTTTTTGTCACTAAAAATTGATTTGCAAAACACTATTTTTAATTTTTTTTATTTTTTGATATGTTTTAGAGGACATAAAATGCCAACTTTTCAGAAATTTCCAGAATGGGCAAAAAATCTTTGACCGAGTTATGATTTTTTGAATCAATACAGATTTTTTCAAAAAATCGAAATATTGGTCGCAAACATTTTTCAACTCATTTTTTGATGTAAAATTGAATTTGCAATCAAAAAGCACTTTAGTGATTTTTCGATAAAGTGCACCGTTTTCAAGTTAAAGCCATTTTTAAGTAACTTTTTTGAAAAAAGTCGCAGTTTTTTATTTTTTTAAAATTAGTGCCCATGTTTGCCCACCTCTGAAAAAAATATTTTTGGAAAGCTGAGAAAATTCTCTATATTTTGCTTTATTTAACTTTGTTGATACGAGCCATAGTTGCTGAGATATTGCTATGCAAAGGTTAAAAAACAGGAAAATTAATGTTTTCTAAGTCTCACCCAGACAACCCACCATTTTCTAATGGCGATATCTCAGCAACTACAGGTTCGATTTACAATGTTAAAACATGAAACATTCGTGAAATTTTTCGATCTTTTCGAAAAAAATATTATCAAAAATTTAAAATCAAGACTTACATTTCAAATGGGCATAATATTGAATTTTTGGCCCTTTTGAAATGTTAGTCTTGATTTTAATTTTTTGAAGATATTTTTTTCGAAAAGATCGGAAAATTTCATGTTTTAACATTGTAAATTGGACCTTTAGTTGCTGAGATATCGACATTAGAAAATGGTGGGTTGTTTGGGTGAGACTTAGAAAACATCAATTTTCCTGTTTTGGCACTGAGCTGTGTGATTTGAACTTTTCAGTAAATATCCCGTATTTTATGTTACTTTTTATCACTAAAAATAGAATTCATGAAATACGTATGATTTTTTTTAAATATAATTATATTTTTTAGAGGACTAAATATGACATCTTTTGTGCTAGATGTTGAAAAATTAAGTTTATGTGTTATTTACTAAATTTGCTATATTTTTTTTCGAATTTTGCGAACGATTTTTTTGAATGGGTTCGACTATTAAATCTTGAATTTATTCTTAATGAAAAGAGCAAGAAATTTACAAATTTTTAATTTTTTTGATTTGAAAATCGAACCGAGATATCGCAAATTAAAAAAAATAATTGATTAGATGACATTGGGAAAAACTCATTTTCTCAACAAAAAAAAAAATAAGGGTAGCAACCAGCAGTCCGATTAACAATATCTTACATGGAAAAGTGTAGGAAGTTTTTCAAAAAAAAAAAAAAAATATTTTCATGAAAAAAATATTCCTTTATGAAGTATTTTTTAACTGCAAAAACATGAACATTTTTAGAATAAATGCCTGAAAATATTTATAACTTGAAAACGGTGCTAAATAAAAATGTAAATACAAAAGTTGTAAAGTCATTAGCGATTGCTAATTTTGTTTTGCATCTGAAAACGATTCTGAAAATATGTTCGACAATATTTTCATTTTTTACAAAATTCATGTTTTTTATTAAATATTTTATCTCTGGTTCATAATTTTTCAACGTCCTGAACTAAAGTGTAAAAGATGCCTAGTTTACTTTAGGACATATTCAAAAATCGAAAATTATAATATTTTAAGAATTCAACTTCCAGTGATAAAAAGTCCTTTAAAGAAAACGGGATGTTTTTCTCCATATTTCTTTTTTTCTGATAAGTCCTAATTATAACCTACAACTTTGCCTTAGTCACCAAATCGATCAGGAGTTGTGTGATTTTGTGATTTTGTGTAAACAACCCTCAAAATTATATGACTTGTATCGGAAACTAAAATAAAACTGTTATTTTGACATAGGAAATGCATGGACAATGCTTCATTCAAGCCACAAAATAAAAAATAAAATCTCGAAAAAATGCGTGATTCTAGAGAGTTACTCAGACTGAAAAGGAAAAAAATGTTGATAGTTTATTGCAATTCGATTCAAACGCTGTAAGAATTAAGCTGTTTCTCAAATATTGTTATGTTTTATCGAAAAGCTATCATTTCCATAAAATTATTTTTGCAAAAAAAGGGTAAGATTTTTGTTTTATTTTGGAAAACTAGAAAAATGCACGGCTTACTAATAAAATTACTAAAAACCACCCAAAGACAATCCTCCTTCACCTTAGAAAAACACTTGAAACATATTTAAATTTCAACTTTTTCAATAGATCTTCACAACTTTTTGTTAAAATTTGAATGTTCAAAAAATGAATAAATAACTCAGGTTATCATTTTTTAAATGACTTAAATAAACATGATATAAAACAAAACACAAATTATATTTACCTGAAAATAATTTTAAAAGGCATTAACGTGTATCTTATAAAAATATGATAACTTTAGTAAATATTTTTTAATGCTTAATTGATTTAATTTTGAAAAAGAAATTCAAAAATCAAAAATGGAGTATTTTTTATATCAAATTTGTTTCTATTTGTATACCCGTATTTTTTGTTCCACTTTTTTGTAAAAAAAACTGATCGTAACCTTAAATTTAGATCAAAATATCAAATCGATCAGAACATTCCTTCGCGAGAAACAGATTTTCAAATATTTACCTACCACTTTTTTACGTTTAGCTGCTAAAATGTAATGGAGACATGTTCGGACTAACCACTTTTGAAAAAAGCTTTTTTTCGTCAAAAAGCCCCTTCAATGTTTTATCCATATAAAAAAAAACACAAATCAAATTCATTTCCGTTATATTTTGTGAAAAATTAATAAAATAATATATCTCAATAAAAAAGAACAAAAAGAATCGTGAGATCAACTTCAACTTTCCGTTTCAACCTTGAAATCAACAAAGTCCAAGAAATACAATGTATAGTCTTCGGTTTTTTTTTCTAAAACAAATTTCTTACAAGTTTTTCTTTTATCACTTTTCAATACGGTGCAACTGATTGAGTAATAGCAAATTGCTAGAGCAACATTTAAATCAATCGATCTTTTCACATAAACGCCCTTTGAAATGTTATCCTCGAGTGCAACTGACTCCGTATACACAAAGATGGGTTAAATGATTCTAGGATAACTTTGCCCAAAACACCAAATCGTTCAGAAAACATTTTCCCAAGATACAAAATATGTACACATAGTTTTTGTATAGTATAATTCTGGAAGGTTGATTTTACCTATAATAATGTGTTGAAGAGTCAAATTTAACGGAAAACATTTTTAATACTGCATTTTCCAAAAAATATTTTTAATACTAAATGCTCCTGAAAAAATTGGCTAAATTATAAATTTCTAATAAAACCCATCAGTGGCCTTTTAAAATCACTTTGAAAACCCCTGCCCCCATCCCGGTGCACTGACTTGAGGGAAATAAAATCTTCTAACCGAGCAAGAGTTCCGTCACGAGAGAGCGAGAGTTTTTTTTTCCTTCAGGTCACTGGTAGGGAAGGGCAACACTTTGTATGGCGTGTACAAGTGTGGTAAGTACAAATTTATTGCAGCCACACAGGAAGAAGCCAGGGAAAATAAAATTTGCTCTAAATTACCTTAATATGCTTGATGTGGGTGGAGCTGGATTGTGGTAGCTCTAAAAGTGTGCAGTGGGAAATGACTTGGTAGGGGGAAATTGCGGAAGACATTCTGAGAAAACTCATGTCATGATGAACGAGACTTTGGAAAGGTGCAAATTAAATTATTTCTTCGGTGTCATTTGACATTGTAAGCCACCCGCCCACTATATTTTTTAAAGGATGTAGACAGCAAGAGAATTCAGAAAATTTTAGTTGTGGTTGTTGAAAAAATTACTTTTAAATAAAATAAAACCTAATGTTGTAAGCAACCGGGATGATGATTCTGTACAAACCTGGAAATAGAAAAGAGAAAGTATGTTTATTAGTTTAAATTTTATGCAAATTTATCAATATATAAAATCATAGAGTTAATTGTTATAAACGCTACTCGTTTTCATTGTTTTTAAATATTAAGCATTTATCCAAAGCTCAAAAAACGTCCAAATCATCAAGTGTTGGTCATTCTTCAAATTTCACGTTCAAAGTTAATGCCCCTCAAATGACCAGTCAACAAAATAGAACATCAACCACGAAAGTGCTTAAACCATCAACCGGCGCTCAAGTGTCCCACTTAGGCATAAAATTTGCCAAATTTGCACTCCTCAACAGTTTCATTTCCTTTTGCAAACTTTGCCCAGTCAGAAGTACCTGCGCGTCTCACGACAGTCAGTTTCGCGTTCAAGTGTTGACAAATTTGCAAGAAGCCAGGTGGGGGAGGGGGTGGGGGGAACATTCGCACTTGGAAGCGCTTCTCCAATAGCGCTGAATAGCGCTTATTTCATTATGCGCCGTCTGTCGGTTGATGGCATCGGATTCGAGGCAGGTAGAACACCTTTGGTGGTGTTGAATTTGACGAACTCACCCCTCAGGTCTCCTTCGCCAGCGAGGGGATGACCCACTTGAGTTCGAAGTAATTTTGACGATTTCGCAAGAAGCAGCAGATTTCCTCGCAAACAAGCCCCATCGATAGCTTGCTTGATGTCTAATTGGCGGATTGAATTGTAGAATTGCATGTTATCGATTTTTGTTGAATTTATATTTAACAACATTAAAATAACCAAAAATGTCTCAGTTTTTTTTTAAATATTATGTTATGAAAATGAAAAAAAAAAAGATTCTACCGAGTCAGATAAATACGATGAAAAATTCGAGTTTTGCAACTGGTTGCGCAAACGTATCGGTACAAAAGATGACTTTCCATCAAACTCCTAACCAAGGTGAAACTCACCCTCAGGAGGACTTTCTCAAAGCTCGCCCACCTGACGAAGCCTGCTCCCTAGAAGAACAAGCAGAATATAATAGAAGTGGGCCACTTGAAGCGAATTAAATTAAATTTTCTCCACTGTTGGCAGAGACTCCTAAAACAGGCTTCGACAGGCCGCCGGAGTTGAAAGGGGGTCGATCCGGCCGTGTTGCCAGCTGCTGCCATTATGTAGAGCTCAAGTGTTGCATATGTTCAAACAAATCAAATTTGAATACACGTTCCGGCACACCTGCATCAGCACAGAGAGTCGTCTTCTCCAATCACCCCCCTAGACCTGGGCCAGAACAAGTTGAAATACGTCTGATCCGGTGCAGTTCACGGTTAGAGCAGCAGCGCAGCTTCCGAGGCAAAATGTTTAATCTAATTCTCGGGAGTTTGCTATCCGAGTCTGGTTGAGAAGGGGCGAACCACGTGGTGGTTGCACTATGACCTGGGTGGAATTGGCCAGATTCCAAATTCTTAAGCACATTGTTTCTAGGCGTCTTTCGTGGGTCTTCAATTTATGAATTGGGCTTTCAATTTATGAATAAAAAAATTATTTAAAAAATTAAAATGAGACTTCAGCACCTGACCCTAGTGATCTTCTGAGCTCACCAGCAGTTCGAACTTCTACGAAAGAATTTGTCAGAAATTGGGATGATTCCGCTGAAATTCCCCAACCCTCCCCACGAACTCACAAAAAATCCATACGTTCGATATCATTTCCAATTGTCGAACTGAGTTTATGCAAACACGAAACCCACCTGGGGGAGATCTCCTCCTTTCGACTCTACAATTTCCACAGTCTTGTTGAGAAGCTAACGCAGCTGCTCCTACTTGTGGCACTTCTGCTGTTCCGAAATGATATTAAAATTCCAAAAGTGGTTTCACCAATTGAAATAATCTCGTTATTCGCGAGACACTCGATACACACGAATATGTGTGTTTGTCTTCCAGTCCCGTGAGGGGAAAAGTCGAAAAATGTCGATGCTTTTCAGTGCACTCAGAAAGTTCACCATCTTCTGTATCGATGTGGTGGGTTGCTCGGCATTTGGTCGTTGGTGAACAAAGAGGTTGATCTCAGTTGATTGGTACTAGGGTGGAACTGAGTTTAGGGAAATTTGAACCACAAACCATATTTGCAGACTTATCTTCCTTTAGGTAGGTGAAATTGAGTCTACTATCTGAAGCATTTGTTTTATCAGAACTTTTTCCGGTTTTTAGATTTTTTAAAAGAAGTTTTCCGTAGAAAAATGCATTGAAAATTTGAAAAAAAATGTTTAAGAAAATTATTGGCATCGGAAAAAAATCCACATTGGTGACTTTTTTTAAGAAAAAGAATTACAAATTATTCCTAGAAATTGATTTTTTAACATTTGGGAGCCCCCCAGGAATTGGAAAATTTGTGTAGATTTTCTTCAAAACAATTGAAGAAAAGATAATAACATATTGAGGTACAGGCAGCAAAGAAAGATTCAAAGTAATGTCAAAACGCAAAAAAAAAGTGGATAAAGAATTTGCCAATACGTTTTATAAAAAAAACCCTTATGCAAAATCAAATTTGCAATCGAAATTTTTCGGTAATTTAAGATAGGTTTTTTGGAAAATGATAAGTTTTTTGGAATTTTAAATTACTTTATAAAGGGTAAGTAACCCTGCAAAAAAAAAAAATATTGTCGAAATCAAGGGTCCTGATTGCTCAAAATCAACCACTCCATTCGCGAGCACAAATAGCAGGCGACGCGATACTGCCCTGATGAATTCCTACCGTTTGTCACTTTCACACCATTCGCTCCCGAACACTCTCTCTTCTACTCTCCTTCTCTCTCTGATCGGCTCAGTCTCCGAACGGCTCAGGCAGGCCGAACGTCGCCGATCACTCTGAACTGAACACATTTTTTCTCTGATGCGCTGCGTTATACTCATTGATTTGGGTTGCCTAAATTCAATGTTATCAATTAAATTGTGCATTTATTTTGATTTCATAACATTATAGACACCATTAAAATAAATTTCCACCAAGAAAAAATCAAATTGATGGCAAACTGAGGGCGTGGAGACAAAAAGACTGCCGCGCTAGCATTTTGTGAGAATGGCTCTTCGCTGAGCATGGTAGTGTGTGAGTGTCGTCGAGCGACGGAGTAGACAAATATTTTCACGATGTATGTGTTCGCTGAGTGAACAGTTCGGGCCACTCGCTGGCTGCTTGCGAGTATCATTCGCTCATGAATGCAAGCCGGTTGGAATAAGCGACGAATGGATAGGCGATGAGTGAGTGGTTTCCGTTCAATGAACCGAAAATCAGGACCCTTGGTCGAAATGCTAAGAAAATTCCTACATCTTTTTGACATTGTTGTTTGGACTATTGGTTGCTTCTCGAAGTTTAAATTTATGAAAAAAATGTTTGTCTAACTGTCATCTTATATCAGCGGTTCTCAACCTTTTTCGACCAATTTCCCCCCTTGGATTATTTTCAATACCTTCATTCCCCCCTTCAATTATAAATTTAGTATCAATTTACAAAAATCATAATTTTGGCTTTAATTTATGTAGAAAGATGAGATTTTTCATTAAAATTATTTTTCTACTCTTGCATTAAAAGAACAAATTCTCAGCGATTTGTTTGAACAAATTTTTAAAAACCTGCTCATGGTCAATGGAATGCAAATGTCTAAAGAAAAAAATAAACAGCCATCAAATCTAAAAGAAAAATCTCAAAAAAACATTAAGATTAGCTCATAACCGAAAATAACCAAAACATTTCCTTGAGTTTTGGTTATTTTCGGTTATGACTACTCACGTTTGAAAGAATTTCAATGAATTCTGCTTATTTTTGCTTATTTTTGAAAACTAGAACAAAAATATTCAAGAACTCTTCATGTCGTCAGCTGTGTGCTATCTTGTGACATAGACCATTTTGGTCGAAAATGAGTTAATGATGACGTTTTGCTATACTTAACAAACACTACAAGATGCTTTAACCCGATTTTGGGAACTCGCTTCCGTTTCCCGGATATCGCAATACACACTTGTGACATAGACCAATTTATCATCAAAATGCTTGTGCACACTTGTGACACGTCATACATGTTGTTGGAAAATGTGGAAAATTTTTCTTGTTTTTCACAATTTATGTACACACATACTTTCTAAAGGCAATGCAACCTTTTGTTTTTGAAAATATGCTGATTAAGTCGGTTAAACTATTGATTTAAGCCTATTTCAGTTTGTATGGGAATTCTGTGCACACTTGTGACACGTAGTACAATTTCACTATCGAAACAAACTTGTGACACGTGCTTTTCAGATTTTTGTTTACATTATTTACTGTATCTTTTAACTGGTGTAACCACATTAGTTGAAACTTGGAGCGTTTGTTAAGCGATAGTATACGAACCGATTGCTTCAAAAAGTTTGACTCTATCATTCATAGTTTTGAAATTATTTACCAACAAACTTTAAAAATCGATTTTCTCGAAAAGTACTAAATGGTCGTTGTCACAAGATAGCACACAACTGACGATGTTTCAAAAAATATGAAAGTTTTGAGAAATAGATATCTCCGAAAAAACATTCATATTTTTTAAGTTTTTGTCAGTTATATTTTAGGCATTTTCAAAAATAACACCGAAAAGGGAAATGCACATATTTCACAAGAAATTTAAAAATAATTTTAAGCATTTAACTTTGATAAAAGTGCCCTAGATTTTTTTTTTAGTTTTTAGCAAAAACGTTCAAAACAAAGATTTTCTAATGCATCCTCATTACCCCCAGGAAAGGCCAAATTCCCCACCCAGGAGGGAATTCCTCACCTTCTTAACCGGTGTCATTTATTTTAAACTCAACTGAACTCAATGCGAAAAATAAAACTTTTGTGAAATTTTCTGAACTTTTCTACATAACATAATTTTGATTTTTTAGAATCAAGAGTAGCCTTTTGGAAGGGCTTAAAACGCTAATTTTTAAGACTTTCTTATGCTGGGCAATATTTTTAAAATTTGTAACTATTTTTGAAGAAAATATCTTTAAATTTAACAAATGTCTTCGTATTTAACATTGAAATTCGAACAAATAGTTTCCGAGTTGTCGTTAAGGAGGTATTAGACTACGGCAAACAAACAGACAAACAAACTCTCTCTTTTTGACAGTTTGACAATTTCCAAGCTTTGTTTGTATTTGCCTGCATTTGATTGCTAAAACGTACTAGATTAAGCAGTATTTTAACAGTTTTTTTTTCGATTTTTTCGTAACTTTTCAAGCCTTTTTTTTGCATTTTCCCTATTTAAAAAAAATGCATTTAATTTTTTTGAAGTTTTGTTCGAAAACGTTTTTGTTTTTTCAAAATCGTAGTTTTTGGTCCCCTAATTCAAGCTTTCAAAAATAAAAAAATATCTCTATCTAAAAAAACAATTTTGAGTGATTAAAAACCAAATAACAGAATTGCATTGTTTCCGTGTAAATATTTTTCTGGAAGTTCAATTCAGTTCGGTTTTATTGGTGAATTATCAATATACAATAAGTTCTTTTGAAATACATAACAGAGTTTTGGAGTTCCTTTCAGCTGTGTGTTACATCATAATCCATTTTGGAACAATTGTTGCTTGTAGTTAAGGGGTTACCGAAAGTAAGAAAAAGATAAGAAAAAAAAAACTTACTAAAATTGCAAGGGAAAGGGGATAGAAATAGAGAAAGCTTAAAACTAGATCACATTTTTTTATCCTTTATAGATGTGCTTGATCATCAGCTCCCCGAGGGCCAGAAATTGCTCCGCCTTGTTACGGCAGGTCCGAAACCGCGTCATCATCTCCCCCGCGAGAGCAAAGAACTCCGGCAGGGTGAAGAGATCTTCCGCGGTGACTCCTTGCTGGGTCGCATCGCCGCTACCGGCAGCGACCACGCTCGCAAACGACCGCCCCCATCCAGGAGGGAACGCTGGGTTGTCCGCTGGAACCGTACGCTGGCCAGCTGCAGGAACGGCTGCGCTCGTACTTCGCTGAGGAGGATGGGACGCTGCTGCTTTCTTCTTCCTCTTTTCCTGCTCCTCGAGGTAGGACTTCCGCGCGACGCATCCGCGGTAATTACCGGTATGGTTACCGCCGCAGTTCGCGCACTTTACGCGCGGCTTGGTTTGTTCTGCGTTTTCCCCCAAGTCCGCCTTTCGTGGCAGTGCGCACACCTCCGAGAGGTGTGACTCACCGCACTTCACGCAGCGGGGCCGGAGGTTGCAGTTCCGCGAGCCGTGGCCGAATTTCTGGCAACGGTGGCATTGTGCTGCGTCCGACGGGTTCTTTGAGTAGAACCGCCAGTTTACCCAAAACCCGTCCAACGCCTTAGTCCGCCGCAGGTCTTGAAGTTTGACGGTGCCGCGATCGAAGTACAACAGGTACAGTGTGTGTGTACCTGTGACTGTTGTCTTCCGCGAGAGGACTTTTATGTCTCGCGGCGTTATTCCGACACCCGAGAGGTGCTCCTTGAGGACGGAGGTCGGGCGGTCTTGGTACCCCTGCAAGATGATCTTAACAGCGGTCTTCTGCACGGGGTCGAATGTGTAGAATTTGAAGTTTTTACGCTTCAATTTCTCCACAACCAGGTCGAAGTTCTTTTGGTCAAATGTGAACACTTGCACTGACGATTTACCTATTTTGAGGCAGTACACGAGGCCTTCCAGCTGCTCGTCAACATCGTCCGCCAACGTGTCCAAAACGAAAATTGGTGGTGGTCGTCGTTCCTTTGGAGTAATTACTTTTTTTGGCGAAATCACTTTCTTCCGTGTACGACCGTCGTCGTCGTCGTCGTCGGTAGTGCTACCGTCGGTGTTGTTGTTGTTGCTTTCCTCGTCACTCAGTCTCGCGAACTTGTTACTGGTGGGAATGTTGGCGGATGTTGAAGCGCCATCGGTCGACGGATTGCCGGAAGTAGCTGAACGGAGCCTAATAGGGCTGCGATCCTGGACGCGGTAGTTAGCGTGTAATAACTTGGGGTCGAATCCTTTGGCGCACACACTCCCCGGCGCGATGGCGGACGACGCGGCGTTGGGTTGTTTACCTTTTTGCACACGGCCGGTAGACGAACTTCGCGGGTTTTTCGAGGCCGCACTCGAACTGCCACGGCCACGGCCGGCCCTTGGCATGCTGCAGGAGCAAACTCGCGGCTAATCCCGGTAAATTACGGCGAAAAATTTCGAAAAAACGATGGAGCACTGAGCACTTGACTGCTGCTTGCACTCGTGCGTACACGGAGGTGATTTTTTCTGGAAGTCCAAATCAAAAACTACAACTTTTTTTGAAGACACCAAATCGGTCAGAAATTCCCGTCTTAAGATACAGATTCTCGAATATTCACATGTTTATTTTGTATGACCAGCCCGTAGATTTTAGGAGCCTTGTATGGAAAAACTTATGATGCAAAATGGCTTCTTTTGACATAGGGAATGCATGAACAAGTTCCGGAAGATTGTAAAAAGGGTGGTTTGTAAGAAAACCCGTCTTGTTATACATTTTCGAAAGGTATTGACAAAACCTTTCCAAATCGTTCACAAGATTGAAGATCTGATAACCATATCTAAAGTTATGACTACACCCAAAGGAAAAATATATATCAAAATCTGCATCAGTGGATTTGCTGCAAAAAATGTTACATTTTATAACATTTTTTGCAGCATGCCCGTAGATCATTTTTGCCCGTGTTTAAACGACATGTTTTATCACATGTGACAAACATGTGCGATCTGCACTGCCCATGTTCGCATAAATGTCCCATATGCAAAAACAGCAAGCTGAGAAAAACGCTAAACAAGTTTGTCCCACACATAAGGCTACGTGTTAAGTTTTCACGAAAAAACTGGATTTCCTCCTGATTTCTAGAACAAAGTACTGGATGTTATAGGCTCTTTTGAAAGAGCACACGATTTTGAACCAAACTGCATCAAAAACTCAAAAGTGATGTAATTGCATATGGGACATTTATGCGATCATGGGCAGTGCAGTTCTCACCAACACATATAATGCTGACGCAATACTTCAAAGAGAAGAATATGTTGGACCATTGTTGGTGCTCCTTCCCTCTCAATTCATCAAGCTTCCATGGCGCGGTGGTAGCGTGTCGGATCAAAAACCTAGAAGTTGGTGGTTCAATCCTTGTTCGGTTAATGTGTTTTTCGCAATACCAGCAACCAGCAGTCGGCAATGTCGATAATTATCGGTAACGGGCAAAAAAGCCATACCCCTATATCGCAAAAAATGCATGAGGACAGATTTCATGCAGATTCTGATATACTTTCATGCAGCCATGCATCACAATCATGCGACTGCCGGTTGGGTGTACTTATGTTTTTATAATACACTTTTTTGAAGCCAGATCTCAGATATTTGGGTGAAAATTATTGCAATCCGTTATCAAAATTGCATCAACTATCAAAGATAAACCAACAAACAATACTTTATACTGGTTTTACGAAAAAATCAAAGCCATTGATTTTCAAAAACTGAAATTGAAATTTTCAAACGTATATCTCTCTGGAAATGTGAATTCTTTTGATATTTTTGTAGTGTAGTGTAGGCTCTTAAATATGACTTAGTATTAAAAAATATCAATATTTCGATAGAACGCAGCAATCAAATTGATAAGCCAAACAAAATAATAAAACATTGTATGCCTATTATAACTTTATTTTTAAAAACCCTAAAAAATATTTCAAATTGTTAGCAATGCACCAAACATCGTAAAGCTAACATTACTTACAATATCGTTACCAAACGTTCCCGGTTTCTAATTTACCCTCACGTGTCCTTCAAGCCAAGACTTCCTACCCGTGGCACCCGACAATTCCAGCGCCGCACAATTTGCTCCAAATGGGGCCTTTTCTCTGACTCTGGCACCCAAAAAGCCCCTCCACACCAAGTAAGTACTTTCATTCAAGTGATTGAGTTGGTTTTATTCGTCCTGAACGAGCGAGCTCGCAAAAAAACCCTCCAAAATCATTTTTCTTCACAACGGTTACCACGTGTGTGTGTGTGCCCGGAAAATTGATTTCAATTGTTAGTGTTATTCGCGCCGAAGCTCGGTGAATTTTGGATGATGATGATGATCGTCATCATTGTGGCACAAACGAGTGGTGGGCTCGGTACTCGACTTGAAGTGATTGGGTTGGATTTGGGCTTTTCGAGATTGAAGTGGCTTTAAGGATTGATTTTTTTTTTGCTGTCGAGGGGTGGCGTGGATTTATTGTGAGAGCTTTTGAAATCGAAGTTGAGCAAATTTTAACATCAATGTGATACATTTGTCATTTCAAAGTTAAATTAAAGTAGAAATTCAAGAGAATCATATTTTCGGTATAAAAAGTAAGCTTTCCAGATTTCCTAGAGAGTGGAAAACCCATTCTGCAGCGCAAAACACAACGGCAGCCTAAACAAGAGGGGAATATTTTCCACACAACACACATACTCACTCCCAGCTCTATGCCATAAATGGAAAACTTTTCCCGTTTCATTACTTCCTTTCTGCTGCCCCAGGAGCAGTTATTGTACACGAACAAAGTCGATGTGGTACGGCGCCAGCCATGATTATATCGAGCAAGTATTGCGAATGCATTTTCCGGCAAGGAAAAGTAGGAGAAGAAACCTTGAAGTAGAAGGAAACCACGAAACACTCAGTTGTCTTTAAACAAATTTAACATTTTTTTGTTTTTTTTGTTGGCATAGACGTTTTAAAAGTTTCTTTTAAAAAATCGTCGAGGTCAAATTAAAAATCCTTTGAAATTGTAATTTATATATTTTTCAATGCAACTGACTTCGCATAAGCTGCACAATAACACACACGAGCAAACGTTGTATCGAGGGATCTGGTACGTTTCGCCGAATGTCGTTTCGCCGACGGTCATATCGCCGAATGTCGTTTCGCCGAATGGTACGTTTCGCCGAATGGACGATTCGCCGAATGGACGTTTCGCCGAATCGAATAAAAATTAACTTTTTTGTACAATTTATGCTATTTGTTCGCTGCAGTGCCATCTTGTAATTCACTCATGCAAACTTGAGAAGGAGTGGCAAGATAATAATATAAAAATTTAAAAAGTAAAGAACGTCTCATGTTTCAAAGAATGCAAAAACTCACAGAAATAATACAAATAGTTTGTTTAAAAAATGAAGAATGCAAAAACTATCAGAAATTTTTCTAAATGTTATGCTAAAAATAAAAAAACTGCTCATGTTTGAAAGATTGCAAAACCTAACAAAAAATTATAGAAATAATATGCTTAAAAAACTAAATATACATAAACTCACCGAAATAATTGAAAAATATAGAATGCAAAAACTAACAGCAATTTTGCAAAATGTTGTGCTGAAAACCAAAAAAACTGCTCATGTTTGAAAGAATTCAAAAACTCCCAAAAATTATACAAAAAAATTGCTTGAAAAACAAAGAATGCAAAAACAAACAGATATAATCTAAATAATAAGCAGCCAATTAAAAGAACTGCTCATGTTTGAAAGAATGCAAAAACTCATAAAAATTATACAAATAATTTGCTTAAAAAACAAAGAATGCAAAAACTTACAGAAATTTTTCAAAATGTTATGCTAAAAATCAAAAGAACTGCTCATGTTTGAAAGAATGCAAAAACTCCCAAAAATTATAAAAAAATGCTTGAAAAACAAAGAATGCAAAAACAAACAGAAATAATCTAAATAATAAGCAGCCAATTAAAAGAACTGCTCATGTTTGAAAGAATGCAAAAACTCATAAAAATTATACAAATAATTTGCTTAAAAAACAAAGAATGCAAAAACTTACAGAAATTTTACAAAATGTTATGCTAAAAATCAAAAGAACTGCTCATGTTTGAAAAAATGCAAAAACTCCCAAAAATTATTAAAAAAATGCTTGAAAAACAAAGAATGCAAAAACAAACAGAAATAATCTAAATAATAAGCAGCCAATTAAAAGAACTGCTCATGTTTGAAAGAATGCAAAAACTCATAAAAATTATACAAATAATTTGCTTAAAAAACAAAGAATGCAAAAACTTACAGAAATTTTACAAAATGTTATGCTAAAAATCAAAAGAACTGCTCATGTTTGAAAGAATGCAAAAACTCACAAAAATTATACAAATAATTTGCTTAAAAAAAAAGAATGCAAAAACAAACAGCATACGAATCCAAATAATTTGCTTAAAAAACAAAGAATGCAAAAACAAACAGAAATTTATCAAAATTATAAGCAGAAAGTTAAGAGAACTGCTCATGGTTAACAGAACGCAAAAACTCACAGAAATAATTGAAATGATATATTAAAACAAGAATGCAAAAACAAACAGAAATTAATGCAAAAAATCACAGAAATGATTTAAAATTGTTTGCTGTAATTAAATAACTGCTTATATTTGAAAGAATGCAAAAACTCGCACAATTATTTTCAACTAGATTATTTTTTAAGCGATTGTTTATGCATGTTATAATGCATAAACTTATAAAAATAACATACTAAGGAACAATTTTTTTTATAGATTGCAAAATCACCTTTTAGGGACATTATACTTTTTCAAAATATTTTAATACAATCTGTGTCCATTTTATATATTTATTTTACGATTATTTGTCAATTCGGCGAAACGTCCCATTCGGCAAAACGTCCCATGCGGCGAAACGACATTCGGCGAAATGACCTTCGGCGAAATGACCGTCGGCGAAACGACATTCGGCGAAATGTCCCGCACCCGTATCGAGAAGCAACAATAAAAAGGAAGAAAGAACTTCCAAAAACACATAAAACTAAACAAGCGAAACAAATTTTGTGGGGCAACACTATTAGTGTACGTAATGTTGATCCTTTTTCCAGTCAACCACCCACCAGTAGGGGGTACCAAGGACTTTTCCTCCCGACAGCAGCAACAGCAGCAGTTATGGGTATGGAAAACCCCAAGTTGTAAACCAGGATAAGCAATTCAATCCTTCTTTTTTTTCTTTTTTTTTTACTTTTTCACTTTTCCACTTGCACTTGCAAGTTAAGCCAAGTCAAGTCAACCCCGGGGGGTGTGTGTTGCCAGGTTAAAGTTTATAATGATGCAATTTAATGCATACTTGAGGGTGCAAATGTGTGACGATGCTTTTGCACATTTTTCATGATTTGCACTCGAAACAGAGTTGGAGAGGAAGGAAAATTTTGTTTATGAGGAAAATTTTTGCTTCAATGCTGGAGCATTTTCTACCCTTGGGAGTCTTGGTAACGGTGCATACTCTGCTAGGAAAATTTTTCCTGAGACCATGACATTGAGAGTTCATGTTAGTTGAAGGAGCAAGTTTTGAGCAACACAGATGGGGATTATTTTGTATGCTACTCGGGCTTGAATAAAAACAATTTTATTTAGATAAGCCTGTTACAAATATTTTTCAATGCTTTTGCATAAATTTAAAAATAATCAATATACAGCAATTCCCCACGAAAACAGCATGGAAAAAAACAAAAGTCCTCGGATCGGGCTCAAAATTTTTCTAGGGGTTCCCTGGCCGAAATAATTAGACCCGTATTTTTTTGTTTGGCCATTAGGGTGACCTACGCCGTGTTAGGGTGGTCTGAAAAATGGCCATTTTCGTCGATTTTCGCAAAAACCACTTTTTTCGAAAAATCATAACTCCTCGCCATTTTAACCGATTTCAATTGTCTTATACGCAAATGAAAGGTGATAAGTAGACCTTTCAAAGAAAAATAGTAAGAAGTTTCAAAAATCTAGCCTAACATATGAAAAGGGCGTATGAAACTTTAAAATGCCGTTTTGACGGTGTCTGGACCAAAGAGCCTATGTCTGAAAATATTTTTATAGGATTCCCCGGACATTTTTACATAACATACTAAAAAATTGGAGGAGTTCATTAACAGGATTCCGAGATATGATTTTTTGAAAATAAAATCCGTGTTTTTTGACGCGCCGCGCGCAAAAACCGGAGAATGACGAAATTGGCAAAAAATCAACTATTTTCACTAAAACTGCGATAACTTTAAAATTTCAGCGATGACCTATAGATGTTTGGGTACCAAAATTTTCGTAATTAAGAGACGCAACTTTTGGTGCCCAGACATGTATAGGTCATCGCAGAAATTTTGAAGTTATCGCAGTTTTAGTGAAAAATGTTGATTTTTTGCCAATTTCGTCATTTTCCGGTTTTTGCGCGCGGCGCGTCAAAAATCACGGATTTTATTTTCAAAAAATCATATCTCGGAATCCTGTCAATGAACTCCTCCCATTTTTTAGTATATTATGTAAAAATGTCCGGGGAATCTGATAAAAATATTTCCAGATATAGGCTCTTTGGTCCAGACACCGTCAAAACGGCATTTTAAAGTTTCATACGCCCTTTTCATATGTTAGGCTAGATTTTTGAAACTTCTTACTATTTTTTTTTGAAAGGCCAACTTATCGCCTTTCATTTGCGTATAAGACAATTGAAATCGGTTAAAATGGCGCGGAGTTATGATTTTTCGAAAAAAGTGGTTTTTGCGAAAATCGACGAAAATAGCCATTTTTCAGACCACCCTAAGACGGCGTAGGTCACCCTAATGGCCAAACAAAAAAATACGGGTCTAATTATTTCGGCCAGGGAACCCCCAGAAAAATTTTGAGCCCGATCCGAGGATTTTTGTTTTTTTCCATGCTGTTTTCGTGGGGAATTGCTGTATAATTTTAAGTGCTAACATCTGAACATTTTAGATTTCTTATGAAAATATTGTGAGTTTTTTTGTGAATTTTCGATGTAAGTACCGCAGAAAGTTGTATTCCGCAAAAAAAAAACACAATCTATATATATAAAAAATTTCGACGGTTTTGTTCAAACGCGAATCAATTCAACACGGAACGTCGGATCGAGGTGCTCTTTGTTGCATTGGGTTCGTATAAGTTCAAGGAAGGTTCTTACGCCAAAAAGTTACAACTTTGGCCACTCTGGAACCGATTATATGGGAATAGTTACGTAAAATCAAATTTTGATCACAGGAGGCTGAATAAGCAAACAAGCTAAAAACGTCAACAAAACAACAAATTACAAAACGAAGTTTGTCCTGTAAGGCTTGTACTATCAGAAAAATTAGCTGTCCATTAGGGTGACAATAAAAAAATCGACATCAGGGATACCTTCTGTATCGATTTCGTAAGCAATAATATGTAACTGTGCCAATTTTGAGCCAAATTGGTTAAGGGATACAAGTTCGCTTTTTATCGTTAAAGTTTAAAAAAATGTATGCAGAAAAAAATCACGCGGGTCTCGCTCAAAATTGTCCAAATGTGAGATTCTTGTAGGAAATTCGATTCCCTAAAACTTTGCCCAAGAGTGCAAATCGATCCGAGTTGATCCTGATGAGTTATTAACAATACGATGAAAAGAAACTTCAACGATAACAGCGACCCTTAAACCTTAAGCAATTTGGCTCTAAATTTGCACAGTTACTTATTATTGCGTAAATAATCGAGCCAGAGGATACTCTTGAGTTTTTTCAAACTTTTCAATTTTTCTTGTCATCCTACTGCCCATACAAAAATGGTACGTAAAAATTCAAAACCTGTTACTTTTGAAGGAATTATCGATTTGGTGTCTTCAGCAAAGTTTTAAGTATTGATGAGGACTTTTTAGAAAAATAGGCATAAGGCAAAAAAAATGCTGATTTTAAAATTACTTTTTTTAGCAGAATGTCAATTTACAGATTTTCTGATAAAGCGCACTGCATTCAAAACATAGCCACCGTAAGTTTGATTTTACCTGAAAAATTCCCGTTTTTATTTTTTTTATTGGGTGCATAATTGTCCATGAGTAAACATATTTTTCAGGATTCAGAAAAGGTTCAGAAACATCATAGATTGGACTACAGATAATTAAAGATAATTGAGGTTTTTTAAGTCTCATCGAAATAACTTATAATTTCCTAGAACAAATATTAAGGAAGTCATGTTCCTATTTTCAAAGTTTAAAATTAAACATACATTAAATTTTCTGATCCTTTCGAAACAAATATTTTCAAAAATTTTGAAATGAAAACTTACATTCAAAAAATGTCATATTTGCAATAACACGCCGTTTTGAAATGTTGGTATTGATTAAAAAATAATAAGAAGATCGGAAAATTTCACAAATGTTTATTTTTTTAATATTGAAAATAAGACCGTTAATTTTAGAAAAATTAGTACTAGAAAAAAGTCTGTTTGGATGAGACTTAACAAACATTAATTTTTACGTTTCTTTTTCTTTTATCCGCTGTTTTTCAGCAATCAGAGGTCTAATCTTCAATGTCTCTTGGACAATTGTATTGGACATTTCATAAATTTTTTAAAACATTTTTTCAGGAATAAACAATTATGGACACTTTAAAAACGAAATACAGAATTTATTTCTAACTTTTTGGTGAACAATTTTCACGTATTTTTTTAAAAGCAATGACAAAATTTATTTAGGCAAAAGGTGGCATTTGCACTATTTTGCAACAAAAAACAATATGAATCATTGAAAATACATAAACACATTCGTTAAACAAATCTAATAGATGTATACGACAAAACTATCACACCCTGACAAATTTTTGCACACCTGAAATTGGAAGAAAAGGCTTTCCCGTGTTTTTCAACAAATTGCATTAAAGTTGGTGCAGAGAATCACGAGAAATAACCGATTTTGTTCTTCAGACAAGCAAAAGCGTACGATTTCAGGCAAGTAACCTCACCTCACCTCACCTACATTTGAAACACAGTCTCTAGGAATCTAGAAATCCTATGAGAGAATTCTTAAAATCAATGTTTGCGTAATTGATGACATTTTTCATAAATATTTGAAACAATGTTGTCAACTTTGAAAACATTGGCTAAACATTCGAAAATATTTAGATCGATTTTAGAAACATTCGAAATCGTACATCTTTACAGGTTTGGAAAATAATAAAACTGTTTACGATTGCATAAAAATATTTAACATTTACATCATCATCTAGCCTACATAATATCTATCCGTGAATGGAGATTTTTTTCTATAAATTCATTTTAAGTGCATCTTTATACAGTCCAAACTCTAATATTCTAAGTCTCAAAGGATTCTTAGTAAATGCGGTTAATCGAATCATGGACAACATAAAGTTTTTTTTAAGCTTCTATTTTCTCACTTCAAACATCAAATTTGAGTTCTGCGACCTCAATTTACTAAAAATCGAGTTCAAAGGTTTTTTCTTTTAAACATATTTCATCATCGCCATTTGCCACCATCTTGGAATGAAAAATTCCAAATAACTTTAGAGCATTTTTGTGGTGATATTTGAGTTCAACGACCCAATAATAGACAATGGAATTTTTGGGTGATCCGATATGATGATAAAACATCTTAAACATATTTTTTTAAGATTGGCTTTGTTTTGTCACCGGTTTTGGAAGGATACTTTTAATTGTAATATAAAAATAACATAAGAAACTTTTCAAAAGAAAGCAACTAAGATTTAGTTGAAACAAGGTTAAGTCTTTTTGAGTAAGTAAGTACCTTAAAATAGTACAATTATTTCATAATACCTTAAAAAACAAACACCATTGCCTTCAACGCAACCATGTCTGCCACCGGATATGCAATGCACGTGTTCCTTCCGGTTGCAGTAAAACTTTTCCGTCTGGAGGAAGGGAGGAGCACCAGCTCCGTTACTGCCTTGGGGAGGGTGTTCACTCTCAGAAATAAACGCGTTGCAATTCCGAACCGGCAAGTGCGCATAAATTGTGTCTTCTCCTTCTACCTTCTGGTGCATAATCCTGAACAGTGAGAAAGTGAGGGTTATGGGTGGGTAAATTTACTTCCTTCCGCAGTGGGAACTACCTGCTTCCCAGGTGTACTAACGATTAATATTCCAGGGAATGTTCGCTTTTTTTCGTGTGTCTAATGGAATCTATGAATTTTACAACGAAATCGCCTGGGGATCGAAAAAAGTTACGATTCTAACCTAAAAATGATTCTTTCTCCCTTGCATTTGCATAGCTTTTTTTTTCTCCTCCCAGCGGATTAGAAGCCGTGAAAAACGACGTTGCTTAATTGAATTTGACCATGCAGACACATAAATATCTACGAAAAAGGCAAATCCAAAGCGAAAAAAATCCCCAAAACCTAGTAACACCAGCTGTTACAGCAACCACCCCGTTAGAATCCCGCCAGCCAAAAGGGATCAGGATTAGTCGGAAGTCGACATCTTGAGCTCACCGTTTTTCACCACCCAAAATTTCCCAACCAACCTGCGGGACCAAACCCTTTTTCCTCGGTGGAAGCGCTCTCGAATCCTAAGCTGAAAGAACAACACAAACTTTGGCCCCAACTCGCCGTTGAACTGTTGTTTTTCTTGGCCCTTGACGGTGGGGTTCCTATGGGGATCAGCATCCGGTAGAATTTCGGGAAGGTCATTTCCTGCCGATTTTGGGATTTGGGGATATTGGATAAGGAATAAGCACCAGGGAGAGAGGTGTATTGATTTTGCTAATCCCACCAAGAGGGGATTAGAGAGGGCGTGCAAATTGGAGAACGGGGTGATCTAGATGTTAGGATTATATCTTGAGAAAATATGTTGTGGATAACATTAGATGAATTTAATTTCACCAATTATTTGATATTTTCTACAATCTTACCTACCTCAATACAAATAATTCACAATATTCAACCAGTTCACTCTCTTAAAAATTCAAACCCATTGATTGGCTTATCTAATTTTCCCAATCACACAATCCGATACGGTTCTAAAATTGGCATTGGCGTACAAAATTACCTATCGCCAGATCCGGTTTATTGATTATGGGATAACTAGTCCGGGAAGGTTTCCGAGACCGCACACCAAATCAGCATAAATGTCGCGCAGAGTCCTTATCAGCGGCATTTCAATCGTCGGGGAAATGGTATTCCGGGTGTGCCTAGGGGGGAAACTGATTGAATATCCATCCCGGGAAAATTTAACCCCTTTCGAGTTGGAGTTGGTGAAACCGTTTCGGGATGGTGATGGTATTGACCCCTTTTTCTAGGGGAAACAGTGAAAAAAGCTTGTTGATTATATTTCAACTACAGTGATAAATATTCACTAATTTCTAATAAAATTTAGATTTGAATTCCAAATCGTCCCATTTGGTCTAAATCAATACTTCAAATTCTGCCACTTTTCCCTCCGTGTCACCCCTTCTTCACCACGGGGAGTGGCACATTCAATTTCCTGAACCCCCAAACCCCGATATCAGCTCTCCAAAATCAGTCCACGTGTAGTTGTCAGAAAAATCCTCTGTGTTGACGAACCTCGACCGGTTTATCTCCCCGCAGCAAATCTATGCAAATTAGCCAATATATGGGGGCAGTGGCAGGCAATTTGCTGCGGCCCTATGTTCGGAACGGAGTTTTTTTCCGTCACGCCCCACTGCTAATGATGTGGGCTGGAAATGGGCGGGGAGGTGTTACATTTGGTATTTCGATTTTGTTTAAAATGAACGAAGTTTAGTTCAGAAATTAGGATTCCTGTAAAATTTGGTTTTCTTGTTATGAAATTCAAGTGTGAAATTTCTGAAAAAAAATGTCCTTTAGTTTTCACTATTTAGTCCCAAATTAAGTGCAAAATTCCAAATCAACTTTAGGTGAATTAATCCAACTTTTTTTCCTCAACTCACAAACATGCTGTTGTACAAATTTGAATATCAAAATCGGCCGTGTGGGGCAGCCCACCCTTTGGGGAATACATAAACTGAAAATATGTGGGCCAACATAACGAGGCCATCATCGACAACACTTCCCCCCTTCCCTCCTCCAACAACCCAGCTGGGTGGCCAAATTCAGATCCAAATCCAGCGAGAAAAAAAAACTTTATTCGATCAAAAGAGATTATGTAGATTATGATAATTTTCATATTGTGAAGCTCTCGTTTCGGGGGCTCTCACTGACTGGAGGGAAAGGATTACAGATCCTCGTCTGGACGAGCTGGGTTGCATCTCCCGATGAATATATCCTAAAACAACAGCTTTCCGAAATTTTCCGGAGGACTTTTATCTCGAGGTTGATCCCCCCTCCCCACTCGGTTTCGGGTCACCCTAAAGATGGCGAAGGGATGAAATTAGATTTGTTTGGCCAAGATTTATCGCTGCCGCTGAAATGCGTCCTAATCTGGTTTAGTGTCGCAGGATTAGGATCCGGAAGAGTTTTGAAGTGGATTTGGGATGGCTTTTGGAAAAAAGAGGACTTTGTGTTGTCTTGGAAGGGTCAGCCTCGCAATGCTTTGTTTTCTCGAAAGGGCATAATTTTCAATATAAACAAAAAGCTTATTGAACTCTTTCCAATGAGAATCATCAAATCTCAAGCTATTCGATGATTTTGGTATTTTCTCCCATATTCTTTTACATATTATTTACTAATAATTTGATATTTTTTTCTAGCTGGTATATTTATAACAAATCATTGTGTTTTATTTTGTTTGAAAAATGGTTTAAGGGGGTTTTCTAACCATTATTTCTAACAATTTCTCTGTAATTCTTTTATTATGAGAATTATTAAATTTATATAGAATCAAAATTTTAACAAACTCAGATTTTTTTCCGAACTTCGACAAAATTCTACCAAAAAAAGGTATAAATTTTTAGATTAAAAAATAAGATTTGAAGATTTGAAGATTTGAAGATTTGAAGATTTGAAGATTTGAAGATTTGAAGATTTGAAGATTTGAAGATTTGAAGATTTGAAGATTTGAAGATTTGAAGATTTGAAGATTTGAAGATTTGAAGATTTGAAGATTTGAAGATTTGAAGATTTGAAGATTTGAAGATTTGAAGATTTGAAGATTTGAAGATTTGAAGATTTGAAGATTTGAAGATTTGAAGATTTGAAGATTTGAAGATTTGAAGATTTGAAGATTTGAAGATTTGAAGATTTGAAGATTTGAAGATTTGAAGATTTGAAGATTTGAAGATTTGAAGATTTGAAGATTTGAAGATTTGAAGATTTAAAGATTTGAAGATTTGAAGATTTGAAGATTTGGAGATTTGAAGATTTGAAGATTTGAAGATTTGAAGATTTGAAGATTTGAAGATTTGAAGATTTGAAGATTTGAAGATTTGAAGATTTGAAGATTTGAAGATTTGAAGATTTGAAGATTGGAAGATTTGAAGATTTGAAGATTGGAAGATTTGAAGATTTGAAGATTTGAAGATTTGAAGATTTGAAGATTTGAAGATTTGAAGATTTGAAGATTTGAAGATTTGAAGATTTGAAGATTTGAAGATTTGAAGATTTGAAGATTTGAAGATTTGAAGATTTGAAGATTTGCCCATAATTGCTCCAATGTTTAATTTTATGTGGATTTAAACATTTTTATCCAATTCATATAAGAATCTTACAATCCACACTAATAATTTAAGAAAGTGCTACAAATAAAAGCCATTTGAAAAATAAAAATACAAAATTGTCGATTCAGATTTAGACTAGACAACCTTTCCAAAATTTTAGGTACTCAATAACTTTCCTGATCAAATTTTGATGATATCATGTGAACACTTGAAGCTCTGTCATAACTCAGCATTATCTGCTCAGTCTTTCACGTTTGACACCATCGAAAATTCACACCGAATATGATTACCAAACTCTCACAGAACCAACTCTCGTTCCCTTTTTGTGTCTGTTTGGTCGTCCGCAAAACAAAATTATGCTGGCAGCAGCAAATATGTACACAAAGAAACACATCTCACCAGAGAGTACCACCGAGTTATGCTGCGATGATCCACAAGACATCTCATGAGAAGACTCTTTCTATCTTCTCGTTTGGGGGAAAGTTTGTTCAAAGCTTTTTCTCTAAGTGATGGTGGTGGCGTTGAAGATAAAAACGACTCACACAGCCGGCGGCGGAAACTTGTTTCAAGCACAGCACTAGTAGTGTGAAAACATCTCACCCCCATCGTACACGTACTAAGACACACGCAAACAGAAACGTTTCTTTTGACACCAGGGCGAGAGCGATAAATACAAACATACATATATTCAAATTTAAAGCATGAGATGATGTTGCTTTGCGTCAGCCACTTCAAGATGAAGAAAAATGGATTCTGCAGAATAATGGGGGGAATGTACCTATTTTCGACCTATATGATCCTGTTTTGGTTCTACTTTAAATCATTTTTGTTTGGTTTTTTAAGCTTTTTGACATTGTTTATAGGTCCAGAATAGGTCCATTGCCCCTATTTTCAGTACGTACTCCTTCTGATAGTCGGCAAAAACCCTTCGGGGGGTACAACCAACTGCTTCGTACTCTGCTGCCACGTCAACATCATGCTGCTGCTGCTCCTTTATCTGAACAACTTGTACAACCGCTCTCTGAAGGCTGCCTTTGTTTTGCTAATTCAATTGTTTTATTATGAAATCCAATTGTGGGGATGTAGAGCGCCTCTGGTATGAGCAGCAACGGCAGTGTGTACGTATGCAGATATTAAAACATCATACAACATGCCGCAGGAGACTTGTCCGACTGTGGAAAAGTGATACATCTAATTGAGGAATGTTTAGCAGAAGATGAGGAAAGTTGTTTTGAATGGAATGTTCAAAAAAATATTCTTAAAATTTTGTGGGACCAACTTTGAAATAGTTTACGAAAAATACGATATTTTAGCATAAAGAACGCTCTCATTTCAATCAATGTTCGTTCCATTCAAGAATATCTCAAGTAATTGAGCAATTTTTTTGTAATCCTCTCCCAGCTCCTCTCGTACAATGACCACCATTTAGTGCCCATACAATAAAGTACGTCGTTGAGATCCTTTTCAAAAGCGCCACCAAGTGGAACCAAGAGACCTCATCTCATTCATTCCCTAATTGAGTTCTCCCAGCCAGCGGTGGCAGCAGGCAACCTTACAATACGGACGGACCTCCGCCATCAAATCATCATCGATTCTTTTCACAAAAGGGACTACCAAGATGATCTTCCGGATCCGGGCTACCAGGCTGGTGAGGTTGAAGCTTCGTCGCCACGAATCCTGTCGGAAATGGTTTCTTCCGCTTTCGTTTTTACTTCCCAAAGTCATAACTTTATTCGGCGAGAGAGCGCTGCTGCTCTTTCAAGCTGACATTTTTTTTATGATTTATGAATCTGCTGCATTTTACTGAGGAGAAGGAGATATATATTTCTTGTACAGCTGTGGTGATGGGCATGGTCAGGGATGGGAACACAATCAATTTTAACTTTGCAGAAGAGTCTGGATTAAATGTTCATATAAATTTTAACCGGATTTGTCCTGATGAAAAGTACCCACAGTCTGGAGATCTATGAATTTTATTTGAAAATTTGAAGTGTTTGAAGTATTTGTAAAATAATATGAACCAAAATTTAAAAAAAAATAGTACAGTTTTGGGAATTTAATTAGCTTAATTTTTTTTGAAAAAAGATGGTTCCAAGATTCAACATTATTTTGAAAACAAGCAAGTTTGAGAATTTCAACATGTGAGAGATTGAAAAATTTGAAGTGTTTTTTGTTGAAATTTATGGTATTGACGAGTTTCCTGATTTGAAAAGCAAGAGTTGATTTGGAAATATTTTTTTAGTTTGGCTTTTTTTCATATTCCAGCGTTTTGAGAACAAAAATGACTTTAACAAGTTGAGGAAGTTTTTTGAACTAAATAAGCCTAGATGCATTTCAACAGTTTCATTAGATTGGATAACTCTGAAAGTTAATAATTATAACCTGCAATAATGTTACTTCAGTATAATTTTTGTTCCAAAAGAATGTTAATAAATAATAGAAGTTATTCAAAAGTAATACATTCAAGTCTTCAAACTGTTCAGCACGTTTAAAAAAGTGTTAACAAAGTCAATGCGATAGAAAAGTGTACAGTGATGGACAATGTTAAAAAATTCAATGTTAACGTAGCTGATAAGTTTGAACAATTAAATTATTTTGAGACTTTTAAGTGCCTAATTTTGTTTATACGATTTGAACTGTAAAATCATAAAAAGTTTATTTTACAAAAAATAACCGCCCACCGAATTGAAAAAAACTGGATACAAACGATTGAAAGTGTGAAATGTTATTTTTCTTATTGAGTTAAATGAGAGAGTCAAACAAATCTTGAAGCGTTTCATTTGATTGAAAATTGTACTGTTTTAAGGAGCTGATAATGATTAAAGTTTAAAAAGCTTACAATAAAATTAAAAGTTCTAGAATAATTATAGTTTTAAGAATTGAAAAAAATAAAAGAAAATATAGATATTGTAGTAATAAAAAAATATCTCAAAAATCACATCTATCAAGAATTAAACGGCCAAATTTACAGCTCAGTAGTAGTTCAATATCAATTTTACAAAATGGCTCAGAATACCTCAAAAGAAATTCGCCTTTCTGTAATATCTTTAACTACTTGAACAAAAATTATTCTCTCGAATTTCGTAAATCGATTTGTTTTTGCTGGTTGGACTGCTGGTTGATGAGATATAGCCTCTTGAAATCTAAATTTCGTGGAAAATAAGTTTTTTTCAATGTCAGCCCTCATGTTTTCATTTCCGGTGTCTCGCAATAGATTTCGAGAGTTCGAATTTTAATGCAAAAAAAAATAAAACTTTTGTGAACTTTTCTGCATTTTTCTATGAAAAAAAAATACAATCATGAGTAACTTTTTTTAAATTATTAAAAATACTTATGTTGGACATTTTCATGCGGTAATCTCGATTTTTAAATTCGGAATTATTTTTGTTGGAAAAATGAAGATTTTTTTACTATTTTACATTCAAATCTAATTAATAGTTTTCGGGATACTGCGAGTTAAAAAATAAGAGCTTATTTGATGACACTGAGAAAAAATCATATTCTTTCAAATTTAATCAGCAAAGTATTTTTATTTTATTTTTTGTATAATTTGCAAGGATGCTTTTCTTTCATGAAGTATTTTTAAATTACAAAAAAAAACAAATTAAATTACAAAAAATTTTATTACTTTGAAAGAGGTACTGTTGATCTAAAAATGTGTGGTTATTTTTGATTATTTTTGAAGTTTTGATTGACAATATCATAGATTAAATAAAAACTGTTTTTTTTTTCAAATGTTCATGTTTCTGTTACTTTAGCACAAAAGATGCCTTTTTTAGTTCCCCAAAAGATATAAAAAATATCAAAAATTAAAATAATAAGGTTTTTTGAGAATTTAACTTTTATTAATAAACAGTTAGATAAACAAATCGGGATCAGATTTTTCTTTCCGTTTATAATCTACATTTTTGTCGAAGACACCAAAATGATAAGAAAATTCCTTCACAAGATCCAAATATTTGAATATTTACATGCTCATTTTTTGAAGTGTGGAGCTTCGATGGAAAAACGAATGATGCAAAATGGTTCCGCTTGACATAGGGAATGCATAGAACAAGTTTTATAAAAAAAAAATCTATTTTTCGAAATTGTAGAAAATAACTCATCAGATCAGATCAATTTCAGATTCAGCGCAGAAAACTCCATAGAACACATTATTTGGCCTATGATATCTTTAAAATATAAATGAATTTCTGTTAGACTTTGCAATATTTGAGAAGTAAGAGAAATACTTTGGACAAAATTGAAATGCTGGACTTTTAAGGTACTTTGATATTTAAATGAAATAAGTGCTCATTGAGTGTTAAAACATTCTTGAAAATTTACTAATTCACTCAAAATTCCCATTCCTGACCCCATCTCCACACCAAATTCAACATTCTCGAAAACGGTCCAATCCACGCGCTGTTGGCTCCCAGGATGAATGGCCGTTCCGTCGTTCCCGGTCGTTATTTTTTCATCTTTTTCCCCTCTCTCATCCCAGACGACCAAGCAAGACGACAGCGAAAAATCAGTCCTGACGCGCTCTCGGTCATTTCGCTTTATCTGTCGCCCAACTGTCATCCGGTGTGAATGTCCCGGCCAACGCCAAGATGTGGTGGATTTAAGGGTGGAACCAAGGGGGAGGGGGGGGACTTTATGTCACTGCAGACCGTGTCGCGACGCCGAGGGCTTCTGCGGTACTCCCGGGTGAGAAAAAAGATATCCCGGTGGTGAATGTGAAAAATATGCTGGAAAATTGAGCTGCTTCCTTTTGTGGACGGGAGGGAATTCTTTAGGGGAGAGTGGATTCGGAAGATTTTTTTAGACTTCTTAAGTTAAAAATGAGCGAAATTTGAGGAGATAAATTGGCCACCTCCAACAAACTACTTGGTAGATTCAACCTACCTTCATGGAGTTGGTATTACTGCGAAGAACGATTGTTCAAAAGAAGAAGCTCCAGAACCGCATTTTCTTATCTCAAGTCTCGAAAAAGAACCGAGTGACCCCCACCCATCCTGCTGTCAACTGTCCCCAGCACCAGGATTAGTGGCTTCCGGATGTGCGGCACTTTAATCCCACCGGATTAAGACGTCACTGTCCTCGACTCCAGCCAGCAGCGCAAGACGGAGGGCAAGTGATTCGGTTGTGTAATCGGTTGGAGCAAAACGATGGAGTGTGGCCACCGCCCCAAGATGGGCATCAGATATGGCCACTCCTCCCGGTGGGGGATGTTGTTGTCAAGCGGAAAGTTTTGGTCATTTGTTACAGGGGGGAGATTCAACTCTGGTTCCGCCGGACCATCCAAGATAAACAAGTTTATTTTCGATGGCGGAATTATTACATTTCCGAGGAGGATTTGTAATCGATGGAGTGGATGATTCGAGTGGATGTTTTGCGGAAACTGGGACGCTCGAGAGAAGACATCAGGAAGCACAGATCTGGGTCATCAATTATGTTTGCTGGGGGGAAGGATGTTGGCTACTTGGAAGTAAGATAAACCAGTTTCTTGGGTTTTGTGGGGGTATTTCTCCGGGAATTGCTTCTCTAAGCTTTGATAAAGCAATTGATTGATTTTACAAGTTCCGTTTTACGATTTGTTTGGACTGAGGGAAACTCAAGCTTTTATTATCTTGATTAGAGTTGTTTTTCTTGTATAGCAATGTCAACATCTTAAAATAGAATTCTTGTTGTTCTTACTTCCGGCGTTTCCTGAATGGCCCAGAACATTACAATATATCAGCAAAGTACCCTGCAATGATCACTGAAGCTGCCTGAAGCGATATCGATGATGGATATACAGGTAGACTTCCAGGCCGTAACTCCCAGGAGTTCTAGGATGCCATAGATCATTCTCCCAAGTCAGAAAAGTATCCAGCATAGCCCACTGAAGCTACCTGAAGCTATACCAAGTAAACATCCGAGTCTAGAGAGTTCTTGTATAACCCAGAGTATCCTAACATATCTGCAAAGTATACAGTACCAGTTACTGTAGCTTTCTGAAGTTACACAGAATTTGATCGAACTCTAAGGATTTCTCGTAAAGAAATGAAGAGAACAAACCATTCAAGATTTTATTTCCACTTCTCGACCAAAATCTTCTCAATCCCGAAGAACGGATACTCAAACGCCACACTCCAAACCATCCCCGCCAATGCGCTCAATCCGACCAGTCCAAAGATGGACTGAAACAACCCGTAAACTGTGAAATACACTGGAACCGTAACTTGCATGGTCACGCTAACCATCTGGACCCAGATATGAACCAAGTACATGCTATACGACAGTTTCGCCCACGGTTGCCAGCCGGGCCAACCCAAGAACTGGTTCACCAGCCCTCCGTACCCGTTGACGCAGACAAAGACGATCCACATCAAGCAGAACGTCCAGAACGATCGATGCAGCGATTCGTAGAAGGCTTCCACGATGGGCGGGATTGTTGTGTACTCTTCGGTGAAGACTTTCTTCGTGACGTAGCTGATTACGAGAAAGATGGCAACCGTCAACGTCCAGCCAACGATTTGCATGGTTTTGGTCATCCGGACGATCGTAAACCGAGTCTGGTGCAGGTAATACCCAAAAACTACGCCAAACAACCACGCGGACATCCGGGCGTGCGTTGAGTAGTACGTTTTTGCTGCCATCTCAGCATCACTCGCATTCAGTCGATAGTCGTTGTCTGTTATGGTTCCAAACACCCAGCACATCGAGATCAGCGCCAACAGCACGATCACGCCAGCGAACCGTTGACCAAACTTCCACAGCGGGATCAGAACCAGCGGAGACAGCAGGTACAGCTGCATGTCCGCCGAGATGTACCACGTGTGTGCGTAACACATCTCGGAATGATCGATGTAGTTGTGGAAGAAGAGGAGCAACTTCCACCAATTCTTGAAGCAGGGGTTGATCTCTTGCGAGATTGCTTCGTAGAAGTTCCGGTCACCAAAGCGAGTCGTGAAGGCTAGTGTGAACAGCAGCAACGCTGCGTAAGCCGGAACGATTCGGATGATTCGTTGCAAGTACAACCTCAGAAGGTTGAGCTTCTTATCCTGATCAAGCTCGCGGAGCACCTTCATAGCGACGAGCATCCCGCTCAGCAGCAGGAACGTATCCACCGCCTTTTCACTCAGCTTGAAGAGCAGAACTCCAAAGATCGAATTTCGGTACTCGACCAGCATGACTTGGTTGACCGTTGGCGTGACCAGCGTTACATCGTGAACGTGGTACATAATTATACAGAACATGGAGAGGGCACGAACTCCGTTCACGCAGTCCATCGTGCCGGACTTGGTGGTACTCTTAGGGGTCATCTCGAACAGCTTCTTCATGTTGGCGTTCACGGAGAACCGCTTTATACAGGGTGGAACGTCTTCTTGGAACCCGCTGAAAATGACGTCAGCAACAGTTGCCGATAGCAAGACCGCTCCGTAACAAGAAAAAAACACGCTGAAAAGGTAGTTCGTTATCTCATGATCGACTCACCGCCTCAAAACTCACATCGCAACAACGGTAAGCGTTGAAAATGGCTTCTCCTCATCCCGAAAGCAGTACAGTTTCAAATCATTCACAACCCGCATCCCCCGCGTCCGTAGAAACGAGTTCGCCAGCAGCCTAATCAGCCGTGGTCTGCAAACGGCGGGCATGCAAACGCCGTACCAAACGGGATCGACGTTCAGCTCCAGCACGCCCACGTCGACCTCCAGCGAACAGTGCTGCCCGGCTATGGCGTGATACCGGGCGCGACGGCACTGGTCGTAGTTGCCGACTTCGTACGTATTGCCGAAGAGGACGCCCGCCGGGACCTTGCCCCACGAGTCGTAGACTGCGAAATTTGATGGATTTATTAACGTTGAAAGTTTGAAATTGCCTTACTCACAGTTGATTGCCCACGGTTCATCATTTTGTAGGGATTCAGAAAACTTTTCTAGTTGTTTCAAGCAGATTCTATCGGAGCGACTTAACGAAGTGTTGCTAAACTTTGAATCTTGATCGCCCAGGTATTGTACAAAGGCCAGGGATAGGTTAAATAGCTCAGGTTTCGAACAATTTCCGTGTAGAACAAACCAAAGTAATGAAACTGCCACAAGACGTGCCATAGCTGCAGTTTGAACAAACTGTATTGCTTATAGGAGCAAGCAAAAGTGCTGATAAGAACTTGGTGTAACCGATTGAATTTCATGGATTAGTCGCTAATAAGTTTTATCCCTTTCACACCCGAACTCTTGTTGGCAGCTTATTATTTTAAATATGAATTTATTATAGCGGTATATTCGACTTTTGATTCACTTTGATTGAGACCCACATTTGGTCGTTTTCGAACATTTTATTTTAAAGTATTTTTTTAATTTGCTTAAATTATGTTAGGGGCATTTCCCATGACCAAAGAAGTCATTTTATGTCATTGGTTTTGGCAGCTGTACGTAAATATTCGAAAATCTGTAACTTTTGAAGAGATTTTTTGATCGATTTGGTGTATTGGGCAAAGTTGTAGGTATTGATGAGAACAATTATGAAAAAAAGGAACACACAATTTGTTTTGAAAATTTATTCAATTTAAATCATTTTTTTTACAAAGAGTAAATTTCTCAAAATTTTGGATTTTTTTTATATGTTTGAGGGGACAGATAATCGCAACTTTTGAGAAAAAGAGAAGTATGGACAAAAAAGTTATAATTTTTTGAAAATGAAGGGTTTTTTTTTGAAAAAAAAAAACACTTTTTAAAGTAAAATAAAATCTGCAATCAAAATGTTCTAAACAGTTATTTTTATAAAGTTCGCCGTTTTCAAGATAAAGCCACCTTAAAAATCAATTTTAATTGAAAAGTCACGTTTTTAGATTTATTATAAAAGTTTCCATGATTAATAAAAAAAATATTTTTCGGAAAGTTCAGAAAATTTCCAATAAAGACATTGAAGTCTCATCAAAACATTCAATATTTCAGCAACTTATGGTCCAATTTTCAATGTTGATTAAATGATCGTTTTTAATTTTTCCAAACGTGGAACAAAGTTGAATATTTTTTATAATTTAAATTTAGGTGTAAAATCTTATTTGCAATCCAATGTACTTCGTGTTTCGTTTCCATTTTATAGCATCACAAAATACTTTTTTTACTTGTTAAAATCATGACCTTTTCAACCTGCAAAAGTCATGCCCAATCTTGATCACCTCAGAATTATTCTTCGTGAAAATCACACAATTTCCTAGAAATTAACTTTAATGGTCATGAAAATGGTACTCACAAACAGGGTTGCCAGGTTGCCATATAAATCTGGCGTTGGCAGATTTTTTGAGTGACAATTTGAAAAAAAAAATACATTTCTTCCGGATTTTGTTAAATTGATGTATTTCTGTTAATTTTATGAAGCTTAAATGTATAACAAGTGAAAAAACACTATTTTTGAACACAATGTTGCTCATAACATTGAGAAACGGGCTTGCCAGATTTTTTTCAGATGTTTTGCCAGATTTTTTCTGTTCAGACCTGGTAACCCTGCTCACAAAGTTCCACCAAAATGGATTTTTCTAATTGCAGAAAATTGCGCATTCTCAGGTGAATTGCTCCAAGCAAATGTCCAAAGGGGCATTCTTACGCAGAGCTACCAGTTCAAAACTAGAAAATCTGGCAAAGTATCGATTAAAATCTGAAAAAAAATCTGACAGGTGAAAATTTAACAATCCTGAATGGTGAAGGGAAGGGAAGATAGAAATTAATTCAAAAGTTTTCAGAATTGATGGTTTAACTGAAAACTTAAATTTACATTTTCTTTGAGAAAAACACATTCTCTTATTTTTATTTTTTATTATTATTCATTCATTTTAATAAAAACGTTGTTCAAAATGGGCATAAAGTGAAAAATCTGGCAAACCTATCATTATCTGGCACAGTGAAGGGTGAATCTTTATTCTGGCTGACACTTGAAAAATCTGGCATTCCCAAATTTATATGGCAACCTGGCAACCCTGTTCTTATGCAAAATTTGGTGACATTTCCGAAAAAAAATATTTTCCATAGCAAACTTCAAAATACTAGTCAAAATGGTCAATCTTTGTTAAACACTAGTGACTCGTAAAGAACACATTCAAACTCATCATTTATGCATTAATATTTTTGTTTTTGTTTGTTATATAAAGCATTGGTTGTCTATAAAAAGTAACCCTGCAATGTTACAAAAGCACGTTTTTTTTTTTCTGAGTAACATTGGTTATAATTCCCTTCAAGCAATTTCCAAGCAACCTAGGCCATCAACCATCATATAAACATGACGAAATCCAGCCTGCAACTCGCTAGGATCACCATCTCCATGCGGATGCGAATGTGAAATATCCTCTCTTGGTTATTATTCAGATTCAGGTTATTGCAGATTCGAAAAGAACATTATATTAATTTTCTATAAACATGTCCCTCGATTTTTGACAGCTGGGAATGGGAAATGACAGCGATTTTTAAACTATGTTTGCCCTTTTTATCAAAATTTTGATTACGACGTCAAACCAGGCGTCCAATTTTGCTCAAAAGAAAAAAAGAAAAGGGTCGTACCGCCCCACCGGCATGAAATATCGAAAAATGGACGTTGGATATGTTTTCAGGGACCAAAATTACCCCTATGGACAAAGGAGGAGAATGACCCTCTTTGGATTTTAAATGTTCTATCCAAATACATACACGGAAAAAAAAAACATTTTAAAAGTTAACTTAAAGTATGAAGCAAAATACTGATGGTTGTTGGTATTTTAGCAACAATGTTAACAAATACATGTCAGGTTAAGGTTCTTAGTATCAACCGCTAAGCTAGAAATCCTGAAGTTAGCACTAAGCACCACTTTAAATTCAAGGATACATCTGGTCGGAAGTAAATCTCCCATTTTCTCGAATCCAGCTCAAACTTCTTCAACTAAAGCGAATATCCCTCCCTAGCTCAGCAAAGTCGTGACTTCAAACGCGAGTAAAAGCCCCCTTCCGTCGAGAAACATTTGTTTGTTTGGGCGTCACGCCAAATCCCGCACTCTTTTTTTCTTTTTTCTTTTGCTCGTTCCGAGCTTCCAGAACCAAATTGGATGAGGCTGGCGATAAGCACTCTGCGTCTGGCGTGGCTTTGATGTGGAAGAAAAGAGCAACGGCTCAAGTTTGACGCGGGATTGAGCTTGGGCGGTGAGCTGGGAGGGAAGTTGCACAGAAAAAAAAATGTAGAGATGAAGTTTGTGCCAGTCATCAACAGAAAAATACAAGTTTTACGAAGGCTATAAGCTAGTCATCAAAGGAAGAGGACTTACTTTGTTAAAAGACAATTTCAAACATCAAACAATCCAAAATGCTATTCACAGTTTGGGCAAATCAACTAACCTTGTCAAAAATCTAATTTAATAAAAATTTTAAACATTGGGCACACTGGCTAGTCACCAATCAAATTGGACTACCCATATTGAAAACTCTTAAAGATAAGGTAAGACAAACTAATTTCATAGGTTTAGAATACCCAAGTAACAATTTAAGTTTTTTTACTTTCTTAAAGATAGATTCAAGTTATCTTAGCCAAAAAATATCATAAAGCCAAACTTTCTCCAGAACAACAATAAATCAGCGTTAAACCTGAGTTAAGAGCAAAGTGGACTATTTTAGGAGGTTATCAAGAGCGTTTATGCGGAGTAATTTAAAACTAAGCAACTTTGACGTTGATTTTTACAATACTCTGCAAATGCTCTTTATTGCTATTCTAAAACTTATTCTCAAGCTTCAAAAATTTATAACATCATAGAAGAGATCTTCAAGACTGTAATAAAGTGAACTTAAACTTATTTGCTCTCGTTGATGATAAAAAAGATTTGTCGAAGAAAAACCAGTTCTGAATTTTATTTCGTGAAATCCATTTAATCTTTTCGAAATTAATTCACAAATGGCCGATGAACTTAAGCTTACACCGATAATTATATTATAATAACCAAATAAATATAACTGTGACTTTACGCAGCCATTTGTATCGTAAAATTCTTGCCATAAAAATTTCACTGATCAATTTTCTTAGATGCCTCGAAAAAATATGCATCGAAGGTATGAATCTTTCAAAATTACTATGATTTGTAATTTTTAATGGAACAATTAATTCTACATCAGCAGAAAAATCAACATGGCTTCCGTTTTTGGGCGTTATTTTTTCATGTTAATATGGCTGATCTCATCAAATCTATTCTCTCTTACTCAAAGCAGTTATTAGAGCTATGTTTCTTGAGAAGCTCTTGTTCAAGATTAAGTAAGAACATGTAGACTGCAGTAAGCTTTAATGCGGTTTTATCGCAGAGTAAAACGCGTAGTATTGCGACCGTAGCGCATGCACATATTTGTTTGCAGGAGGTAGATCCGAAAAAGATTTTTGGAAATGCTTTTTTGTCGTTGGATTAAAACAATGGTGTTAATTATTTTTCAAATCTTTTTATTTATTCATTGAACGGCCGCGACTTTTGAAGAAAACACTGATCTCGCACTTGAATCTAAATGTAAGGACGGGTACTGGACACGGATTCACCGGCAGGTTGGTGTTTTGCTCGCACCTTATTCGACAGCCTTGACGAGAGCCTTGGCCACTTCAACGGCAATTCAGCCTCGGCGCGTTCCACATCAGTAGCGGCCGACGAAAGTTTGCCCTGGGCGCCGGACAGGAGCTCGCGGCACGCACCGGCATCCAGATCCTCAACCGGGTGGGCTTCTTCGGCCAGCACCTGTCGAAAAAAAAATCACAGGGAAAAAAAACGTTGAAATAACGAACATTTTTAGTCACAGTAATCAACACGAAACCAATAAAAACACTAGCACTCCGTGGGACATTTTTCTCCATTCTCGAAACGCCTAATTCTGGTCCGGATGCGTCGTGCCGATTTTGCGTGTCGGAGAGGTCACTAAACTGACTGACTGTACGAATATTCAGTGATTTGACAGATCAAGTTCAAAGACTCTTGAATTATGCTTTCATTAAACGGAGAAGTTTTAGTTCAGTTTTAAGGCAGTTTTGGCAATGTAAAATGGTCTTAAAAATAACCTCTCTGGGATAACGTCAAGTCAAACAACGAAGAGTGGCATAAAACTATGTGTCATGCTTCTAAAGTGCTCTTGAAGATACTTTTAAGAGATTTCTATCGTAAATCTTTAAAGTTTTGTTCAATATCATCACAACACCGAGTAGCAAATTTTAAATCTTTTATAAAACCTGCTAAGAAGTAGAAGCATTTTGCTTGTTACTTGGGTACTCTTTGCCAACTATAGAACAAATCAAAATAAAAGATTAATTTTGGGCAAATCGTGTCATTTGTTAGTCCCCACTAGAATAGGACTAACCATGACAGAAATCAAATTGATTTTATTTTTATAATATAGCAAATCAGATCATTGGCTAGTCATACCGTTACACAATCAATCAATCGATAAAATATTTAGATTTTTGAGCAAATCACGCCGTTGGCTAGTTTCTGACAGATTTGGACTAACCTGACTAACATTTAATAAAATTTTCAAGTCAAATTTACTCTCAGAATTGCAACTGTGTCTCCATCGTCTCAGTATTTCACCAATTCTCGCCACAAATCCCCTCCTCACTTGGGTCCAATCTTGCGCTGCGCCATCTCTCGTCCGGATTTTGCTCGTAATGACTTCCAATATATCCAACACCAAACACGTACAACGAACCACATGTTTGTATACGTCTCAGCGCGTCAAGCCCCAAGGAAAAGCCCCAAAGTCAATCGGAAGAACTTTGTCAAAGTGGTGGAGATGTTTGCTTCCCCCTTCTCCCTCCACCAACTTACACAGAATAGTCGCTCCCCGGAAAAGGCCGGAAAAGCGATGTGTAAATAAAAGTGGTAGATTTTCCCTTTTTGCCGGAAGGCTTCCACCTCCCGTCAGTTAATCTTGAAGGTTCGTCGTGTGAGTTCTTGTCAGGGCGCTGCGGCTTACAAGAGTCGAGAAGTGATTGGGTGCCACCCTACGCAAATACCGAGCGCTTGCGAGTGATGGCGGGATAACAGCGTCAATATTTGACGGGAATATCAATATCGGATGGGCGCTGTCAGATCCAAGCTCGAAGAAGGGCCAAATTGGGAAACAGGGATCGATCACAAAGTGGGGACTAAATGGACACGAGGATGGAAGATCCATTTGAAGCGAGGTTCAGAAGGAGGACGGGAAAAAAGAAAAGTTACACTCATAATTGGCAGGTGGTGAAAGGTGTTTAACCTTCGTCAGGGTTGGAACGGGGGAAAAAGTCAGGTTTAATCTGTTGTAAGATTTGGTTCTTGACAGGACCCATGAAAGAGAAAGGATACACGATTAGATTACACCAGATGATGGACAGGGGAAATTAAGGTCGGAAAGGTTGATGTGGATCGCCAAAGGTTTAGCTGTTTTAAGTAGAAAATCATCCTCCTCTCACCTTCAACAATGTTTACAAAAATCAGAGTGCGAAACAAACCATAATTTTTTTTTTTGAGGAAAGGCTTTTAATGAGATTAAAACTTTTAACTAAATTTGAAAATTATGTTCAAATGGAAACTTTTTAGATTTTTATCTAAAACATCTCCATCGACATCGTTGAACATCAACTTGCGCTTCAAGACGAGTTATGTGCAAACATGCAACTTTTTTTTCCAAAAACAGTTTGTATATATTGTATTCTATGTAGCTGAGCTTTGTAACTGCCCTAGTTCTCCATACAAACTTATATACGATGTTGCTCGTTTCTTGTCATTAATTTTCAATATAATAATTTTTAATCGAACTTCAACACTATTTGTTTCTAATTGAGGCTGGTTAATTCATTCAAAGTTTTTGTTTTATTTCACTAGTTTCAAGCCGATAATGTTACAAACTGTGTTATTGCTGTTTTAAAAATATTGTACATGAAATAAAAAATATTAAAAATATGAGAAAAAAAGTTTTTCCTTTTTTTTTTTTGAAAATTACCTTTAAATTCTAGAAAATAAAAATTGTCTAAAAGGACATTCGAGTATTTTCATATTATTTTTCTTAACATTAAAAAATATTTATGAAAGAATTGAAGCTTGTGTTGAGAGTCTTATTTTAGACATCAATAATTCGCAGATTTAATTTTTGCTAGATCATTTATGGTAGGTATTTTATTTACTAACATTTAAACTAAATAAAAGATAGAATTTTTGTTCGAAGAACGAATTCTATAATTTTTAACATATTTATCTTAATATTTCTATCAAATTAAATGATGAATCTTAGTTTAGGTAAAAGTTTATTTGTGTGGATAAAAATATAATTTCGATTAAATACTGGAATATATCAGGGTAATTCTCTACCAACTCACACGAAATCGGAAAAAGTTGCCCCGACCCCTCTTCGATTTACGTGAAACTTTGTCCTTAGGGGTAACTTTTGTCCCTGATCACGAATCCGAGGTCCGTTTTTTGATATCTCGTGACGGAGGGGCGGTACGACCCCTTCCATTTTTGAACATGCGAAAAAAAAGAGGTGTTTTTCAATAATTTGCAGCCAGAAATGGTGAATAGATAGAAATTTGGTGTCAAGGGGACTTTTATGTAAAATTAGACGCCCGATTTGATGGCGTACTCAGAATTCCGAAAAAACGTATTTTTCTAATCTAAATCTAATTTTTTCTTGTATATCAAAAAACGGACCTCGGATTCGTGATCAGGAACAAAAGTTACCCCTTAGGACAAAGTTTCACGCAAATCGAAGAGGGGTCGGGACAACTTTTCCCGATTTCGTGTGAGTTGGTAGAGAATTACCCAAATGAAAAAAAAAAACAAAAAAAATGTTTTCAACCAGAAAGCTTAAGCTTGAATTAAAAACTACTATATTGAAAAAATTTAAAAAAAAAACTGCATCATTTAAAACAGTCAAAATTCAATAAGAAACAAAATAAAAATTAAAAAAAACAGAGAATGTTTAAAAATGAAATTAAAAACAAAAAAAATCTAAACTATCAGAAAAATTCCAAGATTTTAAAAAAAATAAAGAGATTTTAAAAAACATTTTTAAAAATCACAATTAATTTTTTCCAAGATTTAGAATTTTCTTTTTGAAGGTTTAAAAAAAAATATCAATTCACGAAATTATCAAAATTATTAACACTTGTAGCACCAACGGGGTCAAAACTTAAGCACCAAGGGGGTCAAAAAAGTTGGAAATGCAACTTCAACCCGCTGTATCTCGGCGAAAACTCAACCGATTTGGATGATTCTTGTTGCATTCGATCCGGAAGAATGTCAAGAATCACCTCAAGTAGATCCAAAACAGATGCGTCTACCTTAAGTTATAATAAAAAAGGCATTTTCATCTTTTTTTCCAAGGGTTGTATGAGCCGGTGAAAATGCATTTCCAACTTTTTTGACCCCGTTGGGGCTACAAGTGTTAAAGTCTATAAATAAAATCAATTGATTTTAAAATTTCAAAAAAAAAATATATAAAAATATCCAAGGATTTATTAAAATTAATATTTCAGAAAAGGTATTGAAAATCCACCAATTTCCAATATATCAAAAATATAAAGTTACATTAAAAATTTTTAAAGCAATTTGAAGATAAAATTTAAAACCATCAAGGTAGATTTTTTTTTTAAATTGAAAACTAAAATAATTTAAAAAAAGTTCAAGATTTTGTTATATTGAAAATTTGATTTGTAGTTAAAATTAGCAACGTATCAAATGACAATAAATTGATAAAAAAAAATGTAAAAAACTAAAATTTAAGAATTTAAACAAGATATTTATTTTTAATTTATTTTTAATTTAGGAATTGAAGAGCTTTTAATTTTTATAATTTTAAGAATTTTTGAAATTTTTCAGATTCATACATTTATTTTTTTTTCGAATTTCTGATGATTTTGAATTTTTTGTGCTGTGCATTGGAATTTCATAAAAATATCAAAATATTTTAACCCAGCCCTAGAGGGTGACGAGCGGGAATTCCCGGGAAAAATTTCCCGGGAAATCGGCCATTTTTGGACCTCTCGATTCCCGGGAAATTTGGGAGTTGCGTTGGAGAATTTGAACGGTGTGCGTCGCGGTTATCACGCAGGATTTTCGTTGCCGTTCCCGTCTCTGTTGTCCCCCTGATTGTGTGTGTATTTCGATCCGGGTGGTTTCGCGTTTTCGCATTTTATTTCGTTTTATCTTTCCACAGCCGGCTGTCTAAGATTAAATCATTTATGCTAAACTCAACACCAAATAATCGGGAATAGTCTCATCCGCATACTCCGACTGATTGCCTTGAGAATGCATAATACATCACACCATTAAACGAAATTTATTGATTATTGGGTCGCATCATCATCCTCTATGTTGAATCCTGGCCATTACCCTTACCCACTAACAAAATCCCAAGTAGAAGTAGTTTTCCGGCACACGCGGGGGTGTGGATATCGTATAGAACCCACCCTTGGTAGCAGCCTGTGCTAACTAACATTCCCGTCCCATTCCCTCGATATCTACAAACTGACATGGCGGGCGCCGTTGGTGGCCAACGACTGTTCCCTATTCGCACCGGCTCTAGTTTTGATGATCGTGATGTTTTATCTATTCAGCGCATTCATGAATGCTGTTGATAAGGGAAACATCATTTGATCGTTGAAGCGTGTGACCGGTTGTGCTGATGGGATATTATGGTCCTGTTCAGCAACGGAGAAGGACAACCATGGGTGGTCTCTCATGCTCTCATGCTCATGCTCTAAATCTAATTTTTTCTTGTCTAAAGGACGATTCCTAACATTTTTAACATACTAAGATTTGTTCTTTTATCAAATAAAATTATTCATTCTTGTTCAAGGACAAGTCTATATGTCCTAATTTCAAGAAAAATAAAATAAAATATTTATTTAAAATTTAAGTTCCTGGTCGAAGACATGGAGAAACAACAATAATAAATCAAATTTCAAGCCATGTTTTCAAAATTTCTCAACAAAGTATCACAAAGGGTATGACAACAGTTATGCTGCTGCCAAAAGTTTTAAAAATGCCTAAAAATTCATAATAAAATCTCTTCAAAAACAATTGGTTAGCTTAGACGAATGCAGATTTTATGTAAAGTTCATGATTTCCTTCAAAATATACTCAAAATATAGGGTCAGATAAATAATGTTTTGTTAAAAACGTTTTTTTAACGATCTTTAAATATCTTTTGCACAACTTTCATATATTAGTTTTTTTTTAAATAATGGCTTTTTAATCTTTTCACAAATTTTGAATTGTGGGCCAAAGAAGTAAAAAATAAGGAAAGAATATATTTTTTTTTAATTCGATAATTAGAATAAGCTAAATAGTTTTCCTTATGATTCAAAATATGAATTTAATGTTTAATATAAACCTATTGAGTAATTATAATTTAATGAACATTTCTTCCTTTTCGAATAACTTTATTTTTATCCTGACTTTGAAATTTAACTTATATTGGCCTTATTTGAGCAGAAACTTGGAATAGAGACCACAAAAGACCCGGGGTCGTTAAAGTGGATTGCTTTTTTTGGCCTTATTTGAAAATATTTTTTTCAATGCCCTTTAATATTCAAAACGTTCAATTTTAACACAAACCGAAGAATTGTTGACATTCGTCTTCTGCATAGACGAAGCAATGAAGGTTTTTTTTAATAAATTATGCTTACTTATCTTCATCCTGACATAGAGTGTTGTTGAAAGTTAGCTGTGATCCTAGAATCAATATTCAAATTACCTGAAATGAAAAAAAGAGAAGTTAGTTAGTTTTTTAGTTCCAAGGTTTATTTTTGTGTGAAAGTTTAAAAAGTTTACTATTTCAACTACAAGTTCTTTTGAAATATGATATTTGCAGCAATATGCAAGAATGTGCTGTGGAAAGGCAATGCTCAGTACCATAAACGTAAAGAATAGGGAGGCACAACATGGTCGATATTTCAGAACAATGTTTTTTGTTTTGGGTTGCATTCAGGCCCCTAAACAACTCTCATGAAATTTTGGAGTGATTGGTTGTGCCTTGCAATTCAATGTTGTATTGGTATTTGTTAGGAAAAATAACTTTTTCACACGTTGTGTTATTTTTATTTTGCTTTACAATTTTTTTTCGCAGAAAAAACACAATTGCATTAAAATTGAGAAAATTCTCCAAAAATTTCATGCAGAAAGTCTGGTGCTATCTTGCTCCTGGCAAAAGATACAGCTTGTTAAAAATAGTCTAAAATGCAAAAATAACGTTTTAGACCAATTTGGAGAACACCCTATCTTTTGACAGCAATAAGTTTGCGTGATTCTGTCTTAGGTCAAGTTTTAGGGATTTTTTAATGTTGCAACTTAAACTCTATAAGTTGCTCTAAATTTGTTCTTTGAGACTGGATCAAAGTAATTAATTTTGTACTGAGTAATTGATGACCATTTAAATAACTAGAATCCACTTGTAAAGAACTAACTCCAAAATCATTCCAAACTATGCAATTAATTCCCAATTAATGTTTCATTAACTGTCTGTCTACTCTTAAATTATCAGTTTAGCGAAAAGTCATTTGATTTAAATCTCTTTCAATCAAAATTCACCCTTTAAAAGAGGGGTCATTTTCAAAGGGATCACTTCCAAATCACTCCAACATCAAAGAAGCACAAATTTCACCCCTTTTCACTCGAGTACCTCTTCTTGACTTGAAAGCAATCACAATTTCTCGCGAATTTCCCGATAATTGTCAACTTCTAGACTTTGTGAAAAACTTCGTTATCCTGTCCGCGAGTTTTCTTTTTCTTTCAAAATTAGAAGCCCCCTCTCACCGTCGTCATTTTCACGCCGAAAAAGGTGCCAAGAGCCTACATTTTAAGCACTCTGGTCGGTTTTTTGATAAATCGTTGCGTGAATAATTAATGGCCATAAATTTCACGTTTAACCTGCTCTCTCTCTTTTTCCCCCACCGATAAATTAGCGTATCGAGAAGTGTAAGGGGAGAAGGTGTGATGGAACGCCACCACCGCCGCTTTGTGGCCACTCCTGGACCATGATTTTATGGTTCCTGATGGTAAAATTTGGGGAAAGTGGCTTTGGATGTCGAAATTTTTACGAGCTTTTTTTCGGGTTTGTGGGGAGGAGCAGGTGTGATTTGCGTAAGTGTACAAAATGACGACGTTAATTTTATTTATTTTTTTCTCCCCAAATTTACGACCATGAAATTTGTTTGAAACGGATAAAGAAGGAAATCACGCCACTTATCGCTGTTAATTTTTTGGTTGAGTGGATTTATATCATTGAAATCCAGTGACTTTTTTTCATTTTTGGTTCATTTAATTCTGTTTTGTGAAAAATATCTTTCCAACAAAATTGTCATGTGCAGAATTCATGTTTTTGACGACAATCAAAACCAAATAATCTTTGGATTTGTACCCCTTTCATTGCAGATAAATCTCACCGAAGCAGAAAGAAATACAACAGCCCCAGACTAAAGGTTTCAGTTCTTCGCCAACCCCACAGCTAAGGCCACAAACTAAACCAATCGTCGTGTAGTCCCCTGGGACGATGCCATCTCTGGCCATTGTAGCAAACTGCTCCCTGATTCGCTAATCGACCACCCCCGTTCTTGGTACAAATCCCCCAAGCAATTAGTCGAACGAAAGTCGTTGATGCGTGTGAATAAACACTCACCAATGGGGTTGGCCAAACGAGCTCTCGACAAGCCTTATCCGAAGCATGTGTCTTGTACGATTTGGAAAGAGTTGCTGCACGCAATCCAGAAAAAGATTTTCGAGAAAACCAAATTGAAGAACTTTTCTGACGAACAGATTAACGGCAAAGTACAGTAAAACAAGCAGCACGTGAAGTGTGCAAATTGCAATGATAAACCTATAGCTAACTTTTGAGGGGCGATTTAACTATTTTGCAAATTAACTTCATTACAATTGGATTTTTTCTAACAGACAAGAAACCAAGAAAACAAGAAGACAAGTAGAAAAAATACAAGAAGACAAGACAAGAAGACAAGAAGACACGAAGAAAAAAATACAAGAATACAAGAAGACAAGAAGACAAGAAGACAAGAAGACAAGAAGACAAGAAGACAAGAAGACAAGAAGACAAGAAGACAAGAAGACAAGAAGACAAGAAGACAAGAAGACAAGAAGACAAGAAGACAAGAAGACAAGAAGACAAGAAGACAAGAAGACAAGAAGACAAGAAGACAAGAAGACAAGAAGACATGAAGACAAGAAGACAAGAAGACAAGAAGACAAGAAGACAAGAAGACAAGAAGACAAGAAGACAAGAAGACAAGAAGACAAGAAGACAAGAAGACAAGAAGACAAGAAGACAAGAAGACAAGAAGACAAGAAGACAAGAAGACAAGAAGACATGAAGACAAGAAGACAAGAAGACAAGAAGACAAGAAGACAAGAAGACAAGAAGACAAGAAGACAAGAAGACAGAAAGACAAGAAGACAAGAAGACAAGAAGACAAGAAGACAAGAAGACAAGAAGACAAGAAGACAAGAAGACAAGAAGACAAGAAGACAAGAAGACAAGAAGACAAGAAGACAAGAAGACAAGAAGACATGAAGACAAGAAGACAAGAAGACAAGAAGACAAGAAGACAAAAAGACAAGAAGACAAGAAGACAAGAAGACAAGAAGACAAGAAGACAAGAAGACAAGAAGACAAGAAGACAAGAAGACAAGAAGACAAGAAGACAAGAAGACAAGAAGACAAGAATTCAAAATTAAAGAATTCCTACAGTGCGTTCTTTCCAGAAAAGATACTGTTTCGGAGAACCTCAATTTTCCGGGCAAGCAACAACAGTCTAAGAAATACAACGTTCATAGAAAAGCAAACAATTCTTGCCCTGAAATACGTTGTAGAAACTGTTCGATACTGATCACATGATTGGATGTTCTCGTATCTTCCCCCCTCAACCCTACCATGTCTCGCAACCCAAATTTGACCTTTTTCCGGGGCAATGACGGCACTCCTACCAAAATCCACTACCCAAAAACTGTTTTGCCAGAAGCTTTCGGACCAGCTGCGAACTATAACAATAAATAAAGATTTATCCCGTGACTTTGCTAGAAAAAAGGACGCCGAACGAGCGTTCGACGGATGATTTTTCCGAAATCTACTCCGGCCAAAGAAGGAGAGCATAAGCTGCGGGGAAAACTGTACCAGACGAACACCACAAACAAGTCGAAAAGCTTCTTTCTAGATGAACGATTCTCCGAAACAACCGCAGAGTAATCTTGCGAAACTGCTGGTTGCCGGGGCGTGGGATTTCGCAGTGGTTCGCAAGCTCTTGAAAGCGAAAAATTGTTTGAAGGGTTGAGACAGGGCCAACTTTTGAGAGTTTCACCGGAGATCAGTTCATGAAATCTACAGAACCATTCCGCAATAATTAGCTGTTTGATTACCATAGCAATTTGCACACTTTACGTGCTGGAACATGTTGGAACCACTGACCCAAAGGCCATCAATACTACAAACCACACTCCGTGACAGCAGCAATATTGTGGTGTGGCCAGGAGGTCGGTCGGTTGCTCCGGTTGCCATCAGCCTTTGTGCTACATCTTAATGGCTTCATTTCTAATCCGAAAGTCATTAAAGCAAATAGAATGGCACAACCACACAAACAGAGTCACAACCGAAGCTTCGGCCACAAAATCACAAAAGGTTCCGTAATTTTATGAGATGGAAAGAATCGTTTCGGATGAGCTCTCTGGAACTCTGGCCTGGATTATGGATTAACCGGGAAACGAGGCTAGGAAGGGCTGAGCGTCTTTGAGCAGAATTGATTGCTGGAAGCATTCCGATTTAATTGAATGGGCTCGAATGCCACAGGTGAACGGCCCAGAAGTGACTTTGTGGGTTTCTCTTCCAAGAAATTTAAAACAGGCAAATAAAATGACAACATTCCACAGCAAGCCAATTTCATCCATCAGCTTCACCCGTTCCCACAGCAAATTTTCCAATGTTTTCCCACGTGATCATGTACCACACGAGAGTTTTCATATAAATTTCCCCGTGGTCATGTCACAAACCCCCCAGCCAGCAGCGGTGGTGGGCGTTCCACCTTGATTTGTTCATGTTCGAATACACCGGGGGAAACTGTCCACATGTTCCACGTGTATTTTGTGCCATCAGCCACGAAGCAGTTCAGTAGAGTTCAGTTCAGTGCGGGGGTAGTTTTTGGCAGCATCGAGTAAGTTTGTTTTGAATAAATTAGCTTCCAAAACAGAACAGAAATTTACATAAAACAAACCGCCGCTGCAGTCCCCCGTTTTTCCTGGGACTCTGTAGTGGAGAGAGAAAGCATAGATCTGTGACTAACAGAATAGTATACATGGATGAACGAGCTGTGGTTTGTGCTGACCTTAAACCTTGAATTGACGTAAGCACCGATTTTAGATTTCAGTATGTTTTGAGTGAGCCACTTGTGTTGAAAAGTTGTTTTTAATTTTTTACTTTGAAATGAAATTGCACGAAAGCATAATAGAGCAATTTCAATTGTACATAAAAGTCCCAATATTGACCATTGTCCTAAGTCCAATCCTTGGGAAGATACAGCGGTTTTAAAAATAAAAATGATGAAAAAACTGGTTTTTTGGTGGTTTTTGGTAATTTCTATATGACAGACTTGGTTTTTTAGTCTCGTAAATATTTTTACCGGAAAGCTCGTCCAATTTCCCATAAGTTTGTCTTTGACCACATTTCAATTGGATGTATGGCTTTACAGATATAAGTTTAATTACATTGCTCATAACTGTAAATGTAATATTTTTTTCAGTGTGGTAGAAACCGGGATAGTAAATAAGCTTACATTAATAATAAAACGAGTTAAATTGACAAGCTGTCAAAGACAAACTTATGGGAAATTGGACGAGCTTTCCGGTAAAAATATTTACGAGACTAAAAAACCAAGTCTGTCTTATAGAAATTACCAAAAACCACCAAAAAACCAGTTTTTTCATCATTTTTATTTTTAAAACCGCTGTATCTTCCCAAGGATTGGACTTAGGACAATGGTCAATATGGAGACTTTTATGTAAAATTGTCTGGGGAATCGATTCCCACTATCGGTTTTTGAAAATTTTGACGTTTAGACCACTTTTCAAAAAAACAGTTTTAGTAAATGATTTTTGTATTTTTTTTAGGAGAGACATACCATCCTGCATTTTTCGTCAGTCTTTTGGTAACATTTAAGGCTATTTCCTCAAAAACTTTGAGCGAAAAAAAATCGCGACATCACCTTGAAATTTATTTTTTAAACTTAAAAATCCAAAAATCTCATAGAAGTGGCGTGTATTTTTGTTTCAGTGTATTTTTTTTCAGAAAGCCCGTCCAATTTCCTACAAGTTTGTCTTTGACCACTTTTTGATACGATGCAACGGCTTCGAGATACAGTAATTTTTAAATTGCAAAATACAAAAATATTTAAAAACCTTACGCCCTTCTCAAATGTTATTTTCGAGTACTGTTGGCTCCATATACACAAAAATGGCTTATATAGGCCTAGGATAACATGTCTACAAAGTTTCATCGAAATCTGAGAGGGTCGGGTACAAAAGTACCAAAAAAAATCCTGTTTTGAGCTGTAAATGCTCAATAGGCTCGGTAGAGAAATGTTCATAGACCTTAAAAAGTATTTTACGAAAAAAATAAATGTTTTGAAAATTTGTTAACTATAAATATGAAAACAATGATAAATAAGATGAAAAATTTAAGATCTGGCAACCCTGTCTCAAGTTATGACAACTTAAGTGATATTTAGGTAATTTTTTGAAGCTGGATCTCATTTATTCGTATGTAAACTATGTCCAGATCCATCATCCGACCCATCGTTGGTTAGTTAATCGAAAGTCCTTTCCAATGAGAATTTAATTGTAGAAATCTATTAGAATCTTTTAGTAAGGAGTGAGGAAGGCATCAACCAAATAGGTGGACTAAGATAGTTTTTTTTTTAGTAAAATAAGATATTGAATGAAAAGATATTGAAAAGTGAATTTACAATTTATATTGAAAAATTCATCAATTTTTTTTTTTTCATAATGAATCTGTAAAATTGTAATCAAACAGCTCTCACTGTGTTCATTACCGTAATCTGGGGTGAATCGGGACTACAGTCTGAATAGGGACAGCAGTTTTTAGAGCACTTAAAGCTTTTAAATTTGGAAATGGATGTACACATATTGTTGGCCAGAGTCTGTTCTAACCGAAACCAACCAGAAAAATCAAAATATTGTGATCTAACATGGTTAAAACTGCTGTCCCAATTCGCCCCATGTGTCCCGATTGACCTCAGTTTACGGTACCGTGACATTGAATCTAATTTGAGCATGGTGACAAAATTAGCATTCCCACTCCCACACTTTACTTGCACCGCGTCCTCTCATTCGCAGTCACTCAGCTGTACAATTTATTTCGTTACCATTATTCAAAGACGCACAAACCCCGTGTTTCGATTCCAACTTTGTCGACAGCCGACATTCAAAAAAACTCCCAAAGAATCCAATTATGGTCCCACCCACGCACTCACACCAACACACTGCCCAAGTTTCGAATCCCCAGGTAATCTCTCCTGCTCTGACAACTTCATTTGAATGCTAATTTTCATTATCCTTTTTTTATTCGAGACTGAAACCGTTCGAAACCCGGGTGGTCGTCGAAAAGGGACTTGATATCGAATAATACACCCAATCGTTTTTAGGGTCGGGGGTTGGCAAAAGGTGCAGGTCGAATTCGAGTTCGTCTCGCTTGCCAGGTGCTTTATGGTATACCTTTTAGAGCAGATGTTCTGCAGCTTTGTTGTGTTATATTAGTTTTATAAAATTAAAAAAAAAAAGATTTTTTATCATTTAATTAGAAATTCAAAAAATGTGTTTTACTGGGTCATAAGATTATTTCCATCATTATTATTGCCTTCCTCACTGAGGTAAGGCTATAATCCTGCTCTAAAAATGAACTTTGTATAAAAACGTCGTAGACCCACTTTCATGTATACATATCGACTCAAAATCGAAAACTGAACAAATGTCTGTGTGTATGTGTGTGTGTATGTGTGTGTGTATGTGTGTGTGTATGTGTGTGTGTATGTGTGTGTGTATGTATGTATGTGACCAACAAACTAGCTCATGTTTCTCGGCACTGGCTGAACCGATTTGACCCGAACTTGTTGCATTCGACTTGGTTTAGGGTCCCATAGATCGAGTTTTATACAGATTGAAGTTTCGATAAGTATTTCAAAAGTTATGTATAAAAATGTGTTTTCACATATATCCGGATCTCGCTTAAATGTATGTAAACTATGTCCGGGTCCACCATCCGACCCATCGTTCGTTAGGTTATCAAAAGACCTTTCCAACGAATCCAAAACATTGAAGATCTGGCAACCCTGTCTCGAGATATGGCCACTTAAGTGATATTGATGTACTTTTTGAAAGCCGGATCTCACTTAAATGTATGTAAACTATGTCCGGATCCACCATCCGACCCATCGTTGGTTAGGTTATCAAAAGACCTTTCCAACGGGTCCAAACACATTGAAGATCTGGCAACCCGTTCTCGAGATATGGCCTCTTAAGTTATATTTATGTACTTTTTTTTATTCCGGATCTAAAAAATAGATGAAATTTGTGTACAACCCCATCATATCAGCCATTGTTGGTAATGAGTGAGGAAGGCTCCAACCACATAGGTGGATTAAGTTAGTTTTTTTTTTCAAATAGACTGAGAGGGTCAGTCGTATCGATTTATGCAAAATAGCAAAGACCCCTTCCATTTGGTCCTCTGACCTACCCCCACTGAAAATCCCTCTTTCAACCCCGCGAGAAAGCGTTTCACAATGTCCCCAAAGCCCACCTGCCGGCATCCAACAACAAAATCAACAACAACAGCTCTGTCGAGGACGACACAAAACTGGGGACCGTGTAGTTAGTAGAGCCCGAGAGTGTGGCTGATTTACGACACCCTGACACAAACATTCCACAATCTGCAGCAACGGGAGCTTTTTTAACACTCGAGGTTGGCTGTTCCTTAAATTACACAACCACCATACGAGCGCCAACCAACCCGTATCAAAATCTGGCCCACCAACAACTAAAAAAAGACAGAAAAAAGTTCATTTAAATGAAAATTTAGAGGGCTTTTTTCAGTTACACAACCCAACAACCACCAGTTTATTTTTTGTTGGCCCAGAGCCAACGAATCGAAAGTTTGGTTGTTTTACTTTACTCCTTTTTTTAAGGTTCTCTGGGTTCGCCCCTGATGCGACAAGAACTAATTGAGGATGATTTGGGGTGGAAAATGAATGCGGTTTTTTTGGGTGACGAAGTTTTGGGGATTGTTTTGAAGAAGAAAAACCCGCACCACATCACATTTTATCGTTTCATACAGGGGAGTGAAGCATGGAAAAATATTGGTTTTGCGTTCAATTTAATTAAATTGGTTTTCTATAACGCTCTTAGTATTTATCGAAAAATATCTTTAAACCAAATTTATCAATCAAATTTCAACAACATGAAAAAAATTGGTACAACTGAATGCATCAACAATAAACATGGAAATATCATGGTGGGTGTCGAGGCAAAGTAATTTTCAATCGTTAACAATGTTAGAGCATCATTTAAAATTTCTATGCGTAAATGTATAGTAATATGATTGTATTATTTTGTCCCATATTTTTGTAAGCAAGTGTTTGGCGATAATTTCTATTTTTTTACTGTGACTAGATTATTTCTCAAAAAATCTGTCCAGCAAAATCAAATCGGGTCGTTTTTTCCCTCAAATTTTGTTGAAAGTAGTGAATCCAAGTTTTATTTTAATATTTTTTCTTATTTCATATCATGCTTTTAGGTTGTAATGACCCGAGCTCGGGTAAAATCTAAGTAAAATTCGAAATAATACAATTATGTACTGTCAAATCAAAATCTTGGATTTTGTGAACCCTTGAAAAAATCGTTACTTAATCCACCTTTAGGTGGTTGGTGCCTTCCTATCATTTATAGTGATTCCAACCCCCCTAAAGCAGGGGTGTTCAAAGTTTTTGAAGGCCGGGCCAAATTTGAAGCTTAAATGAGCTTGCGGGCCAAATTTACAAAAAAGGCCATTTTAAAAAAAAAATACGTTGAAGTTTTCTGAAATTTCTGTTATTTTTAAAACACTTTCGTTAATAAAAAAATAATAATAGAAAAGACAAAATGTCACTTTTTTATCAGTATTGTTGATTTTATTGTTTTAGGTTTAAACAAAATTAAGTTGTATGAACTTTCAACTTGTATTTCCATTAAAATTCCATTTTTTTTATTTCGGAAATTGTGATATGTAATTTCAATGAAAAAATGTTACAAAATTTGTTAGGCTCCCGTAAAGTTGAATTTCAATCATTATTTTCAAAAAATTGTATTCTCGACGATAACACGTATTCATCGAAAACAAATTAAAATTCAAATTATTTTTGATTAAACCCAACCATGATCAAAATGATTCTGAACGCAGAGGAATGCATTTTAATGGATTTCAGCAAGTTGCACGTAAATTTCTTTGATATTTTGAAGTTTGTGAAAAAAAAAATTTGCCTTATTCGTCGGATTTCAACATTTTGTCTGCCTGAATCAAATGGTAGTCAATTAGATTCGTTATCCACCTGCAGGGATGGAATAATCGCAAAAAAATCATTTTCGCTTGCGAACTTTTTTCATCCGCGAAAGAGAGAGGAGGCAAATCACGCAAAAGAAAATCGCTGCTGAACCTCTCCAAGAAAATCAATCTACTGATGATTTTTTGTGAATTTCCTTGTCAGCACCACTTAAAAATATTTATTTCACTTTGTTTACACATATTGCCCATCTACAAAATGAGACAGGTCATTTTTCGACGTGTGACGTTACACTTGCAAGTGCAGTAGTGAAAATGATGTTCCGCCGAATAATCATGATGATGATTTTTTTAGATTCCTTTTACCGATTTTTCGTGCGCGAGAGAGGAGAGCCATGCTCCCTACGGATTTTTTCTCTTGATGATCTCCCAATGATTTTCTTTTGATGATGATTATTCCATCGCTGTCCACCTGTCATGAGTTTGAATCCCGAGGGAAGGTTTCTTAGTGCAAAGTAAATTTGATGGTCATTTCACGAAAAGTTTCATTATGACTTCTCATTAATAATGAAATAAATACTTTTTGCAATTAGCACAGATTTCTACCAAAGTCAAATTCGAACGTGTTATAAATATTTCCAAAAAATTTTGATGAAAGTTTTGACGATATTAACTAGTTTACTCAAATTGAAACGAAATTGTTTTAATTATTATGCTTATTGGACAAAATATTTGTGTCGTTAAAAGGGGATCAATAAATTAATCTTATTTTTATAAACAAAAAAAGATTAGCATAAAAATGTAATAATTCTAATTTTGAAAAAGTATAAAATCGCTTTACAAGTGTCAAACGGGCCATTTTACATGATCATTCAAAATGGGTCCGCGGGCCACAAAAAATCACCTCGCGGGCCACGTTTGGCCCGCGGGCCATACTTTGGTCACCCCTGCCCTAAAGTGTCCACATATTTATAGATCTCCCCTAACGTTCGCAGCACCTAAGAGGTCCTAATAAAAATAAGTGATGAGTAAAAAAACAGACTACCTACAGACTTTTTGTCAAGATTATACAGACACGGCCTTTGAGGAAAATGGCATCCCTCTACACGGCTTTTTCGTGGCGATCAGACCCGACCAGTTGAGGTTATGTGAATTGAGACCATTTTTTAAACTGCTTGTAATTTAAGATAGGCAAGTCAGATCTTGAAAATTCTTACTCCACCTAAAAGGTCTTCTCATATGCTTTCTAAAAATATATAACATGTGAGGGTTTCATGAAAAAACACCCTTTTTACCATAATTTTAATTTTATAATTTTAATTCATCCAAACTTTTAATTTTCTATAAGTTACAGCAATTTCACATAAAAGCTGGAAATTTTTGTTTACAAAACTTTTGAAAAATGGTTCAAACTGCAGTAAGTTATGAACAACTATACTAAAGGAAACTATGTATGAAAACCCAGCCCAATTAATTAGTCTTTAGGCTGATTCCAGTGACTGTAAAAATGCAGGGATCAAGTCTCCCTAAACGCACTTTTTTAAACAATTGATTGTAAAAATAGTATGACGATAAATTTAACATCAAATGCGTAAGGGTTTTGGAGTTGAAAAGTTTATCAAACAATTCATGTAAAAAAAATATTTTTTTTAATAATTTTTTAGTGTTTTCCATACATATCAAAACGAAGAAAAAAAAAGATCTCTTGGATGTTTTTTGCAGCTCGTTTTAGAGAAATGCGTGTAACTCAATCTAAACATTTTTTATTTTTTTTTTTTCTTTGTCATTGAGAGCTGCAGAAAATGGCATTCGTAACTCACTTTTGCCCAAAATGCATGTGCGACAAGATAGCACGACAACGACGAATGGCAAAACTTTTGCCAATCACTTTACTGGTTTCCGGTTGTAAACTTTTGCACGAGTAGAAAATTACACAGTTGTGGCAATATTTATCGCTAGCTTTCTGCAGACCAGAGAACTTCCGAAATGCTTTTTTTTCTTCCCTGCAACTTCCTGTATCCAATTAGACTTACAACACATCGCACGCTTTTTTTTGCTCTCTAACGAGAATATTTCAATTTCCACTCCAGCGAGCCATTAAGCTGGTTTGAGCGAGAAAAAAAAAACCCGGAAAATCAGTCGCGTTTTTACGATCAGGCCCGCAATTTTCCGCAGCCGTATAAATGTCGGGTTCTGGCTTCGGCCTCGGGACCACATTCGACCGAGTGAGTTATATTGCCCGCGGAGCAATTAAAATCCATTTCGGCGAGGCGGCGCCCTCGGCCAGGAAAAAAGGCAATAAAATTGATGGCTTTGAAGGTCCGAGTGGCCGCCGGCGGCCGTTTTTGAATGAAAGCTCTCCATTTTCTGGGGGAGCTTTTTTTTACGACGGTGGCGAATGAACACAAACGATGATGATTGTTTTGTGGGATTTTTTTTTTGTCGAGTGGGTTTCTGGTGGTAAATGCTTCTGTGTGGATTTCCTCCTCCTCAGGGGAAAAGTGTTTGAAAAAATTAGGGGATTAATGGTGGTACTTTGGGTGGATTTGGATTGAGTCAGATGGTAAATTGATCGATTTCTTAAAGACTTTGAGAGCGTTAAAATTGATAAATTAAGGCATAACTAAATATGTTTTCAATTCGATATTTTTTTTATTTTTAAGTGCCTTGAAATTTTTCCATAAAATTAAGTTTAAAAGCTTAACCTGACACCATGCCATGCTTACCAAGCACCGTCACCTGACACGTTTTAAACTTCTCCAGCAACAGTTTCACCCTTTCATCTAATTACGACCGCCAGAGTTCAAGCTCTGTTGAATAGAGTCTTAGTTTACCACTTTTGTCCTCCCATTTCAAAGAGTTGACCATCACTTCAATCTATGCTATTTCTCTCTTTGGCTCGTTCGAGTTGTTTGCTCAAAGTCTTTTCAGTAAAAGTTTCTTTCCCCTCCCCCTCCTCCCCCTCTATCACCACATAATTTTCCCATTCACTTCGCAATCACAAACGCCAAAGTTTTGAAGCCGAGCGCTTTTCCTGAATCCGACCTCATCAAAAATGAAAATTCTTGTCAACTCCTTTCGAGGAAGCACCACACAAAGTTTTTCCCCCCTTTTAAAGAGGTTTGGCTGTCGAGTTTGATCGAAAGCTTTTCCGGTTGAAGGGGGGGGGGGGAGAGGGGAGAGGACTTGTGTTATTTCTGTCGCTCCGCTTGTTTTCCTCCCAGCCTGAAAGAAGACCCGAGGCAGTAAAGGCAAAAGTCAACCTGAAAATATTTTCTTAATTGGCTTTCGGTTTTGGGAGCGTCCGGGGAAAATCAAAACGTGACTTGACTGCGGGGGGAGCTTTTTTCGAGAAGGAGTGTGCGTGAGAGTCACATTAACGAACGAACGACGATGGCTTGAGGGATTTTCGAGAGCGCAAAATATTGGATCGGATCTGTCGAAGCCCCCCCGAAAGAAATAACGATAATAAGGTGAATTCGTGACACGATTTTGGATTTTGGTGGCAAGGCTTGCGAGCGCCTTAAGGGAATGAGAGCCGAGATTTGAATTTGAATTTTTGGAGTCAATTTTGCTCGGGATGCTGGTAGGAGCGAAAATTGACGGCGTTCAACTTGAAGTGGGCCGACTTTGACAGGACGGTTGAGATGTTCTAACGATGATTTATGGGGAAATTTTGATTGAACGTTTTCTCAAAACTGATTTATTTCTAAATATTATAAATATTACATACAGTTGATGAAAAATATTTAACAATTATTGAGGTGACTGGAAAAATTCTACCTTATTTGTAGTACACTGATTTTGCATCTTTTGGAGTTTATTACCTGCAAAGAAATAAAAAAAAGGATTGTCCATTTAAACTGTTAAGTGACACCGTTTTTTTTTGCAAAACGACTCTTCTATGTATTTTTTGATTTGGTTGAAACTTTGTCCATGCATTTCCTGTGACAAAAGAAGCCAATTTGCATCATACAATTTTCCGGGCTAGTCATACAAAACGGGCATGTGAATATTAGAAAATCTGTATCTTAAGAAGGGATTTTCTGATGGATTTGGTGTATTCGACTAAGTTGAAGAACTCTTAAGAAAAGGTAGACATAGGGAAAAACTCCTTGTTTTATTTGAATTTTTATTACTGAAACTTAAATTCCCATTTATTTTTAAATGTTCAAAATGTTCGTGTGTTTTGAGCGTATAAAAAGGAGGGCATCTTTTGAGATAGAGTTTAGGACGGAGCAAAATCTGTAATCGGAGATATAGTTTTTTGCAGAAAAAAAAATATTTTTGGATTACATCTGAAATATTGTGAAACTTATGTTCATAAATCATTTTTAGATACAAAATTAAGTTCGCAAACGAAAATTACTTATCACATTTTTTGATAAAGTGGATCGTTTCCAAGTTATAGACATTTTAATATGATTTATTCGAAAAAGCTTCAATTGTTTTGCAATTTGAAAATACTTCATGAAAAAACCAACAGAAAATCAAGAAAATTATTCGAAAAGTGGGCTTCATTCCAAAAATTCATCGAAAATCCACTTTTCATCCTTGGAAGCATTGGAAAGAAGAACTATATATTTTTTTAGAAAATTCTAGGGTTGAATTGTTCTATGAGTAATTCTCCGCCAACTCACACAGCAGTTGCCCCGACCCCTCTTCGATTTGCGTGAAACTTTGTCCTAAGGGGTAACTTTTGTCCCTGATCACGAATCCGAGGTCCGTTTTTTGATATCTCGTGACAGAGGGGCGGTACGACCCCTTTCATTTTTGAACATGCGAAAAAAGAGGTGTTTTCAATAATTTGCAGCCTGAAACGGTGATGAGATAGAAATTTGGTGTCAAAGTGTCGAAAAAACGTATTTTTCATCAAAAAAAACACTGAAAGTGCCATTTTCCGTTACTCGACTGTAAAAAAATTTGGAACATGGGAAATTTAATGAACTTTTCGAATCTACATTGACCCAGAAGGGTCAATTTTTCATTTAGAACATTTTTTTTATTTTAAAATTTTGTGTTTTTTCTAACTTTGCAGGGTTATTTTTTAGAGTGTAACAATGTTTTACAAAGTTGTAGAGCAGACAAATACAAAAATTTTGATATATTAACATAAGGGGTTTGCTCATAAACATCACGAGTTATCGCGATTTTACGAATTTCTTTTTTTTTTTTGTAAAAAGTTGGTCGTCGTCGATCATGGCCGTTCATCCTCACCCGCGACAGACACTTGTGATGTTTACAAGCAAACCCCTAATAATTATATATCATTTTTTTGTAACTGTCTGCTCTTCAACTTAGTAGAACATTGTTACACTCTAAAAAATAGCCCTTCAAAGCTAGAAAAAACACGAAATTTTAAAATGAAAAATTTTGTTCTAAATGAAAAAAATGACCCTTCCGGGTCAATGTAGATTCGAAAAGTACATTAAATTTTCCATAAAATTACATGTTCCAAAAATTTTTACAGTCGAGTAACGGAAAATGGGAGAGTTTTTAAAACTTTTTTGTGTTTTTTTTTTTCGATGAAAAATACGTTTTTTCGGAATTCTGAGTACGTCATTAAATCGGGCGTCTAATTTTACACAAAAGTCTCTTTGACACCAAATTTCTATCTCATCACCGTTTCAGGCTGCAAATTATTGGAAAACACCTCTTTTTCACATGTTCAAAAATTGAAGGGGTCGTACCGTCCCTCCGCCACGAGATATCAGAAAACGGACCTCAGATTTGTAATCAGGGACAAAAGATACCCCTTAGGACAAAGTTTCACGCAAATCGAAGAGGGGTCGGGGCAACTGCTGTGAGAGAATTACTCTTTTAAAATTACACAGTTGCCGCGATAAACAGATAATGAATTGAGAAAATGAGATTTTCAAGGTAATTTCATAAAAAAAGCCTTTATTTCCAAATATTGGTACCTCGTCTTCAATAAGTCAAACATTTAATTTTAAGTATCGAACCTTAAGTGAATTTTGTCGATCTTTCGAAATATTCATCAGAAATTAACTTTTTTTAAATATAGAAAAAAAAATCTGATGAGACTAAAATTGAAAATGTAAAGGCTGTCACAAATAAATTCAATTTCTTATGTTAAAATAAATATTATTTTTAAACATTCGTTGCCACCATAATTTCACAAAAAATAGATGCATTTCTGTTAGGAAATGATAATTTGATTTAATTATTTTAATTGAAATAGAATGAAAAAGCTATTTAGCTTGATTTTCCAACTTTCCCTAAATATTTTGTTTATAAAATTACGTTCGCATAATTAATGATCGTGATCATTACTTATAGCCTTAATCGCTGGAAAACCATAGTTCTATTTGTCAACAAATTAAACTCAATGTATTTTGTTAATTGACAAAATTAACAAATAAAACGTTACTTAATCCAACCTTAGGTGGTTGGTGCCTTCCTCACATTTAAAAGGTAATGCTATCCAAAATAGGGCGGACCTTTAAGTGTTCTATCAATTTGACACATTATTCATTCATTCAGATTGGGTAGTCAGATCTTCATATTTCAGGGCACTTATGTGCTTACAACTTATGATAGAGTAGTCAAATCTCCAATTCAATTTGTGCCCGTTGGAAAGGCTTTTTAATTACCTATCCAAAGATAGGTCGCATGATATTTTTGGACAACGTTTTCATCAAAATTTCTGAGATCCGGCTTCGAAAAAGTGCATAAATAGCACTTAAGTGCTTATAACTTTTGATAGGGTTGTCAGATCTTCAATGTTTTGGACGCGTTGGAAAGGTCTTTAAATACCTTTCTTAAAATGTATAATATGTAAATTCTTACAAAAACCACGCTTCTTACAATTTTCCGGACTTTTGTTAAAATCGTTTTTTTAGCATAACTTTTGAAGTACTTATCTCAGTTGCATAATTTTAAATAGCGACTTATGGTACCCCAAGACGGATTGAATGACGCCAAAACGGACAAAATCGATTAAGCCAATGTTGAGATAATCGAGTGACAATTTTTTGATCAACATCCCACCACACACACAGACATTTGCTCAGAGTCGATATGTATACGTGAAGGTGGGTCTAGGAGGTCTAATTGAGAAGTTCAGTTTTCGAGTGATTTTATAGCCTTTCCTCAGTAAGGTGAGGAAGGCAAAAAGGAAATTGAGTAACTAAAAAATGTTTTTTTAAGTTACACAACTTTTTTTTCATGCAAAGCATTCTCAATTTGACAACACAATCCCCTCTAAAATCTCACCAAAATCCTCAATTTCCCGTTCAATCCCTGTCAAATCTAATTAACCTTCCGGGAGCTGAAATTCTTCCCAACGTTCACAAATCATACTTCATCCCCTCATCACACTGCGCCGTCTTGTTTCGCACACTTTCCACGGGAAAATCATTTCCCGGGACGACTCATTACCTGCCATCCCGAGGAATAAAACCTTCCAGGAGACGATGGTGACGGTTGGTTTGGATCTGCGGTGGATCCAATAGTATTAATTTAATACCTTTCCTCGGGTCTTCTCCCGACATCATTATTATTGGACTTCTCAGGTGAGGTCGACCTCCAGACGACGACGACCACGTGGCAAAAGTTCGTTAGGAGCGGCTTTCGCGCTGCTTATTGGATCGTAAATCAAAAAATGACCTGGATTCTTGTAAGAGAGGAAACATTTTGGAATCGGCTTTAAAGATAACGTTGTACTTTAATTGAAAAAACATGTTTCAGGTGGCTTAAACTTGATTGATTCTACAGATACACTAGACAGTTCCACCCCCAAACAATTTCAAATAAAAGCATATTCACTTCACTCTCACAGGAAAGGTGTCATCGCCCAAATTCCTGCTCCATCACAATCAATCCCATCAACCGAAAGGGACAGTGAAAAATTGCCCCCCCAATCCGAGCCTGTCTGCCGGAGGCCTAACCTGAATCCCCTGAAAGGTTGTCCGGGGGCGATGAGCTGTCATGTCGTTCGTACAAATTTATTATGAATAGCTTCATTTTCCGGCCCATCCCCTATGGGACTTCCCTCTCCTCACACTCTATAACTGTCAGCTACAACGACCGTCAACAGATTTCGGCATCGAAGCGTAAAGTGAAAGATGACTTTGCTGGAACTGAATTCGAACGTCGGTCGGTCGGTTGCAATTCTCATACCGGAAGGGAGACTGAATAGGAGGGGAGGAGGGAAGGAGGTCCGGTTTCTGTCGCTGACAAATATTGTATCAAATCTACTAGCCTTGGTCCTTTTAGCCTGGGTTGAGCCATAGACCAGAACTACCATCATGGGTTTCTTGTTGGATTCTTTAAAGTTTGTTGGTTTATGGCTTTTTTGAGGAAGGGTTGATCAAAAATTTAAAATTTCATTAATTTATAAATTTAAGTCAAGATTAAGATATGTTTCAAATAATGAGTAAAATTTTATGTTCAGTGTTTCAGATGCTTCATAAAGTCCGGTACGAATATCCCTACTCCCTACTAAAGTTGAGCCCTCAAGAGGGCACCCCATCCAGTTCAATATGTGTCTGTCCGTCTGTCCATACTGAGATATATTGGAAAACGCTTCTTCACCAACATCCGAAAGGTATTTTCATTTTATTTTACAAGCCAAGGATGAATGGTCCAGAGGAACCCACCTCCTTGCTTTTCCCGGAAGATGCTGCTGCCTCCATTACAGACAGACTTCGCTTCGCTCCAGTTATTTTTCATGACATATGATACAATTTTATATTTATGGCTTTTTCTCGCCCAACTTTTCCTTCACCCGAAAGGGGAGCTGGGGTGGGTTTCGACTTTTCACCATCTCTCTATCATCTGACGAGTGTTTAAGATAAATTATGCATGGAATCTTTCATGTTTCTCGAGAGTATCACTTTCTTATGCAGCATCTTGCAAGACCGCCGACTTTGGAAGTCGAGTGTCCCGTGTGGGAGACAGAAACTAGGGAGACTTCTTCTTAGACCCGATACCACAAGTGCTGGGAAGACGATACCCGGTGAAGTCCTCCCGTGTTTACTTATTCAGCCGGGCTGGCAAGTCAGCCGGGCGATAGTTTGTTTCCTAGAATAAACGTTGAGGGAAGAGAAGATGAGACGAGCTTAGTCTCGAAGAAGTTGAGACCTGGTTGAGGACAGGTGAGCTTCAGTTTATCCTTGGAGTTTTACTCTGAAGAGTCTTGCGAAGAGGCGGGGGTTTAGGACTAATAGACTACAGCTGGGGTGAAAGTCAAAGTGCCGTGGCATAGTTCACTTTCTTTGAAATATACTTTTTGAAGAGGTGCAATTTCAAAAAAAAAATACATTGCACTTGTATTTTTTTAAGCTCTAATTGAACAAGTATTCAAAATGCTTGTGCTTCAAAATGCCATGCCTCTGTGCTCTCTTGTACTTAGTTTATCTGGGTTCCTCTCTAGTTAGCATAAGAGAGCACAAAGACATCGAAAAACACTGATGAATTGTTCAAAATGGTGAACAAATGGCCCAAAATAATGAAGAAAAGTTGATAATGTTAATTTTTTATGTGTTTTCTTTCAAATGATGGACCAAATTTCAATACATTCAAAATGTTGAGCAAATGTTTAAGATATTGAGCAAAATGTTAAAAATATTGAGCTAAATGTTCCAAATGTCCAAAACGTTCAAATCGTTTAACATGTTTTAATTATTCAAAATGTAAAAAAAAAATGAAAACAAAATGATCATAAATTCTAGAGTTTTTTTTTGAATAGGTCCTATAAACATATGAAAGACAATAGCTTATAGGACCTTTTCAAAAAAAAAACTCTAGAATTGTTCATAAAATGTTCATAAAATGTTCATAAAATGTTCATAAAATGTTCATAAAATGTTCATAAAATGTTCATAAAATGTTCATAAAATGTTCATAAAATGTTCATAAAATGTTCATAAAATGTTCATAAAATGTTCATAAAATGTTCATGAAATGTTCATAAAATATTCCAAAATCAAATTATTCGCTCTACAGCATTACCGTGGCGTTCTCGATTGCGAGATTCCTACTCGAAACAAGGTGTCCGAAAGCTTGATTGTTGAGGCAATTGCAAACCTCTTTTTACACCTAAGCATCCATCCACCCCGGGATTCGAACTGACGACCTTTGGATTGTGACCCAGGAAGACGACTCCTACACCTGGACTGAGCTAACTATCTAACCTCTAGGTTAGACAGGGACCAACATTTACTTCCCCGTCCGACGGAAGGCGTGATCAGACAAAGCTCGTCTCAAAATTTGCCACCGGGAACTTCTGGGATCGAACCCTGGCCGACTGTGTGAGAGGTAATCATGCTTACCCTACATCACGGGTCCCAGCGTAAAATATTCAAAAAAAAATATTCATAAAATGTTCAAAATGTTCAAAATGTTCAAAATGTTCAAAATGTTCAAAATGTTCAAAATGTTCAAAATGTTCAAAATGTTCAAAATGTTCAAAATGTTCAAAATGTTCAAAATGTTCAAAATGTTCAAAATGTTCAAAATGTTCAAAATGTTCAAAATGTTCATAATGTTCAAAATGTTCAAAATGTTCAAAATGTTCAAAATGTTCCAAATGTTCAAAATGTTCAAAATGTTCAAAATGTTCAAAATGTTCAAAATGTTCAAAATGTTCAAAATGTTCAAAATAATCAAAAAGTTTAACAAATGTTGAAACGTTTAACGTATTTTCTTCCAATGTTTAGAAAAGGTTGAACACATGTTGAACAAATGTTGAACAAATGTTGAGAAGATGTTCAACAAATGTTTAATAAGTGTTAATCAAATGTTGAACAAATGTTGAATAAGTGTTTAGCAAATGTTGAACAAATGTTGAATAAGTGTTAAGCAAATGTTGAAAAAATGTTGAACAAATGTTAAACAAATATTCAAAATTTACAAAACATTCAAAATGTTCAAAATGTTGAAAAATTTAAAAAGGTTAAAAGTGATCAATTGTTTAAAAGATGTTATAAATTTACAAAATGATCATTTAGCTTGGATTTTTTTATTATTGACGATTTTGAAAATGGTCAAAATGATGCAAAAAAATATTCCAAATGATGAAAATATTAAACAAAAGTTCAAAATGATTAACGAATGCTCCAATTGGATCAACAAATATTCCAAAATGTTACACTGTTTTTAAAAATATTAAACAGATTTGACCATGTTGTCAAAAATGATGATCTGATTTTGAAAATTTTGAAAAAATGTTTAAAAAACTAAGATTTTGGATGTTCAACATGTGCGATAAAATTATAATAAAATTGGTATGAAAAATTAAAAAAAAACTTCATAAAAATAAAATTTGCTCGTTTTGTTCAAGGCCTCATCCAATTGATGGAAAAGTAAAAAAAAAAATGGAACAAATGGATAGGTGTTATTGGAAATGTTGCAATGTTGGATTTTAACATTTTGTGGCTATTTTTAACTTTCCTACAACTGAAATCCTTCCGGTTTTAATGACCCTCAAAGGACCCAAACATCCCCCCTCCACTGCACCACTAATTACATTTTCCTCATTTTGACACCCCCAGCTCAAATCGTAACCTTTTACCCCGTCATAAAACCGCTGCGCTGCCGCTGCTCTCTTGTCGTGATTCGCCATAACCTAATTAAATCGCGTGAACGCGGTAATTGTTTCTTCACCACCACCTCGTCCACGCTGGCAAAACTTTTACGATTCTCAAAGGTTCAGGACCGCGCGCGAACCGCAAAACCCCACGCGCTAATTCCGTTTTTATTCCAACACTGTCCCGGTTTGCCCCATCTGCCAGGGGTGGTGTCGCGCAGGGCATAAATTTTGATGAGCACGTGACCAATTCCTCCTCGCCGAGAGAAGGGGGGTTGCGAAATGACCTCATAAAACATGGACGCACTTTAACCCCTCGAAGTTATGGACTCTTGCGGCGGGAAAGTGGCAGAAAGTGGTCAAATTTAAGGCCTTTTTCAAAAATTTCTGAGTGATGTTACGAGGTTTTGACAAATTTACCTTCAACAATTAAAAAACAAATACAAATTTTGATAAAATTTAAAAAAAAATCGATTTTGACCAAATTTGCACCAACTTTTCCCACTGTTCCCCCCACTAAACTGGTTAAAAAGTGCTGTGCAGCCAGGAAATGGTCGCTGTACGCGCAATTTATCAATTAGTGCGGACGTTTTTCCACGGAAAATGAGAAAAACCTCCCACTTCGTACCAGAGCCAGGCAGTGGAAAATAATGAATGTGTTTTTCTCCGTTTTGTCTTTGGTGGGGGTGGGGGTTGTGGTCAGCAGATGGCACGATTCCCGCGAGGCTCGTTTAAGGGGTGGTGCTGGTTTTGTGGTGGAATTTTTCCCTTGAAAGGATGAGAAATGCCTTTTGTGGTGCGATTCTTGACATAGTTATGGGTTCTCTTGTTGGTTTTTCCTCGTTTCTGGATTGTTTGGATTGCATGGAGAAATTAATTAGGTTTGGTTTTTCTTTAGAGTGGAATTGGCTTTTTGTTCTGAATGAATAGCGATAAGTTTTGAGAACAAAAAGAGAAACTTTCGCTGCATTTTCTCAAAGTTGTTTAAAGCCAGAGTAGAATAATTTCAGAAAAAAATGGCCACGGTCATTTGCTACAGCTGTCTGTTCCACCGCCTTTCTCCAGCTCAGAAAACACTCGACGAAACGCAATCCATTACGAAAACACGACAAACGGAACGCTGGGACGTTTAGATGAATAAATAAAACATCAGCCATGATTACAACAAACTACCCTTAATGGTCGAGGGCCTGTTACTTTTGGATCTCTCGTGACGTCGGAAAAATGAACTAGAGTGACGATTTTCGTTGGTTGAACATCTCATTCTACACTCATAAATCCACGAATGAAAATTCGATTTCAAACCGGCATAAAAAAAAGTTAAAATCATCTCAATTCAAAACCAGAGATGTATCACTTCTCGACGTGCATCCGGTTTTGATTGCACTTTATTTTATGCTGCTTCGAAGCTTGGATGAATTTTGATTGAACCAACTGGAGCGCACCAGCACATTTGCAATCCAATCTCGGCTCTGGCTCTGAATTGTGCACACGGTGGTGTTTGTGGAAAAGCGAGCACGTGTTTATTTTCCACTCTATTTCCTAAGACCAGCAGCGTGAGAGAGAGGGAGTTTGTGCAATGTGCAGCATTGTGAAGGGAATGTCCCGAGTGGACTTGGGGATTTCCTCTCTAAATCACTGTCTGCTAGGGTAAATAAGGAAGGTAGGGTGGAATTACCAATTTTGGTCATTCCTCAGATTTGGGATCTAAATATTGTCGAGATTGAGCTATCTTGTCACAAGTGTTTTACTGGTATAAATTGAGTTAAGAACGCAATTTTGTGCAGATTTCAAACTCTATCTTTTTGACTTTCATAAATCCCCAAAACTCGATTTCAATCTTGAGGATATTAAAAAAAAAAACGCAAAAACTCCGCACAATGCTGACACTTTTCATATAAAATGTAAAACAAATCAGATCATGCTATCTTGACACATCATGCAACATTTTAAAGCATTTTTGAAATGAATAATTTGTAAACTAACTCGAGAATTTTCCATTTTAGACTGACTTGGTTGATCTAGGAAACTATTGGTTGGGATTTCAATAAACAAAAAATATCTTCAAGAGCTTAAAAAACTAATTTTGGACATTTTCAAATTTAAAACTGACTTTTAAATATCAATATAACTTTTAACATTCAATTTTCACAAAATTCCACAATCATATTAAAAAAATCACTCTAAAAAAATAAAAATGTGTAAAAATTTTAACATTATACACTAAATTTAAACAATTTAGTTGCAACCATAAATTTCCAAATATCAATGTACTGAGAAAATCTTTTTTTCTTCGCAATTTTTTTTTCCAGTGCTGGACATTGGAGTTATAAAAAAATCAAAATATTGAAGAGCAGTTCTCTACGGAATCGGTCTTTTTTTTTAATTTTATTTTTTGTATTTTTTAATCCGGCTGAAACTTTTTTTGTGCCTTCGGTATGCCCAAAGAAGCCATTTTGCATCATTAGTTTGTCCATACAATTTTCCATACAAATTTGGCAGCTGGTCATACAAAATTGATGTATGAAAATTCAAAAATCTGTATCTTTTGAAGGAATTTTTTAATCGATTTGGTGTTTGGGCAAAGTTGTAGGTATGGATAAGGACTACACTGAAAAAAAATGATACAAGGTAAAAAAAAAATTTTTGATTTTTTATTTAACTTTTTGTCACAAAAACTTGATTTGCAAAAAAACACTTTTTTAATTTTTTTTTTTTTTGATATGTTTTAGAGGACATCAAATGCCAACTTTTCAGAAATTTCCAGAATGGGCAAAAAATCGTTGACCGAGTTATGATTTTTTGAATCAATACAATTTTTTTCAAAAAATCGAAATATTGGTCGAAAATTTTTTAAATTTCATTTTTTGATGTAAAATTGAATTTGCAATCATAAAGTATTTTAGTGAAATTTTGATAAAAGGCACCGTTTTCAAGTTATAACCATTTTTATGTAACTTTTTTCAAAATAGTCGCAGTTATTGATTTTTTAAAAATTGTGCCCATGTTTGCCCACATTTGAAAAAAATATTTTTGAAAAGCTGAAAAAAATCTCTATATTTTGCTTTTTCGGACTTTGTTGATAAGACCCTTAGTTGCTGAGATATTGCCATGCAAAGGTTTAAAAACAAGAAAATTGATGTTTTCTAAGTCTCACCCAAACAACCCATCATTTTCTAATGTCAATATCTCAGCAACTAATGGTCCGATTTACAATGATAAAATATGAAACATTTGTGAAATTTTCCGATCTTTTCGAAAAAAATATTTTCAAAAATTTTAAATCAAGACTTACATATCAAAAGGGCGTAATATTGAATGTTTGCCCTTTTGAAATGTTAGTCTTGATTTAAATTAAATTAAATAAAAATAATTAAAAAAATTTTACCGTGTATCATTTTTTTTTCAGTGTAGTCCATATCAATACCTACAACTTTGCCGAAGACACCAAATCGACCCAAAAATTCCTTCAAAAGATACAGAGTTTTAAATTTTCGCATATCATTTTTGTATGGATAGCTGCCAAATTTGTATGGAAAATTATATGGACAAACTAATGATGCAAAATGGCTTCTTTGTGCATAGCGAAGGCACCAAAAAAGTTTCAGCCGGATTAAAAAATACAGAAAAAATCGAATGACCGAAATCTCAGAGAATTGCTCTGAAGTAAAAACTCAAACATGATAAATATGAACGTTAATGCAGAAAAATGCATTTCAAAGTGTTTTAGTAGATTCAATTTCATGAAAATCTTGAAGTTTTTTGCAAAAAAAAAATATCGATTTTTCGGAGAAATTGGAAGGGAACATTAAAACATTAAAATTTGTTCAAATAATTTTATTAAATTAAAGTTTAATTAATTTTAATGAAAAATTAAAATTAAAGAAATTTTCAAAAAGCAAGCAATCTTAGAAATTAAAAAACAAAATCCAGAAATTCAAGAAATTCAAGAAATTCAAAAAAATTCAAGAAATTCAAGAAATTCAAGAAATTCAAGAAATTCAAGAAATTCAAGAAATTCAAGAAATTCAAGAAAAACAAAAATTCAAGAAATTCAAGAAATTCAAGAAATTCAAGAAATTCAAGAAATTCAAGAAATTCAAGAAATTCAAGAAATTCAAGAAATTAAAAAAATTCAAGAAATTCAAGAAATTCAAGAAATTTAAAAAATTCAAGAAATTCAAGAAATTCAAGAAATTCAAGAAATTCAAGAAATTCAAGAAATTCAAGAAATTCAAGAAATTCAAGAAATTCAAGATATTCAAGAAATTCAAGAAATTCAAGAAATTCAAAAAATTCAAGAAATTCAAGAAATTCAAGAAATTCAAGAAATTCAAGAAATTCAAGAAATTCAAGAAATTAAAAAAATTCAAGAAATTCAAGAAATTCAAGAAATTTAAAAAATTCAAGAAATTCAAGAAATTCAAGAAATTCAAAAAATTCAAGAAATTCAAGAAATTCAAGAAATTCAAGAAATTCAAGAAATTTAAGAAATTTAAGATATTCAAGAAATTTAAGAAATTCAAGAAATTCAAGAAATTCAAGAAATTCAAGAAATTCAAGAAATTCAAGAAATTCAAGAAATTCAAGAAATTCAAGAAATTCAAGAAATTCAAGAAATTCAAGAAATTCAAGAAATTCAAGAAATTCAAGATATTCAAGAAATTCAAGAAATTCAAGAAATTCAAGAAATTCAAGAAATTCAAGAAATTCAAGAAATTCAAGAAATTCAAGAAATTCAAGAAATTCAAGAAATTCAAGAAATTCAAGAAATTTAAGAAATTCAAGAAATTCAAGAAATTCAAGAAATTCAAGAAATTCAAGAAATTCAAAAAATTCAAGAAATTCAAGAAATTCAAGATATTCAAGAAATTCAAGAAATTCAAGAAATTCAAGAAATTCAAGAAATTCAAGAAATTCAAGAAATTCAAGAAATTCAAGAAATTCAAGAAATTCAAGAAATTCAAGAAATTCAAGAAATTCAAGAAATTCAAGAAATTCAAGAAATTCAAGAAATTCAAGAAATTCAAGAAATTCAAGAAATTCAAGAAATTCAAGAAATTCAAGAAATTCAAGAAATTCAAGAAATTCAAGAAATTCAAGAAATTCAAGAAATTCAAGAAATTCAAGAAATTCAAGAAATTCTAGAAATTCAAGAGAGTCAAAAATTCAAGAAATTCAAGAAATTCAAAAAAAATCAAGAAATTTAAGAATTAAAAAGAGTCAAGAAATTCAAGAATTTCTGTCACTATAAAATATCCATTTTATCAAACATATCTCAACAGATAAGTGCAGTGCTTCTGGGGACGCGCAGTCTTGTTTTTTCGTGATAATTTTCGTCTCTTTTGTGTGGCTATTTGTGTGCATGGGGTGATTGGTCAGTATAATTGAATAATGCCGTCATAAGTGCGGTGCTTCTGGGGACGCGCAGTTCTTTTTTTCGCGATAATTTTCGTCTCTTTTGTGTGGGAATAATGTTCCGTCTGTGCAAGCGGATGGTTGCGTGTGTGTGCAAAATGAAAAAAAAAAAAAACAAATCAGGATTGTGAGATGGATTTTTTGGTGTTCTTTTTGTGCTGTATTCGCGATCGTAAAAATCAGGAGTGAGTTGCGCTGTTGCTATAAAACAAGATCGATCATGGAATTTATTTATATTAATCGGTGAGTTATTGTGTGCTTAAAGCCCTTTCTTCATCATCGCTGGTTGGAAGGCATTTTGACGGTTGAGTACGTTAGTTTTATCGCGTTAAAAATATTTTGATTCATCAAGAACGTTGTGTGGTGCGCGAGTCTTTTTTTTTGTGTTGAAAAGACCTTCCCATAGCTCCGTAGCTCGGAGGGCTCGACGTCGGTTGTTTGTGTGTTAAGCCCTCTCCATAGCATCGTAGCTCGAGAGGCAACGAAAATCAATACCTCATCTAGCTAACAGAAAGAAGATCGGAAGGCATTTGATGGTTGAGTTCGTGGCGTCTATTCCGTAACAAATTTATGAATTAAATGGTTATATAATTAAAAATCAGACTACGCTATCATTGCAGCATGGCGTTTAACACCTCATTCCATAATTAAACATTATTTGGCTTTATCTTTCCACAGCCGGCTGTCTAAGATTAAACCATTTCATTTAAAATTTAACAACAGTTAAACGGGAAATGTCTCATCCGCAGCATCCGATTGTTTGTTTGAGAATAATATATAAAACCTTTCAACAAACACTATGATTTTGGGTCGCATCATCATCTTCTATGATGAATCCTGACCAAACACCCTATCCTACTTACAAGTTTTCAGGTTCCTGGCGCTCGTGGGGTGTAAGCACAGAGTAAATCAGCTGCCCTAGTAGCAACCTGCGCTAACTAACATTCCCGTCCCTTAAAATCGAGGTCTACAAACTGACATGGCGGGCGCCGTTGGTGGCCAATGACTGTTACCTATTCGCAACTGATCTAGTTTTAGCAATCATGGTGTTTTATCTTTTCGGCGCATTCATACATGCTGTTGATAAGGGAAACACCAGTAGATCGTCGAAGCCTATGATCAGTAAAGCTGAAAGGATATTACGGTTCTGTTCAGCAACGGAGGGGCAACCATGGGTGGTCTCTCATGCTCATGCTCATGCTCATTTTATCAAACATATCTCAACATATGTGGATGGTTCCATTTCAGATATTACTTTATACAATTAATTAATCCAAAAATTATAATTGCCTCGAAGGCTTCCCAAGAAATCATTAAATACACGTTTTCCTGTGAATTACAACGTGCAAAACACAACTAGGAAAATTATTTTCCAATTTTCCATCAATCCATCAGTTTTCCTCCTCCAATCCTTAAAATTCCCGGTGAAAATTTTCCATATTCTTCCACTTTTGCAAAGTGAAACGCCAACAAGAGTTGAGCCTCAGCCTACCCAGGAAGAGGCCATTCCGCTGGATTAGAGCTGCAAAAACACTTTCCAATTGACGGGGCACACGAGCTGATCCAATTAGCTGGCTGGAGTCTGGAGGGGTTCCCGACACGGGGTTGCAGATTGTAACGGCCGACCGTTGATGAGAACTCTTGCATCTGATGGCTGCACTAGCATGGGGCGCGGCCGCGGTGATGTATCGAATTGAAGATCGAAGCACTTCAATCATCTGCTGTTTCTGACAGTGATGAATTTTGTAGAGGGGAACATGAAATTTTTTTTTTTTAGTTTTGAAAAATTTATGAACTTTATTCAATGCAACAACTTGAATTTAGTTGATGAAAATAATTATTTTGATATTAATAAATCTTGAAGTTCACCCCTGATCCCACTATGTATGCATTCATTCCAACTTCAAAAGCTCCTCGAACGGCCCAATCGCGAAATGTGATGACGAGGGGCCTAACAAGCTTTCCAGCGCGTTCATCATAGGCCGTCGTTTGGACAGAAATTGACTCACCATATTGCAGGGTTGCAACACGTGTGAGTGTGTGCATTTGCGAGGTCTTGTTTGCCGAATGGTTGACCTGGAATAACCAACCAGGCCAACTAGCCAACGGAGTCCGATTGGCCGATTGAATTGACGAGGGCCACAATGTTTGGTCTGGATGATGAAGGTTTTTTTTTGTGCATTTTGCTGATTTATTGATTTTTCCGCGAAAACTGAATAATTCAGCGAAACGTGCGGAAAAATGTGCTGTTTGAAGTTTGTGCTGATAACCGAGCGAATATGATGCTAGTTTCGGAGCAAATTTTGTCAATTTTTGATTTAAGAGATTTTTTTTTATTAAATTCTTTTTTTTATTTGAAGAAAAAATGCTATGCTATGCTATGCTCTTAAAAAGGAGAGGTGGATGATTTCATTCCGAAACTACAAGGAAAGTAACTGTTCTCTCCACCTGTAAGAAACTCAGTTAAATTGACATAACCTTTTAAGCGCAGCCCTTCTCACTTTTCACCTTTCAACCAACTTCCGCTGGTCTTAATCGCCCTCCGGACAGGGCCAAGTCTTCTCGGCCCAAAGTGCTTCATTACAATTAACTGCCCAAACTACCTTTCTGTCTATGTTACCCAGCAAAGCCAAAGGTAAAACATCCAAAACTGCAGCGTCATTACGAAAATTGTTATCGTCCGACCTTCCCCACCCCCTCCCACCACCTACCCAAAACTTTCAAGCTAAAAATTAAGTGCTACCAAAAGCAGAAAAACTTTGGCCCGACGTGCAAATGAAACGTGTCCAAAGTGATAAAAAACTTTTCAGATTAGCATCACACTCTCCTTCCTGCTGGCGAGGAAAAGCCGAAAAGTTTTCCACCTGAAGGGGGGAGGTGCTTGGAAAAACATGAATCTCACCTTTTCTGTTGATAATTTTACAAACTCGCGAGCCCAAAAAAAAGAAGAGGAAAAAAGCCGAAAGCGAAAAAATTAACTTCATCACTTGCGAAAGAGCTTTTTCCCTCCCTAAACTTTGGGGCAGGGCCCGTCGCTTTTCATTTGGAAAGGCAAAATTCGTTTTCATCACGCAAAGTTGTTGTGTTTGTGTTTGGATTTTCGACTTGCTTTCTTTGCTGGTGTGTTTTAAATCGTTGCCTTTCGCCAGCTGGCTGCTACTTCGACATTAGGGTGATGGGTTGAGGAAAGGCACTTCAAAGCTGAATAACTTTGTGAGAAGTCTGTGTGGATCTTTCGATTGTTTTATTTTAGTATTAGCTTTTAGCTTTTCTGGAAGGGATTATGTTTGGGTGTTTTTCTTTCTAACAGTTATGAATACTAAACAGGCTCTGGAGAATCAACTGAATTAATCATCTTGTGATGCCAAATGATTCTACTCGTGGTTCACCGTTTTCTTTCCAGAGAAAAAAATATTTTCTCAATTCCTAAAATTATGTTCATTTAGAAAAACGTTATACAATTCCACAGCTTCTTAAAAGCTACTTAGCAAGTTTTGATAATTTTTCAGTTTATTGTTGTTGTTTATCTTAAATCTCTTTAAAAACACAAAACCAATTGCAAAAGCTTCCTGTTTTATTTGATTTCGCCTGAATTCATGCAAAAAAAGACTGCCAATAATAGCTTTGAAGGTGTACTTTCTCAAAATATCCACAAGAGGTTGAAAGTCAAGGAAGTTATCTGGAAATGATTCCTGAAAAAACTCCTGATGTGAAGTTGATTCTGTGAGGCATGATTATGAAGTTATTTTTTTCTAGTGAAAGGCTGAAGCAGTAATCTTTCTTAAATATTTTGAATGCAAATTTTTTGGAAATTTTCCAAATTTTTCGAGTAAAACATTTTTAAATAATGTCGACTTGAACCTGACTCAACAAGAAAAAAAGAGTCATTTTTTATACAAAAAAATATTTCTAGGTGGTTATATCTTGAAAACTGTGCAATTTATTTATAATTTAGAGTGCTTATCAATTGAATATTTAACATTAAAAATAATGAAACCAAAAAATCACCATAATTGTTTTTTTTTTCGTAAAATGGCGATAACTCGTGATGTTTATAAGCAAACCCCTTATGTCTATATATCAAAATTTTTGTAATTGTCTGCTCTACAACTTTGTAAAACATTGTTACACTCTAAAAAATAACCCTGCAGTTAGAAAAAAGACGAAATTTTAAAATGAAAAATTTTGTTCTAAATGAAAAAATGACCCTTCTGCGTCAATGTAGATTCGAGAAGTCCATTAAATTTCCCATAAAATGAAATGTTCCAAAAAAATTTACAGTCGAGTAACGGAAAATGGGAGAATTTTTAAAACTTTTTAAGTGTTTTTTTCGATGAAAAATACGTTTTTTCGGAATTCTGAGTACGCCATCAAATCTGGCGTCTAATTTTACATAAAAGTCCCTTTGACACCAAATTTCTATGTCATCATCGTTTCAGGCTGCAAATTATTGAAAAACACCTCTTTTTTCGCATGTTCAAATATGGAAGGGGTCGTACCGCCCCTCCGTCACGAGATATCAAAAAACGGATTCGTGATCAGGGACAAAAGTTACCCCTTAGGACAAAGTTTCACGTAAATCGAAGAGGGGTCGGGGCAACTGCTGTGTGAAGTAAATCTTTCCCAGTTTCTGAGGGGAACACTCTTGAAGAGTATCGGGGCCGGCATTTACAAATCGGATTCAGTGGCAATTTCATTCTCAACTTAATGTTAACATGTTAAGGTTAATGTTAACATTCCTTAGGTCGCCTCCCTAAGGTGTCGTGATAAGGTCCAGTTTGTGACGATACACTACCTTCCCTTTACTAAGCAATCGATTCCAGAAGGGAAAAGATCACCAGTTGTGTTGGTCCGAGCCGGGATTTGAACCCCGATCTACCGCTTACGAGGCGGAAGCGTTACCACTGGGCTACGTGGCTCGGTACACGTGTGAGTTGGCGGAGAATTACCCAAATATTTTTTTTTTGAAAATACGTTGTTTTGTAAAAATTTCGAGTGTTTTCAAAAATGTGTGTTATTTTTTTTGAAATGTTTGCAAAATCCCGAAAATTTTATACCCATATTGTAAAAAGCATAAAATTTGGTTTTTTTAATGCGTAGTTTTGTGAAAACTTTGAGTATTTCACAAAAAATATAATAACTTTCGAAATGTTTTTAAAATCCAAATCATTTGATACTTATATTGTAAAAAAAATTGAAATTTGGATTTTTTTGACGAAAATAAGTAGTTTTGTAAAAAGTTTTAGTATTTTAAAAATTGTTTGTTATAACCTTCGAAATGTATAAAAAAATCGCGATCATTTGATCCCATATAGCAAAAACAATTATTTTGTGTATTTTTCCAAAAACATTTCAAAATACAGGAAAATTACGTATTTTTGTGAAAATGTTCATGTAATTATAATTGCAATGAATAGCTGACATCATCCCGATTCCAAAACACTATAATGTTTTGAAGTTTCCCATAAGCTCTGTACTTCAGTTATGCACTGGGCCGTGCTTAACAGAGGCAGCTGAACGAATCATAACCAGGGCAGTACAAAACCAAGGCGTGCAAAACCGGGGCATGACTGTATTCGGAACAGTTTACTGATAGGCCAATGTTCAAAAAATCATAGAAAATCGATAATTGAACACAATGATTCTCTTTTAGCTTCATTTACAGCTTTTGTTGTTATTTATCGGATGATGTATCAACCATCTGCAAATTTTAGAGTTTTACTTCATGTTTTTGAAGAGAAATATTGAACCTTCATATTGTGGAGGTAGTGATTTGCTGATCTGGATAAAATACTCTGAATTTTTGTTAAAAAGAATTATTTTTATTTTTAAATAGCAAGAGAATGGCCTGAACAAATTTCTAAAAATAGCACGTCGAAAAAAAAAATTTATTTTGACCGAGTTAGTGGGTGTTCCAAACATGTGGGATGATTGTATGCAAAGTTTGAGGCAAATAAAAAAAGAATTGTTATCATTTTTAGGAGTCCCAGAGAATTTCTCCAGTACAACATTTATCCAAATACGTCTAGAGGAGGAGAATAATCATTTTTTATTCATTAAACCTAGTCTATCCATGAATTTTTTGATAAAACTGTTTTTTAATGATACTGAGTTGGGTTCAACCGTTCTAAAATAAATCCGTACAACTGTTGTAAAATTGAAAATACACTGGAACCTGAAATAAAAATTACCTTAATTGCTCCATAGATTAACGATGTTCCAAGCGATTGTTATAGCTGAAAAAAGAAAAAAAAGATGCTTATTAATCTTTGATCTCTATAAACCAAACAGACATAACAATTGATTTAAAATAGGAACTTCGAAGATTTTGAAATTATTTAACAAAGAAAATGTTCAATTTATGATATAAAAATCTCAACGAGTTATTCGGTCATGACCCTTTTCCAAACCCCCACCATTCAGTCAACTTTCCACTGCCCTGACCATTTAACCAAACAACCAGCCTACTTTGACATCCCGTCACGCATCACGCAAATTGGTCTGGCTAATTATTTACATCTCGTTAACTGGGTACCTACACGCACTGTGCCCAGTAGTGCCCATTCAGCGGTTATCAAGTTCCCCGCCAGTTAACTGGTCAGCCCTGCGTGAACAACAATTACCCACGTTTTGTCCGGTTTAATCAAAAGCAGGTAAATATATTCAATTTCCCGCGCGAAACAACCTGCGACCTCTACCACGTGGCACGTAACTTGACGGTGCGAATTTTCAATTTATTCACAATTTAAATTCCACCCCTAATTAAATCATTTCACACAACACGGCACCTGCTGCGCGGTACCGGTGGGACATATCACCGCGGCCATCCTGGGACCGGAACCATTTGGGTTTGATTGGCCCCGCTTTGGCCACCGCGTTGAATATGCATGACTGGGGATCGTTACAGGGGCGATGTGTAACGAGCTTAACTACCAGTTACAAAGTGAGGGGAAAAGCACATGCTTTCAATAAGTTGAACATTCGGTCAATTTATAAATAATGCCAAATAAATTTCAAAAATGAAAAATAAAACAAAATTATGAACAAATGTTCACAACACATGTGTTAACCAAATGTTTAAAATGTTGAACCAATGCTCAATGTTGAACAAGTATTCAAAATGTTAAACAATTGTTCAAAATGTTGCATAAGTGTTGAATATAACGAACAAGTGATCAAAATGTTGAACAAGTGTTCAAAGTGTTGAACAAATGTTCAAATTATTGAACAAATGTTCTAAATAATGATCATTGTGAACTCATTTGAATTATTTAGATATTCTCTTGACAAATCCCATCTTTAAGATGCTTCACAGCTTCATAACAACTCTTAACCATAGAAATGAAAACAACTCATCTCTCTCCCTGCTGCGGCAACACCATCGATTAATGTATGACGTGTTCGCGAGCACAACACACAGCCTCCAAGGTGAGCGCCTAAATGTGAAAAGTTGCAAAGTTTTCTTTCCCGAACTCGTTCACAACCTAAACGAGAAAATATGTAGTACAGCAGCTTGCCATACGGGGAGATTGCATAAAACCATAGATTATTAATCAAGTAGATGTCCCACTTGGATGTTGCTCCATATACCCAGTTGGCGACACCCCTTTAGCGCTCTGCGCGCCACCACAGTCAAGTTACAGGTACTAAATTGCTAAACAAAATCTTAGCACTCTATGACTCTATGGACTTTCCAAAAGTTTGTTGACAACTGTCACTCTTTGTGAAAAAAATGGTGCGAGCGAGATTCACCGGACGCAAAATGTCCTCGAAAGGCGTAAATCAAACCACGGTGCCAATAGCCGGTGCGACCACCGGAAAAAGAAACCAGAGTTGTTCAGCAAGCCAACTACTCGGACTAACATGGTCAAATATTATCATTTGACGACCATTTGTTGGATGATGAATTGGACAAGAAGTAACCGACGTCCAACGTTTCGCCGATCAACGGGATTCATAGCGTTGAAGGGTTGATATGAAGGCGAAAATTACGATAAAGTGAAATCACCGATTCTCTGACTGATAAGGCTGCTGTCCGCGGTTCTCACCTCCTCTGTCGTGTGCTCAACATCCTAACCAGCCCCGTTCTTGGCGGTGAACTATTCTATCCTCGATCGTATCCCAGTTCTCCACCAAGTTGAATTCTGAAGTCGTGAAAAAACGTGTGCTTCAATACTAATAATTAAGCGTGTATTTTCACCGTCGTCATGGTCATCTTTCCGGGAAATCACGAGGCTGTGAAAAGCAAAAGAAGCATTTTAATGAAGGATTTTTATGTTTATCTTTGTTACATTTACCTGCCTCATTGAGGAAGAGCAAAGCAAGTTAAACATTAATCCATGTGTTGCCACAGCGAACCTGTTTCGACTTTTCCTCATCCATTAGCAGACTAGATTTTTCCTAACACGATCAAACATTTGCAAAGTCACGAGAGTTTTGACATTTCTTGGAAACAGCAGTTGCTAGTCGAAAGTTGCTTGGATATACCCACTGAGCATTGAACTGAAACTGGGGAGGATTTTTTTCCAAACTTTCCCAAAGGGTAGATTAGTACCTGTGAATTGCCACCAGGGGTAATTTTAGCGTGGCGGTAGTGTCGCCAGCCCCAACAGCGGAGTGGCGTATCTATATATATTTAATCTATGATAAAACCAGGCGTAAAAGCCCGGAGAGAGAAAAAAGTGAAAAGAAATCAACACAATGCCGAGATGCTGCGAAAAGAGTTTCTTTTTTTTCCTGCTGCTGCTCGGGAAAAGCGAACGAACAAGTGCACGTAATCATGGAAAATTCTTTGGAAAGTCACAAACACACACATATGTACAGAGTTGGTTAGTGGTGCTCGCACAAGGGTGAAAAGAGATAACATTCGGGCGCAACCGTGAGGAGAAAATCGAGCCTTGGAAAAGGGGAAAAATAAGTATAAATTGAAAGGATTTTTTTCCTGCTGCAGTCTTTTTCTTTTTTTTTCCTCTAAATAGAAATCAGAAAAGATATTTTGTGGTAAAACTGGGACTTCATATCAGGCTTCTTCATTTGGCGTGTGCAAGGACGACCGGTTTTAAGGCTTCGTGAAAGAGCCTGTATATTTTAAGATGCAAACCATGTTTCGGTAAAATTAGGGCTCATGTGGTAAAGAGAAACTTCACCTTAAGAAGGCAAAAATTCAAAAGCTTCTGATTATATTGTGTTCTAGCCTGCCATTTTTGCAAAAAAATATATTAATTTATTAAATTTTGTAATTTCTGCAAAAGTTTTGTGTCCTAATGAAATGGAAAGCACGAGTTGTCATTTATATGGAATTCTAAAACATCTAGCTTTAAAAAACAACCTAAGTTCCAATTTTTAATGTCTGATTTCGAAAGTTGAAAATTAATCTGCAAAAATCATTGAAAACATCTTAATCCACAAACGAAGTTTTTGCCATTCACAAATTGATTTATCTTCAATATTCAATGGTAAAACTGCTTCAAATTATTTTTTGTGGAAATAATAAAATTCATAGAGATTCACTCTTCTTTTTGATATCTTCAAAACAAATTTTCAAATCTTCAAATCTTCAAATCTTCAAATCTTCAAATCTTCAAATCTTCAAATCTTCAAATCTTCAAATCTTTAAATCTTTAAATCTTCAAATCTTCAAATCTTCAAATCTTCAAATCTTCAAATCTTCAAATCTTCAAATCATCAAATCTTCAAGTTTTGTTGTGTTTGTTTGTCTGCTCTATAACTCCGTGTAACATTTTTACGTTGATGAATGATATTCTCACTTAAGTAACCTTACAATTAGGGTAGAGAAAGATCTTTAAAGTCTTCGTCTCATCACAAAGGTATCTGAAATACCAATACAACAAATTACATTGAGATATTTCCGCATGAAGATTACTTAATTGAAGAAGCCAAGAGTTGTAATGTTCTAAAAATGTTATCTTGCAAGTACTAAAAATTAAAAAAAAAACATCGCTGCTGTTTTTCGTACAGAATTTATCTTGCAGCGATGTTTTTTTTGTCTAAAATCATCGAATTTGCAAGATATCTTTCTGCAAGACAACTTCAGGTAAATCTTTGAAACCAGCAGAAGTAATCTTGCAAGTTAGGATTTTTAGAACAGAAATTATTTTGATTGATTTATTTAATAAATTTTTCGATCAATAATTAAAAAAAAACTTAAATTATCTTGCAGCCTGGCTCTATCAAACCAGCAGAAGTTATCTTGAATGGTTTGTTTTATCATTTTGTCAAAATCTGAATATATCTTGCAGAAAGTTATTTTTACAAATATTAATGAACTAGGTTCATCTTGCATGAAGTTATCTTGCAAAAATTGAACTAAAATTATTTGCAGAAATTGACCTTATGTTAACTTATTCAATTCAATTCAATTAGTTTTTATTGGTAAATAATCAATTCACAATATCGTATTTTTTTACAACCTAATAGAGTTTTGGAGTATCTTTCAACTATGATTTGTACTATAGTTCATTTTGATGAAGTGAACGGCCCGAGCGGTTTAGGCTTTCAGGATTTTTGTGATATTTACTTGCAGAGTCAAAACAGATCAGTAAACTTCACTTATTTGTATATTACACTTTTTAAAGATTACATTTTTGCGGTAACACTCTTAACTTTTACGCGCACGATCACATCACTCAACTTTTTGTTGCTAATTTCATTAAGACCTTCGTCGAGCCAATTCTCTACGTTGAAGCCAGACTTGTCCTCCAGACCTCTTCGCCGAGCCATCCCGGATAAAAAATTACCATTTGATTACCATATTGGATCATACAATGACACTTTGAGAAATGGTAACTATTTGTGAAATCGTTTTTCAATTTCCCAAAATTAAAATTTAACTATATTAAACTATTTGTGAACTGTTTGATTTAAGGTTACTTTTTGCCAAATAGTACTTAAACCATTTATTTACCATACAACAAACAGTTTTTTGACGAAAATAGTACTGAGTTTTTTAAGGTTACCATTGCTAACCACCCTTATGCCAGATGGTTAAACCATTTTGAGATAGTAAAAATTCATGCCAACCATATAAATACCATTTCTAAAAAAGTAGTCAAACATTTTTGGAAATGGTAGTAACAATATAGTTTAAAGTTAGAGCGTCCAATTTCCCGTCCCGGGAAAAAAATTCCCGGGAATTCCCGGGATTTCCCGAAAAAAAATATTTCCCGTTTCCCGGGAAATTTGTAAATTTCCCGGGAATTCCCGAAATTCAAGCGAAAGTATACATTTTCTTAAATTTTTGGAACTATTTTTTGAAAATGCTCTGAAAAAATAATAAATGAACAAACTCAACATGATTTTGTTCAATTAAATGTATTGTTTGGTTTATATATAATTAATCAGATTATCAGAAATTATGATATCAGAATTATTCCTGATAATATTATTTTTTGAAGCATAATGAGTATTAAATTATTACAATAAGGTAAGCTTTTAAAAGATTGCTGTTATTTCATCAAAACAATATTAACTCCTTACCTCCAAATTAAAATTGAGATTTTTTTATGTTTTTATTTACCATGATCAAATGAGATGAAAATCGAATTTGTGCAAAAAGAATTAATTCAATTAATTGAATACCAATTGCTAAAGAAATTACAATTTGAAGTAAAAGAAATATGGAGCACTGGTGCAACTACAGGTGTTAGAGGGTTAAATGTGAAAAAATAGAAGACTTTTTGTGGAATGATGTTAATTTATCGTATAATTTAAATCATGTTGCATAAAAGCACAAACAAAATCATTGAAAAATTACTTTCTACTGTTTGTTCTCGAAAAATGCAAAAAATATATTCAAAGCTTGCTTTTTAAAAAAAAACATTGGGTTGTTTGGAGTAAAACCAACACTAAACGTAACTTAATCCACCTTTAGGTGGTTGGTGCCTTCCTCTCATTTATAGAGTGATTACAATCCCCTAAAGTGTCCACATGGTTTATGGGTCTCCCCTAACGTGATCGCAGCACCTAAGAGGTCCTAATAAAAATAAGTGACGAGTGAAAAAAAAACTGACTTCCTACAGACTTTTTATCAAGATTATACAGACACCGCCTTTCAGGAAAATGGCATCCCTCTACAAGGCTTTTTTCGTGGCGATCAGACGGGACCATTTGAGGTTATGTAAATTCAGATTTTTTAAGCTACTTGTAATTTTAGATAGGTAAGTCAGAAAATTCTTAATCCACAAGAAAGGTTTTCTCATATGCTTTCTAAAAATATATAACATGTGAGGGTTTCATGAAAAACCCACTTTTTTTTACCATAATTTCAATTTAATATGAAACAGTTTTTTTAACATAACTTTTTAAATACATGATTAAACTGCATGAATTTAAATAGCAACTTAGGGGACGTTAAGACGGATCGATTAAAACCATTCCGGACAAAATCGGTTGAGCCTGTCCCGAGCAGACGGAAATAACTTGGGAATAACATTTTTTAATATTTGAAAATACTAGGTCAATAACATTTTATGTTATTTATAACAAGATTTGTTATTCGTCGTTATGATTTTTTTGTTATTGGATTGTTATTGTAATAACAGACAAATAACATTTTTAGTTATTTTTCGAACAAATCATTGTTATTATTTTTTGTTATTTTAACAACTAATCCGATCATCCCAATAACAATTGGCGGTATTCTTCCATAACAGAAAATGTTATTCCAAAGTTGTTTTAGCTTTTAACCAAAATCAGACCAATAACAAAATTTGTTATAATAATATAAACTGTTATTAAAATCTTATGCAAAAATGGATTTTTCAAGAAGATTCCATAACACTTTCTGTTATTTTAACAGAATTTGTTACTGAAATGGCATGAATTTGGTTATTACCGTCTGCCCGGGGTGACAAGATATTCCAGTGACATTGATTTGGTACACATGTCTACATACAGCCAAACACACAGACATTTGCTCAGCTGGTGATTCTGAGTCGATATGTACAAATGAAGGTAGGTCTAGGAGGTCTAACTAAAAAGTTCGTTTTTCGAGTGATTTTATAGCCTTTCCTCAGTATAGTAAGGAAGGCAAAAAGCTTTACCATTTGTTCAAGAGCTGAAACCAATATTTGTCATGAAAAACATAATTTCTGCATGTTTTTTTTTCTCATTTCAATAAACTGGTCACAGAGGCAAGTTTAAAATTGCTCATCAAAAAATACCAAAATAAATTTTCTTGTAGTTGGATGATTTTTTACATGCAGTCAAGCTGTTAATTGATCTTCATACTTATTTAAACCATTAATGTTGATGTTCTATAAAATGTTGTTGCATAATATTAATTTAAACCATGATCATAACAATTTTCAATAAAATTAAAATTTCCCTGGAATTCCCGGGATTTCCCGGGAAATTGGCTGAAAATTTCCCGTTTCCCGGGAAATTTGTAACCCCGGGAAATTGGACGCTCTATTTAAAGTTCAATTACCATATGAAAAAAAGTTTTTATATGGTACTTTTTTATGCGGGATGCCAGACCCGAACTCCTAAGTCCCGGGTGGACTCTTCACGGCGGCTAAGTCCCGGCGGACTCTTCACAGCGGCTAAGTCACGGCGGACTCTTCACAGCGGCTAAGTCCCGGCGGACTGCGGCCTCCACCGCTAAGTCCGGCTGGACTGGGGCCTCTGCTACTGGTGGCTGCTGGCGGGTCCGGCTGGTCTGGGGCTTCTTCAGGATCTGGAACTGGACCGGGCTTGAACTGGCTGGAACTGACTGGAACTAACTGGAACTAACTGCCCTCCTCAAGAATTTTGGGGTTTTTATAGTCAGTCCCCGAAAACTCTACTAAATTTTGTTCTACTAAAAGTGGTCCGTTTCGATGAGAAGCATCGATGAACCTCATGAATTAAATTATGCAGACCTCTGCAATTCTTCATGACTTTCCGTATGGTGTAGTGAGTACACCTCAAAATCGGAAGTCATGGGTTCGAACCATTGTCGTGAAACTTTAAATTATGTTATTGGAATATTAAAATTATGTTCCTAAAACATTCTCCAAAATGTTGGTCAATAATGAGAAGGTCGAATTCTCCATTGAACAAACATGTCAATGAATTTGGTTAAGCCACACCCTCAATTTCCCCTGTGTAATAACATCGCACATTCATAATTGAAAGCTTAACCATTTTTTTTTGATAGCCTAACAATTGGCGAAATTTAATAAAGGGCTTTTCAGGTGAGGATGACTCATGATCCACACCTGTACATAAGCTTAATTATTTGTCGCGCAACGCGAGTCGACGGGTAAAATTATTTATGCTTGCGTAAGCGCGCATGGTCAGAACTGTGGTGAGGATCGAAAAATGGACAAATTTAATGATTTAAATTTGAGGTCGCTGCAGAAGTTTGATATTCTTACAATGGATTTGCCAAGAGAAGGACAAATTATTAACAAAAAAAACCTTCGAAATTTGCTAAGGAAAAGGATAGAAATAGAAAAGCTTAAAACTAGATCATAGTGTGTTTTGTCTGTTGACGTCGAAAAACTGTGCTGCACTAGGCAACTTATCCGTTGTAGATATACTTCATCATCACCTAACTAAGAGCTTGGAATTGTTCTGCCTCATTCCGGCAGGCATCGCTACAAGATAACTCCTGTACTAAGTTTCTAGAAAATAAGATCCATAAGATCTCGTACATTGCCAGATTAACATTCTGATTAAATTATTAAAAAAAATATGTATGCAAATGTGTGAAATAACATTACCAACTCAAGCCAAAACAATGTTAAGGCCGAAATTTAGAAAATCTTGTGCAGTTTAGTTCTTTTTGTCTCTGTATCAATTTTTACGTCTGGAAATGGGATATTTAAGTTTGAAATTTGTTTATCAAGATTAAAAAATCTTCAAAATGGATTTTATAAAGTCTACTAAAGTATAATTTCGATTTTTCATAATTTGAATAAATTCATTCTTCCTCATTTTAGTTTTTGTTTGATACATTCATCTCAGAATCCGATTTTTCCCCAAGAATTCTTTCCATTCAATTTAACGAACCTCGTTTTCCAAGTCACACCACGTCCGTATCCATGTCACCCTTTTCAGCAGCGATCGAGTTCAAAAGGTGTGGCATTCATCTTGGCAGCAGCAGCCATACATGCATGCAAGAAAGTGAAATCGGATCGTTTTCCTCCGAGACTTTTTCCCAAAAGGGTGCACCGGTCGTCAGTGACACCAGCGTGCATTTACGTGTCGCTTCAAGTGTGGCGCCAGTTCAGGCACCCTCCTTTCACATGGTTGGCAGGAAAATGAGAAAAATCTTGTGATTAAAGGGTTCCTGGAAAAAAAGGGAGCAAGAAAAAGCTCATGTTGGAAGTAGCAGCAAAAAATATCTTCATGAATAAGAAGCGAATATTGAGGGCATTATGGAGCCAAGATGAAGTTTTTTTTTTGCCTGCCAGACGAGGTCGGAAAAACTTTTCGTTCGAAGCAAAAGACGTATTGTTGTCGAGAACGTGAACATAAGTTGCGAGAGCTTGGCTCGAGCAGGGAAATGGAGTCGGGTGGGGCGCCCAAGGAAAACTATCAATGTGCTTTCGGGAACATGGGCATGTTTTACGTGGTTCATTGTTCTCCTCTGACGTACATTATACGTGGTACGTTTTCCATCTCGGTCTCGTGTAATGGCGCCATTCAATGGAGGAGATTTAGTGTCGAACATATTGGAATAATGTTATTGTGAGACTAGCTTTGGATATTGTACTGGGGGAACTCAATATTATCATTTGAACTGCTTGATATTAGATTTTTAAGATCAGTTAAATTTGTAGATTAAATCAGTAACACTTATAGCATTTGCGGTATATATTCAAATATTTTTAAGATGTAATAACATTTATGTTGGCAATTCTGTTCCAACTAACCGTTGACCTCTTGTTGATATTCATAACATAAAACAACAAATCCAATTCGCCACTTACCTTTCGCCCTCGATCCCAAAAACCATAATAATCCCCACAATCGTAACGATAATAGCCGCAGAGATTACGAGCAGTGAGTTCACATCCCTTCGCCACGGAAAAGCCTCCCCGTAGGCCACACACTATTTCAACCCAACCTGACCCTTCAACCTTTCCCTCGAAAAACCCTCAGGACGACAAACGTATTCACCGTGAAAAAAGAAGTTCAACCCTGTTCTGACTTTCCTGCTCTCAACAAAGATGTTTCACCATCCACCGTGCTCGTATCTCGTTTCCCCTTAAGGGAGCTGAGAGGGTGTTTTAATTTTGTACCATTTGTTGTAATTTTATTTCACCTTTTCTGTCCGGAGGGGATGTCCTCCTCCCACCGACAGTAGTCTATATATATATAAAATTTCGACGGTTTTGTTCGAACGCGAATCAGTTCAATACGGAGCGTCGGATTGAGATGCTTTTTGTTGCGTTGGGTTCGTATAAGCCCAAGGAAGGTTTATATGCTGAAAAATTTCCACTTTGGCCACTCTGGGACCGATTCCGGAGCATCTGCAGATTGTATGGGAAAAGTTGCGTAAAATCAAATTTTGATCACAGGAGGCTGAATAAGCAAACAAGCTATACGTCAAGACGAAGTTTGTCGGGTAAGGCTTGTTTTTCATAACTTTTCACCCTGCAACTACAAACTGGTTGGCGGGAGAAGAAAAAATCCTCGGAAAAACTCTGCACAGAGATAGTAACATTCTGATGCTCCAGGGTGGATTTTTTCTGCTCCTCTTTTATTTGCCAGCTATTTTCCATTTCCCGGGAAAACGGTTTTGCTCGCTTTTCCACTGCCCCACCTCCCAACTCTGGCCAGGTAGTTTAACCGGAGGAAAGCTCTTTACTCACAATTAGGACAGGAAACGGTTTACGACGACGACGATTCCTGAATGGTGGGGGGAGGCCTTCACAAAGCGCCGAGAGTTGCACGATAAAGGTGGAAAATGTTTATTTATTTTTTGCGCTACTAGTTGTTTCCAACAGAAGCAGATAAACAGAAGTCGTTCGATTTTACAACCACAGTTTTGCGTTTTCAATGGAAATGATCTAATAACAGTTGTCTTAAACGCTTGAAATGGAAATGATAATTTCCAAAACGGTTATCTTTATCTTTCCAAAGTATCATAACCCCCCAGAATAACAGTTGAATCCAGAATTAGAAATCACTCCCCACCCTCCTTAACAAACCAAATCTTTCCTGTGTCAGTCAGTCAGCTTCCTCTTCCCCCACACTGGAGAGCCATTTAGCGCTGAATATTTGCTGCGCAGCTTCTTTCCGCGGGAGCTTTTACTGGCGTCTGGCCGTCTGGGACTGGCGTTAAATTTTCATGAAAGCTTCCGCTCCACCTTTGCCGGGAGATAAGCCAAATAACAACAGAAAAAAAAGAATCCCACCGGGGGGTCCGGGGGAAATTTAATTATAAAGTGGCAATATTTTGAGGCCGGGAGAAAATAAAGCACCGGCAAGCTTCGCGTTGGGGAATTTCGGACGATTGTGGAAAATGAAAATCCGGCCAGGTGATTCAAGTTAGGGCGAGAGATATTAACCTAATCGGCGGAGGCTTTAATTAAAGCGGGACAGGTGTTTGGGGAAATAATAGTAATTGAGAATGTTTAATTTAAGGAAATTTATGATGAAATCTGCACTCGTGATGGAATCTTCATCGTTTGAAAAATAAGGGTAGAAAAAAATAGTTTACAACAAGTTCATTACAATTTATTTTTTCAATTCTGAAAAATACCCTTTGTGGATATCTTCAGTGGATCCTTTGTGTCAAACTCCAAAACAGTGTCAATAATTATTACTTTTCGATACGAGTGCTAAAAGAACCACAACAACTGAACAAACTAAGCCGAAACTTGCGCCACATACCGATCTTTTTTCACATACAAACTTCAACGCTCAACAGCAACCCCTAAAACTTTAAATAATTTGACTACAATTTTTCAATAATTCTTGTTACCTACTGGGTACATCAATTTATTATATTTGTTCCATTTAAGGCTCTGGAAGGCATCATCCCCAATCAGCCATTTGGGCGCCATGTTTGTTTTAGTAAAACATTCAAATCTTGGTTTTCTTTGTGCTGTTTGTAGAAGCATTTTACATATAGTGATTATTTTTTCATTTCAATTAACTATTTCTGGACCCTGAATTCAGAATCATCATTGACAGTCATTGCCCCAAAAGTGAAGGACACCATCTACCACCTTAACCTGTAAACTTTAAATATGGTCCTTTAGTCGAGCGTCCAATTTCCCGTCTCGGGGAAAAAATACCTGGAATTCCCAGGATTTCTTGTAATAAAATATTTCCCGTCTCCCGGGAAATTAGTAAATTTCCCTGGAATTCGCAAAAACCAAGTGGAAGGAACTAATATTTCGCTCTTTTGATTTGTTAGTTTTGATTCAAAATAATTAAAGCATTATATTGGAAAAAAAAAATCGAAAAATTTCACAAATGTTTCATATTTTTACATTGAGTAATTCTCGCTGAAAGTGGACCACTATTTACACAAGGTGCTCAAAAATCAAAAGCAATATACTTTTCCAATAGCCCCCACCAAGTTATGAAAGAAACCATGTTTGGTTGGGTAAATTTGTCCTCACCTCGGCGCCACGAAGCTTAAACATTTTTTCAAATTGGTAATTTTGTGCCTTAGGCGCGTCAACAAAATTGCTAATAACTTTGCAAAACTTCAACGAATCATTGATGTTTAGGGGTGTTTTGGAAAGGAAATGAGCAGAGCTTTCGAATGCACTTGTCAGAAAAATACCGTTCCATACATTTTTTAGCCACAAAACACCAATGTATTTTTAAAAGTCATTTTTGAAGGCCAGCGCCCCGCTTTATCGAAAATCTGACAAATCCATTCGAAAGCTGAGACGATTTCACATAAAGGACCAATAAATCTAAGGTGTATGTTCCTCCTATCTTTTTTAATCCAATTTTGAATCTGCGAGCGCAGCGCTCCGTTCGCATTTCGGGCACCCAAAATGTTGCAATTTGCTTGCCCCATTTTAAGGTTTTGTCAAAAAATATAGGTGCTCACTTTTTAAACGATAGTTTATTGTCCAAGGATCAAAATGCACTTTCGATAATTGACCAATATTTTTGATTTTGGGTTCTTCCAGGTAATTTAATGTCGAAAACTTGTTTTTTTTTAGTTTTTTTTTGTAAAATGCTCACCTACAATTGGGTGGACATTTTTTCAGTAAAACGAATGAATGTAGCATGTAGGAAATTTCACCACGAACATTTTTCTCTAAAAGAAATCGTAATTTTGATACTCCAGTGCCAAGATATTTTAATTTTAGTGAGAAAAATAGTGCAAACTTTACAAATTTCTCAGAATTAACAAGCACGGCCTATTATTTACATGCGGCATATATTTTGGAGGCCAGAGTATGGTTTTTATAGTTATTTTGGTCGCTGAATTCGGATCTGGAATCAAATTTCAGATAAACAGTGAACAGTGATATTTTAGCCACGCTCAAATGTTATTTGCGTGTAGTGAAAATGGTTGGGAGCGATTTTCCTATTCCTTGCAAAGTTATGGAAATCATCGTTAATCAATCATTAATCAACTTAGACGTAAACAATCGTACCACAAAATCATATTTTTTTTCCTGAAAAATCAAAAGTTTTCATTTATTTTTAAATTAACATTGAAACCAGCCAAATTACAAAACGAGGTTTTCTGACATTCTCAAAACAATCAGAAGTTAAACAAAACATTCTGCATAAAAAATTCCGTGAGTAAAATATCAATTAAAGGCCAGCGAAAGATGAAATATGTCCGAATTCACTAGCGAATAAAATTGCAGCCTATTTCCGCAAAAACTTTTGGGCGTGGCTCCAAATTTAACTGTTTATCTGAAATTTGATTCCAGATCCGAATTCAGCGACCAAAATAACTATAAAAACCATACTCTGGCCTCCAAAATATATGCCGCATGTAAATAATAGGCCGTGCTTGTTAATTCTGAGAAATTTGTAAAGTTTGCACTATTTTTCTCACTAAAATTAAAATATCTTGGCACTGGAGTATCAAAATTACGATTTCTTTTAGAGAAAAATGTTCGTGGTGAAATTTCCTACATGCTACATTCATTCGTTTTACTGAAAAAATGTCCACCCAATTGTAGGTGAGCATTTTACAAAAAAAAAAGTAAAAAAAAACAAGTTTTCGACATTAAATTACCTGGAAGAACCCAAAATCAAAAATATTGGTCAATTATCGAAAGTGCATTTTGATCCTTGGACAATAAACTATCGTTTAAAAAGTGAGCACCTATATTTTTTGACAAAACCTTAAAATGGGGCAAGCAAATTGCAACATTTTGGGTGCCCGAAATGCGAACGGAGCGCTGCGCTCGCAGATTCAAAATTGGATTAAAAAAGATAGGAGGAACATACACCTTAGATTTATTGGTCCTTTATGTGAAATCGTCTCAGCTTTCGAATGGATTTGTCAGATTTTCGATAAAGCGGGGCGCTGGCCTTCAAAAATGACTTTTAAAAATACATTGGTGTTTTGTGGCTAAAAAATGTATGGAACGGTATTTTTCTGACAAGTGCATTCGAAAGCTCTGCTCATTTCCTTTCCAAAACACCCCTAAACATCAATGATTCGTTGAAGTTTTGCAAAGTTATTAGCAATTTTGTTGACGCGCCTAAGGCACAAAATTACCAATTTGAAAAAATGTTTAAGCTTCGTGGCGCCGAGGTGAGGACAAATTTACCCAACCAAACATGGTTTCTTTCATAACTTGGTGGGGGCTATTGGAAAAGTATATTGCTTTAGATTTTTGAGCACCTTGTGTAAATAGTGGTCCACTTTCAGCGAGAATTACTCATTAAAAATAGGATAATTGATTGCTGAGATATCGACAATAGAAAATGGAGGGTTGCTCGGGTAAAACTTAGAAAACTTAAATTTTCATGTTTCTTTTTTCAAGCCACTTTATCTCTGCAACCAGTGGTCCAATCTTCAATGTCTCTTAGACCAATTTTATAGCATATTTTCTGAACTTTAAAAAAAATATTTTCAGAAATGGTCACTTACGGTCACTAAATCAAAAAAATGCAAATATTTCGCTGAAATCCAACTTTCGGTGGCTTTATCTTGAAAACGGAGAACTTTATCAAAAAATCTATAAAATACTTTTCGTTTGCAAACTCAATTATACATTTTAAAAAATTGGTCAAACAAATTTTATGTATGAAATTTCGATTTTTTTCAAACATCACTATCTTTTCTAAAATGCATAACTACCTAGGTGGCAGAATTTTCGACAATATTTCTCTACGGCTCAAAAGTTGCGAGTTTTGGTCCCTTAAAACACTTTGATAAATAATAAAACTTCTTCAAAAAAATCCTTAGATCTTTTTGATTTATTTTAAAATTCGAAAGACAGCTTATAAAATTAGAAAAAAAAATTTGCTTCAAGTTGTTTGATTTTTTACATGGGTAATTCTCCGCCAACTCACACAGCAGTTGCCCCGACCCCTCTTCGATTTGCGTGAAACTTTGTCCTAAGGGGTAACTTTTGTCCCTGATCACGAATCCGAGGTCCGTTTTTTGATATCTCGTGACGGAGGGGCGGTACGACCCCTTCCATTTTTGAACATGCGAAAAAAGAGGTGTTTTTCAATAATTTGCAGCCTGAAACGGTGATGAGATAGAAATTTGGTGTCAAAGGGACTATTATGTAAAATAAGACGCCCGATTTGATGGCGTACTCAGAATTCCGAAAAAAACGTATTTTTCATCGAAAAAAACATTAAAAAAGTTTTAAAAATTCTCCCATTTTCCGTTACTTGACTGTAAAAAATTTTGGAACATGTCATTTTATGGGAAATTTAATGTACTTTTCGAATCTACATTGTCCCAGAAGGGTCATTTTTTCATTTAGAACAAATTTTTTCATTTTAAAATTTCGTGTTTTTTCTAACTTTGCAGGGTTATTTTTTAGAGTGTAACAATGTTCTACAAAGTTGTAGAGCAGACAATTACAAAAATTTTGATATATAGATATAAGGGGTTTGCTTATAAACATCACGAGTTATCGCGATTTTACGAAAAAAAAGTTTTGAAAAAGTTGGTCGTCATCGATCATGGCCGTTCATGGTCACCCGCGACAGACACGGACGACGAAACAAAGAGAAACGCAAAAATTAACTTTTTCAAAACTTTTTTTCGTAAAATCGCGATAACTTGTGATGTTTATAAGCAAACCCCTTATGTCTATATATCAAAATCTTTGTAATTGTCTGCTCTACAACTTTGTAGAACATTGTTACACTCTAAAAAATAACCCTGCTAAGTTAGAAAAAACACGAAATTTTAAAATGAAAAAAATTGTTCTGAATGAAAAAATGACCCTTCTGGGACAATAAAGATTCGAAAAGTACATTAAATTTCCTATAAAATGAAATGTTCCAAAATTTTTTACAGTCGAGTAACGGAAAATGGGAGAATTTTTAAAACTTTTTTAGTGTTTTTTTCGATGAAAAATACGTTTTTTCGGAATTCTGAGTACGCCATCAAATCGGGCGTCTAATTTTACATAAAAGTCCCTTTGACACCAAATTTCTATCTCATCACCGTTTTAGGCTGCAAATTATTGAAAAACAACCTCTTTTTTCGCATGTTCAAAAATGGAAGGGGTCGTACCGCCCCTCCGTCACGAGAAAAAACGGACCTCGGATTCGTGATCAGGGACAAAAGTTACCCCTTAGGACAATGTTTCACGCAAATCGAAGAGGGGTCGGGGCAACTTTTCCCGATTTCGTGTGAGTTGGTAGAGAATTACCCACATACATTAAATCTATTAACTAATTTTTACACCTATCTTGACCATAAAGTTGCTGTCCCAAACTAGTTTGTAGCAAAATATCAAGCAATTTTTAATAAATTTATAAAAAATATATATTTATTAATAAATTTAAAATTTACTGGGAATTCCCGGGTTGTCCCGTACAGAAATATTACAGAATCTGCATCTTTTAAAAAAAAATAATGATCGATTTGCATTCTTCGACAAATTTGTAGGTATTTTTTTATACGTTTTCGAGACAATTCCCCCCCCCCCCCCCACCACTTTTGAGCCTTAGACAAGTACGGCCAAAAAATTTGCTGCTGGGTTATTACATTGTTTTTTGAAAAAAAAATCCCACCAATTTTTTTAACTACAGTTTACAATCGAAAAGTACTTTACACAAACTTTGATAAAATGCATCGTTCTCAAGAAATGGCCACTGAAAGATGATTTTTTCGATAAATTTTCAGTGTTTCGATTTTTTAAATAGTACCGTCGTATTAGGGGTAAAACTAGTTTTCGCCTACTCGATACAGCATTTGACGTATTGATCATAGGGTAAATAAGATCTATTTCTTTTTTCAAAAATGTTTTATTCAATTTTTTTTAAATCAAATTTGCAACTCCAATATGTCAAAATTGAGACCAAAAAGTGCCGTCTTCTTGGCCTACAGGGCAAAAACTAACGTTGTAAAATGTTTGTTCTAGAAAAATCGTAAAACTATGAGAAAAACATTGGCCAAAAAGTTAATACCGTAGGCTTATAGTCCATGAAATTCCCTAACTTTTGACCTCTGGGAGTATGGGTGTTGGAGGCTGTTGCCAAAAGTTATTAAGGTTTTAAAAAACATCCATTTTTAACGGTAATTTGCAAAAGCTATGAGAAAAAGTCAAACCAATCCTGGATGTCTATAGCACATTTTGAAGGGCTTCAAAAGACCATTAGAATGCATCTAAGAGAGTTGGAATTGATGAAGTTTTACGGAAATGCAAGCAATTTTAAGATTTTTCATGTTTTTTGGACCTCAAACTTCAATGCCCGTTTTACCCCACTTCCCTTTGTCGTAGAGGGCTCATATTTGGCATGAGTTCATCTCATGTATAAACAAACAAACCCTGAAAGTTTCATCCAAATCGGAGCACCTCGTTACGACCTGTTTCACATCGGTGAAAAACTCGCTCTTAAATGTTTCGCACTTTTGAAATGTTAGTCTTGATATACAATTTTCAAAAAGTTTTTTTAGAGTTCAGCACATTGCACAAATGTTTCAATTTTAACATTCAAAATTTGACCATTAGTTGCTTTGATATTGCCATTAGAAAATGGAGGCTGTTTGGGTGAGACTTGGGAAGCTTCACTTTTTCTGTCAATCATTGGCATTATTTTAAGGATTTTAGGCAGGAGTTCGTTCTAGTTTAAAAACAGAAATTATTTTGGCATTGTTCCAACTACTAGGAAAATGAGTCAATCAAAACATTTGTTGAACACTTTGGCCAAGCTACCTAAATTTGCTTTTGGTAACTTTTTAATAAGAATGAAATAAAATACTATCCTTACCAGGGGCTTTCATATTTTTCAAATTTTTGATGATGAATTCTTTTCATTCAGATCCGTATTAAAATCGTCATCTGATTGAAATTCTTGTTCAACAATATTCTGAAATTCTATTGAAATTTGATCTTCAATAGGACTCAAAACGTTTGAGTTAAAATTATGAGCACTCTCAAACTGCTAAGCAAGTTTTTCAGCTTTCTCCCCGTTACACAGTAAAACATAATGTAAATTTGGAAGCTGTAATTTTGGAAGGTTGAATATTACCTCTTTTGTGATGTAATTTTACCTCAATTTAGACTGAAAAAGTGACATTACACCAGAAAAGTGGAAAAATTACACATTTCCAGAGGTAAAATTACATCTTTTTTCTGACATAAAAGATGTACCCCTTCCCAGATGTAATATTACCATGATTTCTTTTCTGTGTAGTTAATAGAATATTATCACCATCTTTTAAAGACGGGATTGGTTTTTGAGGCTTCTTAAGAACTTTTCCAAAAAAGTTTCCAAAAGGGTTTGGAATAATGTTTAATTTGTTCGACTTAAGAACGTTGATACTGTCTTCGGCGAACATTTTTCAGACGAATCAAAAGCTGAAGAACGTCATCAATAATGGGGGAATTAAATTTTACTTTGACTTATCAATATTCCTAGCATTAAAAATTGCATAAGTTAAAGATTCCAAGGCTGGTTTCTTATACAAAATCATGATTTTAATTATTCTCAATATGATGCTGGTACCATTCCCAATTAGCTTTGTGGTAGTTAAACATAGAACTATTGGGTCTGGTAACTGCTTCATGAGAAAGTGAAATAGTTACTGGAAGATGAAAAACGAAGTTGACTTTATAGCTGTCGGCCACCATTACTAGTACCAACCACTAGTGACTTCGCCGCCCTGGGCTCCTAAGTGTATGCAAGTATGGCACGGAGTAACGGTGCCGAAAATACCCAAATTTACACAAATAATTTTAGAGCGCCCGCCGTGGGATTCGAACCGGCGTCTTCTGGATTGTGAGTCCAGTGCGCGATCCGATTGATCCACACGGGCGGGTACTGGATGATGATCAGAACCAAAATCAGCATGAGTCACTAAAGGACCACAAAACTGACTTTGATTTGTCAAACCCAAATCAATCGTCGATGGATTTTTTTTACAGAAGAAAAGCAAGTTGGACCATTCTGGTATAAAACCGAATAAATACCAAAAGCACAATCTCTGAATAGAATTTTACCATAGGAATTTACATTTGAGTTATTCCAAGATTTATGTTTGGCATTAAAATCACCGATGATTAAAAATCAAGTTCTATGGCAAATATGTTCTTTCAAATTCCTTTTTAAATGAATTAATATCACTAGGTTCATGAAGAAAAACTCCCGTCGCTCTACTGTCTCTATATCAAAACCTCAGTTCCAAGATTAATCATGAGACGGACCGACAAAAAATGACCAAAAATATCCTCTCATCTCAACAGCCCATTAATATTCATATCTCAAGTAGCGTCCCAAGTCTTCCAGCCAAAGAAAAAAAGGCCAACATCAAACAAATCCCGGGTCGAGTACGATCCACACTCAATGAGCAACGACTCGGCAATTGTAGCCAACAACAGAAAAAAAGAATGATTTTCCGGAACAAGGACGCACCGTTCTTTTGTATTTTTGTCCCGAACAAAAAAAAGAAGTCCCTCTTTCATTAAACGGTGGCGAGCTGAAACAAAAAAAAGTATGAAAAAAAGCGGAAGCTGATGGATGCAAACTAATCTGAAGGCCCATTATCCGTCCCGCTTCACCTTAACCTCCCCCCACCCTGGTTCGTGAAAGGTGGCCGGTGGAAAGTGGTCCCCGCAGTGTCTTACAAAAGGTGCTGGAAAATGGGACAGGAAAACACCAGCAAACAATTCAAATGAAGGTGGCCGATTGGCGGATGTTGTCGTCATTTTCCGTGACTTCTGGGTGGCTGCATTTTAAAAGATGATGATGGTAGGGTTGTCAGATGGATTGTTATGATACAAAAATATTTTTTTTTGTATTGGTTGATAAGTATGTAAATATTATTTAAATATTTCAAAATACAAGTGGATTAACAAAATGTCAAATTCTACAATACTTTTTTCTTACTACCCTATCATAACAAAAAAAAAAATTGCTGTCATTTTGTAATTTTCCAGATCTCAGTCCAAAAACAACGACGACGACGCAAACAACAGGAACCTGATGAGGAAAAACTTTTTTCTCATATTTTCCTTAGCCCCCGCTGATAAGGTGTCGAAACCTCGTCCCGGAAAACTCCCCCCCACCCCCACTTTCCATCCGGAAATAAGGACGAGGAGACAATTTCTTGCTTTTTATTCCACGCCTGGCTGCGTTTCTTAATTAAAGATGAGAGTTTTCCGTGGCTCCCTGGAGGGGAGGATTTCGAGATGGAAAAATTGCGCTACTGAAGTGGGAGCGACTTTTTTTTTGTTCTATTTTTTCTACCCTCGGTGGCCTGTGGGCTTTGACAGGCGGCTAAGTCGGGTATCACAAAAAGTTGCTCAAGTTTCAAATGGCCGGCCCGGAAACCAGCCCGGAGATTTGTGTCCAAATTAGTCGGGGAACACGGTTTTCCTAATTGTCCGGAGTGGGTGGAAGTTTTGGGAAGTGGACTTGTTGGTGGAATATTGATTGACTTGGGTGATTTGAGCTGAAAAGTTGAGGATGGTACAAGCAAAGTGATTTTAAGTAGGGAAACTTTTTGATCTACAAGGATTTGAGATAACAAATATTAAGCAAAACATGGTGTGCAATCTTTGTTTTCGTGTTCTTCAATTAATTGAAAATATGCATTTTACATGCAACTTCAGTGAGTTTTATTAAAAAAAAGTTTATTTGTTAGTCAATGATTTTCAGCAAGAATTACTGAGCATCAACACATATGGCAATTTCCATATCTCTGTAAATTTTGAACATATGATGGTACTGTATTTTGCGAACTTGTACTGCAAACTGTGTTTTTTTTTTTCATGGACCACTTTTTGGGATTTCTTTCAATGGATTCAGATGATGCTTTCAGCCAGTAAATTTGGTCCAGTATTGAGCAATTTCAGCTCAAAACAGGATTATTTCAGATAATTTTTTTTATTTGACCATCTCCGATTTCATTGAAACTTTGTAGACATGTTATTCTAGGCTTATTTAAGCCATTTTGGTGTATATGGATCCAGTTGTACTTGAGAATGTCATTTTTTAAGGGCATAAGCTTTTTTAATAAAAAAAATGGAAAAATACACTGAAAGAAAAAAATCCCACTTCCATAATATTTTTTTTTTATTTTTAAGTTAAAAAACGTAAATTTGAAGATGATGTCACGATTTTTTTCGTTCACTTTTTGTGGAAATAGAATTAAATGTTACAAAAAGCCTCACGAAAAATTCAGGATGAAATGTCTCTCCTAAAAATTAAATTATCGTTAGGTCGATGCAAATGTTTTTCAAAGTTTTTGTCCCATGCTTCGAAAAAATTTAAGATTTGACGAAAATATAAATTTTAGTGAAAATAAACTTTTTGTGTTACTAAACACCGAAAAAAGATTAAAATTCAAAAGATTTTTTAACTAACCTAAACATGCTAAAAATGATTCTAAACGCAGGGGAATGCATTTTAATTTGATTTCAACTGATTGCACTTAAATTTCCGTTGAAATTTTGAAGTTTTTTGAAAAAATAAATTTCTTCCACGTAATTTTTGAGGTCAACTTTGGAAGGGGGGATGGGACAAAAACTTTAAATAAATTTGTACCTGCCTTAATTAAAACTATTTTTTTTTTTTGCAAACTTATCTATACAACAAAGAAGAATCGACGCGCGAGAATCCGCGAGAAAGTGCTAGAAGATTCTGAAATTCATTGAACAAAAGTGTCGCGTCGTGGCCTTGGGAGTTTGGCCCTCAGTCGTGTGGTGTTCGTGGGGGAGATCGGTTGAAGAATCGACGCGCGAGAATCCGCGAGAAAGTGCTAGAAGATTCTTGAATTTATTGATGGAAGGCTTCGCGTCGTCGTGTATATATTGTCTTTCTGTTGTTGAGCCGGTTGTTCGCGGTCCGGACTGGGTAAATTCGTGGTTAAGTTTGTTGCAAAGAAGTCATGCGCGAAGAATTTCATTAAATCGATTGAAACAGTTCGGTGTATCAGCACTATTTGAGGTTTACATGATAACGAATAATACGTTGCTAAAAATTTCATTTTGTTTTTAAAGTCCTTCCCTTAGCATCGTTAGTTCAAATTTCATTTCGTTTTGAAAGCCCATCCCAAAGCATCGTTGCTCGGATGGCACGCCGGCGGTAAGAAGTAAAAAAACGCGAATGATAAGTCCTTCTCATAGCGTCGTAGCTCAGAAGGCAACGATTATGGTTCACATTCTGGTCATATCATCTACCAAGATGAATCCTGACCTTCCCTTTCCTTCCCCTACTAACACAATTCCCCCACTTCCCGTGATGCTTGAAGGAGATGCTGTGGATTCAACGGTCTCATGCGGTGTCAACAGGTATAGAGCGACAAACTCTGTGTCTGATGAGTCTGCAACTTCAACTATCGGACTAACATTCCTACCTTTAATGAACTGCATCTCCTTGGGGGGGCGCCGGTATTGACTTAAAGCAGAGATCTTCAGGGGTTATACAGTGAGGATGATTAGCTCCCACTACTCATCTGTTGGTTCATTGTGTAACTTCAGCTGATCCGTCAATAACGGAGTAGCAGCTCATTGGCAGTCAACCATGCTCATGCTCATGCTCATAATTTTAAACATTTTCGTAAAAAAAACTATGATTCAATCATGAAACAGATGAACTTCTGCAGAAAAGATCGAAATTTTCTATATTTTGCATATTTTTTACATATTTTTTTATTTTGTGGTATTTAGCAAAAAAAAATACACTTAAAATGTTCTTTAATTTTTTAAATTAGATGATTTAAAACTTTAAATATATGAAGTTCTAAAGCAAAGTTTTCAATTGTCTGTATTTAACGTAGGTTTGGCAATATTTTAAAGTATTCAGGAAGAAAACACATATATAATTTGAAACATTTTCTTTAAAACATACCATTTTTTTTTATGAAGCAGATGCAGTTCTAAAGAAAGGCTTAAAATTTCTGTCTTAAACACTCTAATCTAATTGTGTTTGAAATTTATAATTATGATGACTTGAAACACTTTCATTTAAAAAAAAATCAAGGGTTTTACTTTGAAGCAGATGAAGTTCAAGAAAAAAGTTTAAAATTATCTGTGTTTTACGTAGCTATGTTAACATTTTATAGTATTTGAGGAGAAATCACAATCAGAATGTGTTTGAAACTTATTATTCATGTGATTTAAAACATTTTCATATAAGAAATCAATTATTTTTCTATGAATCAGATAATGTTCCAAATGAAATTTAAATATTTTACCTAGTTATGGTTAGTACAGTCCATACTTGATTATCCAGAGCTCACTTATTCGAAGTTTCGATTATCCGAAATTCGATTATCGGAAGGTTTTTATGGGACTTCGGATAATCGAATCATAACCAAACAAAAATGCCTAAAAAAAACCAAATTCTTTAAATTGAAAGTTCATCATCGTCACCGTCATGGGTTTAACAATACTAAATCTCATTAGAGTACAGTAGTTGTTCGGTAACTGGGCTGAGAACGAAGCCCAGTCACCGAATGCTGCTCGTTAACTGGGCTGAACAAAAAATAACCAGGGGACCACCGATGCATAATATTTTCCACATGAAATATAAAAATAAAAGTTACTCAAATTTATTTACAATGCTTCCTTTTCATATTTCTTTAATTGTAACTTGAAATTAAACAAAAGTTTGAAAAAATATTTTTAATTTATTGAATATGATTTTGGCATCCATTAACCCCTCGATCATTTTGGTTTGTTTTGGTTTTTTGACGTTTGTCTGCTTTTTAACTGGGCTACGGCCCAGTTATCGAGCGCCCAGTTAAAAAGCAGCCCAGTTAAACAACGCCCAGTTACCGAACAACTACTGTAGTTATAAAAGTACATACTTAAGCTCGACATAAAAAAATAAGAAAACAAAAATAATGTTTTTTCTTGATTCGATTATCCCAAGTGAAATCCAGTTTGGACTGTATTATGAAATCAAAATTGTGAAAAATATTATTGAAACAAGTTGTTGATAGAGTTTTGAATATTTTTATGCAGAAAAAGTGTGTTGATTTAAAAAAAAAATTCTGGGACTTTGAAAATATTCAATACATAGGTAATACATAAGTTCTTGTAAAAAATCATGATTTTTTTTTTGTAGTTTTATATAATTTTGTGAATGTTTTTGAGGAAATTATTAAAATTTGAGAAGCTCATCATCATCCTGAGATCATAACGAACATTTTGATACCGTAAACCGGGGTGACATTGATAGGATTTCAATTTATTTTTGGAATATTTTGCAACTGGTTAGGTTTTTAGGCCACACAAGATACATGCTACATTTTTGAAAAAAAGTGTTTGCAATAGTGTTTAAAAAATAGTCGCGTTAAAAATTCCTATTTTGAATTCCGGGAAAACTTCGATAGTCATAGTTTTTCTTGTTAAAATCCAATTTAAAGTGATCAAATTTTATGTTAACGTTAAATGTACTATCAATAAGGTGGCTGATATAGTTTTTAAGGAAAAAAATCAATGTTTATATTTAGTTAACTAAGTTTATAAGATTTTTATCAAAATACATATAAATTTTAGGTAAAATTGTTAAAAAATCGGAATTTTGCCTGAAATTCGTTGAAACTAGTTTTGTTTATGGGTAATTCTCCGCCAACTCACACAGCAGTTGCCCCGACCCCTCTTCGATTTGCGTGAAACTTTGTCCGAAGGGGTAACTTTTGTCCCTGATCACGAATCCGAGCTCCGTTTTTTGATATCTCGTGACGGAGGGGCGGTACGACCCTCTCCATTTTTGAACATGCGAAAAAAGAGGTGTTTTTCAATAATTTGCAGCCTGAAACGGTGATGAGATAGAAATTTGGTGTCAAAGGGACTTTTATGTAAAATTAGACGCCCGATTTGATGGCGTACTCAGAATTCCGAAAAAAACGTATTTTTCATCGAAAAAAAACACTAAAATAGTTTTAAAAATTCTCCCATTTTCCGTTACTCGACTGTAAAAATTTTTGGAACATGTCATTTTAAGGGAAATTTAATGTACTTTTCGAATCTAAATTGTCCCAGAAGGGTCATTTTTTCATTTAGAACAAATTTTTTCATTTTAAAATTTCGTGTTTTTTCTAACTTTGCAGGGTTATTTTTAAGAGCGTAACAATGTTCTACAAAGTTGTAGAACAGACAATTACAAAAATTTTGATATATAGACATAAGGGGTTTGCTTATAAACATCACGAGTTATCGCGATTTTACGATAAAAAGTTTTGAAAAAGTTGGTCGTCATCGATCATGGCCGTTCATGGTCACCCTCGACAGACACGGACGACGAAACAAAGAGAAACGCAAAAAGTAACTTTTTCAAAACTTTTTTTCGTAAAATCGCGATAACTCGTGATGTTTATAAGCAAACCCCTTATGTCTATATATCAATTTTTTTGTAATTGTCTGCTCTACAACTTTGTAGAACATTGTTACACTCTAAAAAATAACCCTGCAAAGTTAGAAAAAACACAAAATTTTAAAATGAAAAAAATTGTTCTAAATGAAAAAATGACCCTTCTGGGACAATTTAGATTCGAAAAGTACATTAAATTTCCCATAAAATGACATGTTCCAAAAAATTTTACAGTCAAGTAACGGAAAATAAGAGAATTTTTAAAACTTTTTTAGTGTTTTTATCGATGAAAAATACGTTTTTTCGAAATTCTGAGTACGCCATCAAATCGGGCGTCTAATTTTACATAAAAGTCCCTTTGACACCAAATTTCTATCTCATCACCGTTTCAGGCTGCAAATTATTGAAAAACACCTCTTTTTCCGCATGTTCAAAAATGGAGGGGGTCGTACCGCCCCTCCGTCACGAGATATCAAAAAACAGACCTCGGATTCGTGATCAGGGACAAAAGTTACCCCTTAGGACAAAGTTTCACGCAAATCGAAGAGGGGTCGGGGCAACTTTTCCCGATTTCGTGTGAGTTGGTAGAGAATTACCCTTATACAAATATCAAATTATATTGAATTTCAAACTGAATTCGAAGCAAGAATCAAAAGTTTTCTCATTTTCTATGAAATTTGTTCTACTGAAAATGCCTATAAATTTGAAGATTGTTTTAATTATGTTTCAAAAACACATACCGTAAAACGGGGTGACTTTGATAGCCGGGGTAACTTTGATAGGTTTGCGATTTTTCCGCAAAGTGATGAGTGCAATTTAAATACGTAAGGAATGGTTTGACCGTGGTAGAGACGTGTTCAAAATACCTCATGAAGAACTTTTCATTAAATTTTGACAAGTTTAAAAAGTTAGTTAACTTTATTTGAGAAAATGTTGATGAAAGTCATTATTTTAAACTTCTCAAAGTGTCATGATTTTCTCAATGAACATCATTTTTAATCGGAAAACGGAATGTATTTTCGGATTCTTTGGATAATTATCCACTAGGATAATAAATAATATGTGTTTTTGAAACACAATTAAAAAAAATCCCCAATTTTATAGGCAATTTCAGTTGAACAAATTTCATGTAAAATGTGAAAATTTGTGATTCGTGCTTTGAACTCAGTTTAAAATGCAATATAAATCGATAATTTTATAAACAAAACCATTTTTAACAAATTTCAGGCAAAATTCCGACTTTTTAACAATTTTACCTAAAATTTATATGTATTTTTCTAAAAAGCTTATACACTTAGTTAACAAAATATAAACATTGATTTTTTTTTCTTAAAACTATATTAGCATCTTCAGTGTTGGTTCATTTAGCGTACAAATAAAGTTTGAACATCTTAAATATGATTTTAACAAGAAAAACTATGACTATCAAAGTCACCCCGGAATTAAAACTAAGAATTTTTAACGTAACTATTTTTCTAAACATTATTGAAAATTTTTTTTTTCCGAAATAGTGCATGGACTTTGTGTAGTCTACCTCAGTACATGTTTTAAAAATAATAATCTTGAGAAAAACCTTACCTGTTGGAATATATTCTTAAAACAAATTGAAATCCTAACAAAGTCACCCCGGTTTACGGTAATATTTATTATTTACAAACTTATTTTACCTTCGACGAAGTTGACTTTATAGCTGTCGGCCACCATTGCTAGTACCAACCACTAGTGTCTTCCTTTTAACTACAAGGACTTCGCCGCCCTGGGCTCCTAAGTGTTTGAGTACGGCACGGAGCGACGGCGCCGGATACCCATATTTACACTTAGAATTTTAGAGCGCCCGCCGCGGGATTCGATCCCGCAACCTCTGGATTGTGAGTCCAGTGCGCGGTCCGATTGATCCACACGGGCGGGAGCTCCTTCTCCTTGTGTAAAATTGTCACAAAAATCCGAAAATGCATTCCGTTTTCCGATTTGAATCATGTTCATTGAGAAAATCATGACCCTTTAAGAATATTAAAATAATGCTATCCATCAACATTTTCTTAATTATAGATAACTAACTTTTTAAACTTTTCAAAATTTGATGTAAACTTCTTCTAACAGTACTTTGAGCACTTCTCTACCACGACCAGTATGATTCCTTACCATTCCGTACGTATTTAATTTCTAATCTACATTTTGCGGAAAAATCTCAAACCTATCAAAGTCACCTCGGCTATCAAAGTTTTACGGTTCATAATTTTAAAGGTTTAGCTAATATTTTAGCAAAGTTATTAAGTTTTGCTGTGTACCGTCATCAGGGGTGACATTGGGTCTGGGGGGTGAGATTGGGTCATACAAATTTTAGCATTTTTGTATGACCCAATCTTCCCCCCCCCCCCCAGACTCAATGTCACCCCTGATGACGGTAGCAAAAATGTTCCCGCTAGAGTCGCTTTTCGGAAATTCACGAGAAAATAAAGTTGAAAGTACTTACCACATAAAGGTTCAATTTATCTGTGAAAAATTGAAAAAAATAGTTTTAGTCTAGTTTTAATGTTGCAATGATTATGAAATTAAATTGTGATTTCTATTGATTTATTTTAGAGTACTTTGATGAATTTCAAGTGATTTGCTTTGGTTTATTTCTTTATTTTGACACATTTCCCTAACATTTTTGTTTTTTTTTTATAATCTTTTTAAGCATCAAGGTCTGAAGATCTGAAATGTGTCAAGTTGATACTCTAATGCTGCTATGTGTTTCAATGAAACTTTAGTTAATCAATTCTGGAATTTATTTGAGGGTTCAACATTTCGTTCGAGTGATACATTTGCGAAATGTTAAGCAATGATTTAAAATGTTTTGTCCTAAGATGTTGTCAGGATTCTGAATTATAAAAATTTCTAACTCTTTGATTAATGTAACGAAAGTATAAGTCAACTTGAATAACAAATCTCAGTGAAAAAGTCACTTATTGAAAAAAATGAGACTAAAAAATTAAATACATTTGTCGAATACTATATCCATTTCAGTCAATAATTAACTCAACCTGACCACCTTCAATCGCAGTAATGAATACCCCTTCGCGTGAAACACCCAACTCCAGAGCAGCTTAAGTGGCTTTCAGTGCACACGAACCTCAATACATTGTGACAGCTTTAAGCTTCCAGCCTTGTGTTGCTCGCAATCCACTCACTCCCAGCAGAGCCCTTCCGGGAAGCTCATCTTCTCCTCCGGAGGATCCTTTCGTCCTCACTCGGGCAACTTTATGAGCTGGACTGGACCGAAGCAAACCCCGAGCCATCCGCCTCTCCTCACATAAATAATCAATTGTTTATCCCCACTGGCGTAACAAATTACCCAGATCATATTCCATTATCTTCGCATTTTCGCTTCGCGGAACCATGTAATGAGATTGGACCCGGAGGGGGGTCGTCGGTCCTGCTGCTGCTGGGCGGGGTTGGTGATGGCCAAGGATGGACCGGGACGAGGGCATCATTTCCACAGTTTCCACTCGTTTGACTTCGTGAGAGATGGGAACAGTGGGGTATACCTTTTCATTTTAAAAATAATTTAAACCAGTTTTTGATACAAATAATTTTTAAATTGCTACTTAAATTTCGAATGTTGAAATATAAATAAAGAAAAAATAAAAAAAAACAAATTTGAACACACCGTGTCACAACACTGGCATCAGCCACGCCCCACCACGAGGGACGGGCAAGTTACGCGATGGCGCTAAAAGCCTATTTTTCTTCATCAATAATAAATGGAGGCTCCTTCCTGGGGTCTGGCACCGGAGTCGTGGTGTTTCACATGGACGGGAGAGTACTTCCGGGCACTGAAGACTGACGGTGTGAATGATGACAGTTTGCTGAAGTCGTGATATCGGGGGAAGAAATCAGGTTGTTTAAAGTCCGGATTTCTAGTGATGGCGGTCACGTTTTTTTTTAAAGGTAGAAGGGTGTGGTAAGTTTACAGAATTAGAAGAAATTAAAGGTTAAAAAAAGCATGGTTCGGTAGTAAAATGACAAAATTTCAATTTTATTTATAACAAGCTCTTCCCGGCAAACTTCGTCCTGCCCTTTTTGGTTTCCTGACGTTTCTTGCTTGTTTGCTTCTTCAGCCTCCTGTGATCAAAATTTGATTTTACGTAACTTTTCCCATACAATCTGCAGATTTTCCGGAATCGGTTCCAGAGTGGCCAAAGTGTCAACTTATTAGCGTAAAAACCTTCCTTGGGCTTATACGAACCCAACGCAGCAAAGAGCGCTCCGATCCGACCTTCCGTGTTCAACTGATTCGCGTTCGAACAAAACCGTCGAAATTTTTTATATATATAGATTTTATATTTAAAAAGTCAATTCCCGAAATCGTGAACTGAGTTCATGAATTTGCGAACCATGAAGTAATGTATTCACGTTTATAGTGCAAATGCACTATACTCATGCATAAATTCCTTCGTGTTTCTTAAATTCATGAACACAATTCACGATTTAGTATTTTTTTTTCTGTGTGGTGTGGGGCTTTTTCGAGATTGATAATTCAAAACATCCTTGAAGCCATAGGATACTTATGCACATTTGACCTATCGAAAAAGTTAGCCAGATTTTAGATTTTGTTAACGTAAATATTTCTTCATTTTAGACCAGTTTACAAAAGTTTACTACTTTATTATCAAAAAAAAAATGCTTTTTGCCATTATTTTACAGGAAAGGAAAGGTCTTCCAAAAGTTACTCAATTAGATTTATTGTAAAGAACTTTTTTAAGGGAATTAGGGGAAATATACCCATTTTAATCACTCTAAGCCGTTCGACCCATTCTCATCACTTCTACCATTTTCCGCTATTAAATCAACATTTTCAGATGTATCAACAATGGAGAGTTGCTTGCTCACTTTTATTTGAGCTATTTATTACTTTGGAACAGTCAAAAACACTTTATGAAAGCTGTAATTCATGATCAAAGTGCTGATAGGCCGATGATAGAAATAGGCTGAGAAAGGATATAGTTTCCCAATAAGACCGTTGTAAATATTTTTAAAAGTTTGTGTCGCTCCCCTCCCCTTTAAAATTGGTACAAAAAATCAGGGGGCAAAAAATAATTCAAGAAACTTCAGAATATCCATGAATATAGAAGTTTAATCAACTGAAAACAATCTAAACAGCATTTTTCTGCATTCATAATCATGTTTAGTATGTTTGGGCTAGTTTAAAAATATTTTGAATTTTTATAAAATTCCGATGTACAGCACCGCAAAAACAATTTTTTTCCACAAAAAAATAAAATTTTCGTAAAAACTTAGATAGTTTCGAAACTAATGATTGCAAAACAACTGGACAGGTTTATGATGAATTAAAAAAAAAACACTTTTTTCATTAAAATGTTGAATCCATGGCTCATAATAGTAGTTTATGCAACAAGTTGCAAAAAGAGGATTTTTTCAGCACGATTCGTACATTTATCCAACGAAGTTCACCGAGTTGGATAAATACGAAGAGTGCTGAAAAAATCAAGTTTTGCAACGAGTTCCATACAACATTTTTTGAAATTCCGAAAAACACCCATTGAGTGAAATTTTAAGTCAAATTTTCATGTATTTTGTCAATAAATCGTTTAAATCAAAAAAAATGTTGAAAAGTGTTACTTTTCGAAACAAGTGCTGAAAAGTTCAACTTTTAAGCACCAATTTCAGTGCTGAAAAGTAGAACTTTTCAGCATTTATTTTGAAAAGAGTTGCTATTCGATTCTGTTATTTTTGGTACAGAAAAGTAGGCTATTTCGTCGTTCAAGAATGACAGGAAAAGTAAGTAGTTTCACGACGGAATTGCAAAAAATCAATTTTTAAACTTTTTTATTTGTTTTGCTCCCCCCCTCGACTTTGGTCAGAGTCGAAGGACATAAACTTCAAAAAATATTTGAATCGGTCTAAATGTATTCCATAAACAATATATAAATCTAAAAAATAACAATAAAATGCTTTTATTTGATTAAAAAATACTATAGCAAGAATTTTAATAATCTTTGATCAAGGTTTCATTCATATGGGTCAAGAAGATGTGATATGCTTGTATGGATTTTTATTCAGACACTCTTTTACTCGAAACCATGATATTTGGTGTCGAATGGGCTTATAAGTAATGTATTTTTCAAAGAAAAAAAAAGTTTTAAAATCGATCACAGTTGCCCTTTTACAAATGTCAAATATTGACAGACATTTCATTTTATTGGATATTTAATGAACTTTATGAATCTGTTATGAATCACAAACATTTTCATTATAAAATAACGTGTTTTTGTTACTTTGCAGGGCTACTTTATAAAAGTGTACAGAGAAACCTTTTCTTACGCGGAGGCGTTACGCTTTCTATTTCGTCGATTTCTCTTAAACTGTAAAACATTTTTGCAAGCTTCAAAAAGCGTTTTGTAGATCTGAACAAAACCTTCAAATTACTTTTAAAAGATTGCAAAAACATTGCGTCGTTACTGAGAAATCGACAAATCAGTGAAACGTAACGCATCGCGTAAAAAGAGGTTTCTCTGTATCAATGTACAGTTAAACCTCGCATAGTGCGCAGGCGCTTTGTGTTTCTTCGATTACTCTTAAACTACACAATATTTTTGCAATGTTTTTAATTGTAGATTGGAACAAGACGAACAAATTGCTTCAAAAAGACTGCAAAAATATTGTGCGGTGGTTGAGAAATCGACGAAACACAAAGCGTAACGCTTGCGCACTATGCGAGGTTTGACTGTATTTACTAAAAAGTTGTAGAACAGACAAAAAAATAAGTTTGGTGTATTCTTCACGAGTTATTAGAATTTTATGAAAAAGTTTTTTGAAAGGGTGATAATTTTGACCAGTTTAAAAAAAAAAATTATTCATATAATTATTTTTATCCCAAATTTTCTACGTCTTTTACCGATCTGCAGTCCAAAAATTAAAAAATTGTTATAAAATTTAGAAATCTGTTATTGATGGAAAATGCACCAAAAGCGTAATACTAACTATTCTTAATAGTTTACAATCAATTTTGCAAGTTTTTTTCAATGAAAATTAAATGTTTAGTCAATTTTTTTTGACCCCCTGAATTTTGAAGGAAATTTTGGCGACAAAAACTTGAAATAAAATTTGTAGTGGCTTAAAAAAAAACAAAAAATAAACTAATTTTAAAATTTCTATGCGAATTTTCAAATATTTGTTACAAAAAGTATCGAAACTTGATTTCCATTTTTTAAAGTAATGCTCCTGTATATTTTTTTTCAAAATATCAATAATGAATGAAAATCTTGTTATTCTTAAAATATTCGGTCCCTTTTCATTGTGTCGTCTCACTATTCAGCGTGACACAATTCCAATAAATTCCAATATGAATGTTTACTTTCAATGCAATTTTTGTGTAGGAAAAGCCTCATTCTAGTGATTCAAGATGTTAGAATAGGCGTGCAGGCCGAACTTCATGTTATAAATTTGGAATAATATAAAACGTAGAAAATAGGCTCGGTAAAGGGTTTCAAAATAAACATAAAACCTTTTCCTGCAAAATAGATAGGCGTCGTCACAAATGGAGCTCTTAAACATGATACTAATCCAATTGTAATACAACCCACACAATCTCTTGCGATAAATCCTACACAGATTTCCAACGATTTAATCCGCGAAGTGAGGCTACATTCAACCAAAAAGCTAGAATTTCACCATTTTCATCCTGGAGATCAAATGAAAAAGCGAGTAGGTCGAATGATATCTTGCAAAAAAATCAAAGAGTTCCAAGAAAATCCTCCAGCTCTCGCTCATAACGATGATGATGACGAATGTCAGAAAATCGCTGCCATCGCATCGTCATTGAAGATTAATTATCTCAACCACCCGGAGCCCCACTTCTCCCCCATTTGAGCTTTAGCCTTTCCCCCTTGCTAAAGCTCCCGAATGAAGTGATTTAAACTTTTTTTTCCCGCCAGTCATGATTACGGCGTTGGCTTTGAAGCTCTTTTCGTTCTGCACACAGAGCCCCACGCAGGATGTTGCTTCAGAGATGATGTTGATGAACATCCTCGTCTGATGTTGCTTGTGGTGGTGGGGGGTGGTTTCGTGCTGATGATGAGTTGAAAGTTGTGTAATTTTTAATTTACGACGATGAAACGAAATTAACGAGCTTTTTTATCTGCGAGATGCTTGCGGGGTTGGGTTTTGGCTTTTTTTAAATCGTTTCTGATAATGGAAAAGTTGTTCTAAAATTAAGTATTTTTTGCAGCTAAATGTGCTTCAACAGGTTGACGAAATGAAAATCATTCCCTCTCAAAATCGAGACTTTTCATCGTACCGTTTAGTTCTTTCAAATGTCCTTCTCTCGCTTGGAAAAACTAAGCCATGTCCATGAATTTCCCGACAAATGACATTGTCACTTCACACATTTCACAGCCCGCGCGTGAGCTCCCACGTATGTTGAGAGAAAAATGGCCTCCCATTTATATGAAAAGCGCACCGGAAGCGAAAGCATTGTCCCGAATCACCGCGGTACCACCCTACCCCACATTCCCAAATTGATCTATGAATGCGTCCAACTCAACAGGGTGTTGTTCCTGGTGAAAAGTGGGACACTATTTTTCCGCTGTCATCCACCGAGTTGGAGCTGGAGTGTGTTGATGACGACAAAAATGGAGGCCGAATGTGTCGCGTCGCCTTTTTGGGGAAAATTGTTCCGATTTTCCGACCTCGGCGTAGAAACAAAGGCTGACCACTCGAACAAGGTTGAACTAGCGTCGATCGTTACGAATGAGTGCTATGAATGAGAATGGGAGTCACTTTTTTTGTTTGGTTTTCTCTCTGTTGGACAGGATTTCCGGATGATTGTGTTGAATAGGTTGAACTGTGTGTAAGCCTTTTTGAGCATTATTCGTTTGAATCGTTTTTAATATTTGGTTCAAGTAATTTTACACATACATTTTAAATTTCAATGTTTTGCTAAATTTTGTTATATTGAATTCGCGAATATAATTAGGATTGAATTTTTATCATTTTATGAGTATCCTTTTATCTGTTATAGCTTATTTATTATTTGAAATGATTCTCTTACAATTTTCAATACTGTATTGAGTTGCATAAAATTGCGGTTGCAAAAAAGGTTCTTAATGTGCATTTTTTTCAACCCAACTCCGCCTTTAGACGGGTTTCGATTTGAAAAATCGCCAAAAATCAATTTTGATCTTTTAAAAGCATGGGAAAGAAAAACTCTTAAAATTTTATGTGACTTTGCCAATGTTTTTAAAATGTCATTTTTAGGGGTCAACTTTGGCTGTGTTTTTTAATAACAATTCCTTTATTTTAAGTAAAAAGAAATATGCAGTAATTTTTGTTGTGTCCCAAATTATGCCTCTACGCATTTTTTACAATTTAAATGATAATGGCGCCATTTAATGGCAGAAAATGTGAAAAACAAGCAAAAAATTTTGAAAGTGACTGTGAAAATATGAAAAAACATAGATAGGCAAAATGTAATGTTAGGAGGTGGTAGAATAGGCCAAATACTACCAAACAAAAACACAAACTAAACAAGATAAACGCAAATTAAAATACTAAAAATTATACAAGAAAAACATAAAACAAGAGAAGTAAAGTTTTTCGTAGAACAAAAGTTGCTTAAAATGACCTCCTAAACACGGGAAAAATAAAAAAATCCAAAGAAAATTGGGCTGTAGAGGGTTAAGATAGGAATTATGCCAAATATTGTTTTCTATCTAAATTCTAAATTTTTTTTTAATTTTATAATTTTTTTTATCAAAGTGTCTGCAAAAAATTATTTTCATGTGTGTGTGTGTGTGGTCCAATCCAATACCCGCTAACCGGAAGCGAAATTATGGGAAAGTATAATTTGTATCAGACTGTGTACATGCCGAATGCTGATACAGCTTATCTCAGTCCCGGGTATTAGGTGGTGATAGCCCTCGCGCTGCTTCCAACGACCCATTTCAGAATGACAGAGCTCCTTGCGGTCCAATTCCGAGGTCGCTGGGCATTGTTCGGCCCCGCCTAAACATAGAAGCAAAAATCTGAAGGAAACCCGATCTATATTTAGACTTCCAATCCCCTCAGGCAAATCAGGGATCAGCGCGTATTTAATAATATGAGAAGAAGAGATAACATGTTTCAACACTACGGATCAATTCACTGCTAGAGTGTAAACCTTCTGATGGACGACTGCTTAGCGTTCCAGACCACCACCAATCCAAAGGTGTGAGTTCGAATCCCACCTGATTCATTTTAGTTTTTATTCATATTCAAATTCCTGATTCCAAATTTCAAAGGTACCGACCGGGATTTGATCCCTGAACCTTCTGCTTGGGAGACAGAAGCCGTAACCATTAAGCCACGGAGCCGGTGACTCTGCAAAAAATTATTTTCATTACACAAAAATTCAAAAAAATCAGGCATAAGTTTTTGTATGTAAAAGTCACAAAAAATAAATCCTTTTCTGACAATTGCAAAACAAATCTTCATGTTGACATATAAATCACAATTATTTTGAGCAGTTCTTGAAAACATTAAACAGAAATTATTAAATGATTTTCTGTTATTTCTGTTTTTTTTCTCGATCTTGAACGTTTTCATTAGTTTTGCCTTTCAAAACATATTAAACAAAAAATTGGAGTGTAAAACACATTTTTTTAAGTGTATGATTTTTTTTTTGCGTGCATTTTGAATTTTTGTGGCTTTTATTTAATACTGAAACAAGATAAAAAAAAGTTTTTTCAATAAATAAAAATGTGATTTTTTGCATTTTACAGCAACAACAAAAAAAAATGTTTAAAAAAATGTAAAAAAATGGCTTTTAAAATTAAACAAACAATAATACATGTCATTGATGAATCCTCTCAGTCTTACAAAACATATTTTATTTTTACTTTCTGTGAGAGCCTTAAATCACATAGAGTTAGATAGATATTTCGATTTTTACAATTTTTGAGCTCAGTATTTTAAAGAAAAAATCGCTTACGTCTTAAAAATCATCTTAAAATAAAACATTTTCATTTATTTAATAATGATTAAGGCAATTTGAAAAAAAATAGAGAAACATTGTTTAAATTAATTCACAATTTTAAAATAATTTCTTTGAATGATTTATTTACTTATGATATAAAAAAATTAATTCAAATATTATGATATTTGTGTTGTTCGATCAAAGTTTAAAATACCACATTTCAGTAGAATTAAACCAAAACACTGGATACCCTTAACGCATAGGACATTTTTGAAAAAATCACTCTACATGCAATTAAATTTTTCTACAATTTATTTCATAAAAACTGATCGTTTTCCGATCTATTTATTTTTTATTTTTTAACAACCGACCTTGATTTAAAAAAAAGATTTAAGTGTGTTTAATTTAAAGAAAGATTTTATATGTTAACAAATGACAATTTTAATTTAAAATTCGAGACAAGATTCAGTTGAGAAATTCAATTTTCCTTAATATTTCCACATGAGGCCAAATAAATAAAATTCGATTTTTTTTTAAATCTTTGCATACTAAAATTTCTTAAAAAGCAGGCGATACAAAAAGTTATAGAGCAATTCCAGCTCACATCAGGATTTTTTCTGGTGCTTTTGTACCCGATCCTCTCCGATTTCAATGACACTTTTTAGACATGTTATCCTAGGCCTATAAAATCCATTTAAGTTATTTAAATTTGTTTGTATTTTGTAATTCAAAAATTACTGTATATCGAAGCCATTGCATCGTATCAAAAAGTGGTCAAAGGAAAAACTTTTAGGAAATTGGACGGGCTTTCTGAAAAAATACACTGAAAGAAAAATACACGTCACTTCTATGAGATATTTCATTTTTTAAATTTTAAAATTAAATTTAAAGGTGATGTCACGTTTTTCTTCGTTCAAATTTTTGCGGAAGTAGCCTAAGATGTTTCAAAAAGACTTACGAAAAATGCAGAATGTTATGTCTCTCCTAAAAAAAATACAAAAATCATTTACTATAATTGTTTTTTTTTTAAAGTGGTCTAAACGTCCAAATTTTCAAAAAACAACAGTGGGAATCGATTCTTAAAAAAAATTAACAAAAAAAAACCATATTGACCATTGTCCTTTGTCCAATCCTTGTTAAGATACAGCGGGTTTAAAAATAAAAATGTTGAAAAAATAGCTTTTTTGGTGATTTTTCGCAATTTCTATATGACAGACTTGATTTTCAGTCTTAAAAATACTTTTATCGGAAAGCTCGTCCAATTTCCCATACGTTTGCCTTTGACAGCTTTTTAATTTGACTCGTTTTAATATTTACGTAAGCTTATTAACTATGTTGGTTTCTACCACACTGAAAAAAATATTCTGTATTCAGTTATGAGCAATATGTTATTTTTGATGATTCAAGCGAAATAAATCTACTCATGATGGATTGATTCTTTTGCGGAAGGCTACACATCCATTTTTGATGGAAAATTTATTCCAATCATTTCAGCATCCTTTTTTCCCTCGAAATCAGTTCCATTATGAAAGCCTGAATGAAATGAGATGTCATATTATACATACAATTTCATCTCGGGGGAGCTTTCACCTTTTTTATTTTCTTCACCCAAGTCAATTCCGAAGAATTTTCCATCATGTTCATAATAGCAATGTGACGAAAAACAGCCCACTCACTCGAATTATAATTTTTGATGAGAAAGAACCTATTTTTCATCGTGCTTTTTACGTGTTATTTTCTCCGGACTTAAGATCCATGTGTGTGTGTGATGAATGGGAAAATTCTTACCCAGGGTTTTGTTTTCCCTCAAAACGAGAAAGGCTTTTCTTTTTCACAATTTTTTTTCGACTATTTTCTCATAAGTATGTGTATTTAGGGTGGAGCTTTTCCCCGAACACGAAAACCCAGCCTAGTTGAAATGAAAAATGATGCCCTCCCCAATGACCAGAAGAGGAGGGTGGGCGGTGGAAATTTCCACCCAGGTTGAGGAACGAACAGACGTACAGATAGAAATATCAACATGATGAAGCGATGTGCCACCATCGTCACCGTGCTGAAATTTCCAGCCTGACTTTGGGGATGAGTGGGTGCGATGGAAATGTTTGAAGAAAGATTGATCTTCTGGGAGATACTGTATATATTTACAGATAATGTTGGCGATTCGCAGCAGGGTAGTAAAACATAACACCGGGCAAACGGTGTGGGGCTCGGCGTGTCACTTTTAAAATAGATCATTTTTATTCAGTTTGGACTTCTTGTTCGTTTTAGTAGATTTTTCAAAAGTCTTTACGTTAGAATTAATGTTCTAAGACGTCTTCTAAAATGTTCATGTATGACAATGAATTGAAAATGCGAATGTACTGTTTCATTTTACATTTCATTGAAAAGTTATTTCAATCATCAATCGATATATCTGGTGATTGAACTGTAAGTAATTTTTAAATCTTTATTTATTAAATAACCCAACTTAAACTCATGATTCTGATATTCATGTAGCTAAGCTTGAATAGTGTTCCTTTACAACTGATTTGGAGAAACACATCGGGTGTATTTTTACTATAGGTGAATGTTCCCTTCTCCTCCTATAAGTTTTATTGTCACTCTACATTTAACCCTCTATAACCTAACCCAGTAGGGTGAGTCACAAAAGCAAAAAGTTGAACTAGATCGGACAGGCGGGCAGAATATCATAGTTTCATATCTAAAGAAGTTCTGCCGAAATTTTCCGCCAATTCGGTTCAGAATTCGAGGTGCTCAAGCGATTTCAATTTTGAATTGGATATTGGGCCTGTACGTATGGGGAAAATGGCACTTTTTATACTTTATTGTTCTAAAAAACCAAAACTGGACCGAATAACATACTGTGTGAGCTGTTTATAGATTTTTTTTCTAAGAAACAACTTTGTAGAACATCGCGAAACGATCTGAGAAGAACTGACCTGATTATAAGTTGTTTTGCCATGGTTAAATCTAGGACTAAAGTGTAATCTTTTTATCTTATCGATCACTATGATCTGAGATACTTTGTCAAATCATGACAAGTCGTTTTCTTTTGTTGACAATATTCCTTTAAAAATTAAAAGAAATGGAAGTTCATGTAGAACTTAATCCAAAACAGCTCTTTATACCCGAACACCATTATAACCCAGCCTCTAGACGGGTTTCGATCTGCAAAATCGCCAAAAATCAATTTTTCAACAATTTTTATATCTTTAAAAAGCATTGGAAAGAAGAAATCTTAGAATTTTAGAAAATTTTAGGGTTGGAAGTTTGACTTATTTTATGTGATTTTGCTAATGTTTTTGAAAATGTATTTTATTTAAGGGTCAACTTTGGTTATCTTTTTACTAACATTTCCTATATTTTAAGTAAAAAAAAGTATGCAGTAATTTTGTAGTTTCCCAAAATATGCCTCTACGTAATTTTTTACAATTAAAATGAAAATAGTGCCTTTCTATAGCAAAAAATGTCAAAAACAAGCAAAAAAATAAAAATTACTGTAAAAACATGACAAAATAAGATAAGCAAAATGTACTGATAGGAGAATAAGCCTAATACAACCAAAAACAATATATGCAAACTAAAACACTAAAAATAAGACAAGAAAAACAGAAGACAAGAGAAAAATAAAAAAATTCAAAATAAATATTTTGCGGTTGAGGTTTACCTCAAACACAAAAATTATGTTGGTAAAGGTGAGCAGATTTCCAATATTCCTGTCTCAATAGGAAGATCTTTCAAATATCTGCCAAACAATTTATACAGTGAAAAAAGTTTAATTTTTGAATATAATTTTATGGTTGAATCCCCTATTTTTTGTGTAATTTTACATACAATAAAGTGTAAAAAGTGAAACAGCAGAAACTTTTAGAAAATTCACCCGTTCCTGATGTAAAATGACACTTTTTTTCCACAAATGTTGAATGAAAGATTTTGTGTTTGGTGGTTTAAAAATATGAGAGGTAAATCTTAAAATCGGTAAAATTAGGCTGGTACAAATTTTATTTAAAGTTTTGTCTCCACCCCCTTCAAAGTTGGCACAAAAAATCAGGGGGAAAAAATATGTTTTTTTTTCAAAAAACTTCAAAATTTCAATGGAAATTGAACTGAAATAATCTGAAATCAATTTAAAATGTATTCCGCTGCGTATAGAATCATTTTTAGCATGTTTGGGTTGATTTATAAATGTTTTGAATTTTTGAAAATTTTGTATGTTTATTATCGTTTAGTGTTTTTTTTTGCTAAAATTTTTGTTTTCATCAAATCTTAAATTTTTTGAAAACTTATGATTGCTCAACTTAACTAGTGAAAAATGCATTTTAAAACACTTTTTTCATGCAAATGTTGAAATTATGGCTTGTTATTTCAATATTTATATTTTTTTGATTTGTATTGATGTAATATTACTATTTTAATAACTGTGTACAACACACCCACAGCAGGGCGGCGGGGACAAAGTTCATGAACTGGTTTTAAAACGGAATCATGAACGGGCAAAAAGACCCAGAAGAAGTCCAGAGATGGTTAAAAATGTTTTTTCTTATATAGCTCCTTTTCAAACAAGTTTACTCACAAAAAAGTTCCGATATCGAGAATCGAACCCAAGACCTTTTACATTTCGACGATTATGGTCATTAAATGACAAATTTTGTCGATATAAGTAACTCAATGGGATGAACTGTTTCGCAAAAATGGCTGATATAATATACATGGAAAATCAACCCAAAATTATGTTTTTTTTTAGAGAATTGAGAGAAGAGAGAGTCTAAGTGAACGTTTTTCTCCAATTCTTCTAAATTGCCTCTATTGAATCAAAAAATGTACATTATCTAAGATTTGTATGAATAATTCGTGCCTATTTTAAACATACGAGTGAAAAGCAAAATAGGGGAAGGTGGGGCAAGACGACCATATGGGGCAAGAGGAACAATCGCTCGTAAGGCCGTGATTTATACAATTTTGATTATTTTCAGCATGAGGAATTGTTGCTAGCAATGCAATTAGCTGATTCTACTACCACATAACCGCCAAAACGACGTAAACGAAACGGGGCATAAGATTGAGTGAAGTTTTTTTCAAAACCTTTGTTTCCAAATATTATAAATATTTGGAAAGTACAAAATAAGGCTTAGGGTTCGTTTTAAGGCTCATTTTATCAAAATGCTATTTTTCCTAGATCAGTAGTGTCCCTACCAGTGACTTGCACTTATTATAAAGTATTATTTATGTTTTGGTTATTTTTGTAGAGATCTTTTAAAAAATCTTGTTTAGGTGGGGCAAGTGTACCATATGGATTTTTAGTATGGAAAAAATACGAATTGCTGCAGCAACATATTTTATTGTGAAAAAAATACATAAAAGTTCTTAGAAACTGATAAACAATTGTTTAAAAAATTGTCCATACACGATATAATAATATCATGAAAATTTACTATTTATCATCTAAGTATTTTTTTTGTTTTTTTTTTCATCTAAGTAATTTTTTTTCGTAGAAACGGTCAAATTTTTAATAAAATATTATTTTTTTAATATAAAAATGAAAGAAACGTTTTAAATACATCCTAATCTGACGTATCTAAGTGATAATAGTTCAATTGTTAGTAAATTAGCATGTTTTTTCAAGCATTGTTCCTCTTGCCCCAACGGGTTGTTCGTCTTGCCCCACTGGTTGAGTAGAACGTACGAAAAATCAAAATTTTGAAATCATTTTTTTACATAAACTTGTTCTATCAAAGTCTCAGTCAAGACCTGGAATAAGATGATTCTAAAAAATCCGACATATTTTTTAACGTTTTTAATGGGTTATAACGAGCATTTCCTTAGCTTGTTACACTTGCCCCACTTTCCCCTACATAAATCGTATGGAATAAATACTAGGCTTGGGATGGCCGAAATTTCATCCAACTGAGCTCATATTTGAAATAATGTCTAAAAGGTACATCCACACAATTAAGAGCTGTAATGGACCATCATATTGTTTCGTAGAATAGGAATATAAACACATATTCTATTTTACAGAGATTCAGAATTCTGCAATGTCGTACACAGGGAATATGTTTTGGTGAATATTAACTCAAATACAGCCAATTTGGTTTCGTTAAGTCCAGATATATGGAGGGACCATTAAATGCACTCAGTGATTCCAGTGCGATGCAAATAAAACACAAATCGATAGTAGCTTACTCAAATCATTAAATGCCTTGATGAAACTTTCAGTAGGGTTGTTCACGTTTTTTGCTAGTTGAATCTGAATTACCGAGATCCGAAACAAATTGAATAAAATTATAAATGCGATGATTCCAAGGACTAGGAAAGACAGCTGTCAGCAAGAACTTTGGTTTTCTTTTATCTACCTTTTAATATTAATATGCCTTAGAAGTGCATTGCTAAAAATGCACTTATTCTTTTCAATAACATTTAAAACTTGTTTTAATGCTAATAAATCCACATCAATTTGCTCGTTTGATGACATCATTTGTGTATCCAAAAAATTACCGTGGCGACAAAAATGTCCCTCTCGAGCTCCTCAACCGAAAGACCGAAACCAAATCCACACGCTCATTTCCCAGCGCAAAACCTATCCATCATCCCAGCTTTTTACAACCAATAAAAACCGTTTAACGACCTTCGCCGTACCGCTTAACGTCCCTTCCTTCCTCATCACATTTCAGCAGTAGTATTTCACGTGAAACTCACCTTAACGCTGATCCAAGATCTCGTCCAGGTCCCCACTTCGTAGGCAGTTGCTTCCGTCAATAACCTGTGCGCGCCCTTAATTGAGTCGTCAAGGCGCTGTCCTCCAATTACAACGTTATGACGTCATTCCGTGGCACACTTGAGCTGCGCCCACGTGCGCAAACCGTTACGGCGAAAGTCATTCTCACTTTCTTCACGCAGCATCGCAGCAAGCCAGGTCGGGGGCTCCAGAGGGGATCGCTGTCGGCCGGACAGGTGCTCGACTCGTCGGGGGGATTGAGGAAGGGGGGCGTTCTAAAGATAGATCACGATTTGTGTGTTGTGAGTATTTTTGGGGCCGGCTAAGAATAGATCGCGTTGTACGCGATGATTCTTTGGATTCAAAACACTTTCTCTTTGGTTGATTTGGGTTCTATTTTTAGGGTCGGGGTGTTGATGCGCGCGCGATGACGCCGATTTTTCGCGGATCAAGTCAAGGAATGCACACGATGAAGACGTTTCAATTAGTCTCGTTCGGGGGTAGTTAATCAGGGTTTGGAGAAACGGACGAAGGGGAGCTGTTCTTACCGCGGATGAAGATTTTGACACTTGTACACCTCTAGAATCTATCACTTTGAATCACACCCACTGAGAACTCCAGGAGCTGGAGACACTAAACTATTCTTGAACACTGGATGATCTACACAACCTAACACACACTCACACACACACCTGCACCAACTCACACACCCACCGATTCTTCCTGGGGTCACAGGCTCCAAGATGGATGTTGGTGACCCCCTTCTTCGGGGAGGGTTACGACACACACTCAGCGACCGCCCGGACAAGGCGCCCGGAGTGTTCTGGTCCAGGTTACAATACCGCTTCCGTCAGCGTGCGAACTGGGACTAAGCCCAGAAATTTAGAGCAAATCTCGGATGCCGTTCGCCAAGTTTGCCGGTTCGCACGCTCGGCGGTCGTTCCGTCCGTCGTCGTCGTCGTCGTCGGTTCTTCAAAAATTCCTTCACCGTAGCTTGGGCTGCCCTTGCCACTGGAACCGCCGCCGTCGTCGTCAACACTCACACCGTCAACGTGACGCGAACTCTCCGCACGACGGCGAGCGTCCGTCTCACTCTGCGACGTCAACGCGAGTTCATCCGCTCTCGTGGAGTTCATCCTCGCTCTCTCTTCTGCATCGCAGTAGGTCATGACGTTTTCGCACAGCATCCAACCACTTTCCAGTAGCTTCACCGTAGCAGGCTTGGGCAAACCGAAGTAGTCCTCGCTGGAAGTCGTCCCCGGCAGCGCCCTTTCGTGCAAGTTCCGTGATTCGTGTGTCACGCGTCACGCGAACGGGGCCCGAACATGGGTGCGTTCCCGTCGACGAGACCGTTCGGCTTTTTCGGTGGCCTGGTGTAGGTGGAGAGCATGCGCCGTAGACGGGATCGAGTTGGGTCGTCGCTGGGGGGAAACCGAGAGGAAGGGCACGCACACTAGTGAATGCACGTGCACAGCGCAGGAGGCGAGATGGAAGTGACTACTGTGACAAGGGCCGTGTGTGACACCACGTGAAAGGGAGTACAAGGTTGCCTGTGATGGAATGTTGTAATGTTGCGCGACATGGCAAGAGGGAAATGCACTCGCGACAGGAGTGAGACAAATTTGTTGCAATACACACAGCTGATTGGGTGATTTGGAGGGAAGTGTTGCTAGGAAATCGAAGCAGAAAAAAAGAAAGAGTTTTTTTTTGTTTATTTACTTGGACGTATTATTTTTAAGAATTTGCGGTACTGTAAATAAATCCTAGAATTTCTATCGAGCACATAATGTTTGCATATAACCACGTTGGCATACAATTAAACCAAAAATACGGGACCGAGATTCAAATATATTCAAAATAAAATTTCATAGAAATATTTAAAAATTATATTGAAATCTTAAGGAATGCTGGATGATTTTTGCGTTTTTTTTTTTAGTTATATTGTTGTTAACAATGATTTTTTTTTCAATCCTGTGTTTTCGTAGATGAGCAGTTCTCTCAGATTTCGGTCATTCAATTTTTTTTGTGTTTTTTAATCCGACTGAAACTTTGTTGGTGCCTTTGGTATGCCCAAAGAAGTTATTTTGCATCATTTGTTTGTCCATATAATTTTCCATACAAATTTGGCAGCTGTCCATACAAAAATGATGTATGAAAATTTAAAAATCTGTATCTTTTGAAGGAATATTTTGATCGATTTGGTGTCTTCGGCAATGTTGTAGGTATGGATACGGACTACACTGAAAAAAAATGGTACACGGTAAAAAAATGGGTGATTTTTTTTAACTTTTTCACACTAAATCTTGATTTGCAAAAAACACTATTTTTATTTTTTTCATTTTTTGATATGTTTCAGAGGACATCAAATGCCAACTTTTCAGAAATTTCCAGGTTGTGCAAAAAATCTTTGACAGAGTTATGAATTTTTTTTAATCAATACTGATTTAAAAAAAAAATCGAAATATTGGTCGCAAAAATTTTTCAACTTCATTTTTCGATGTAAAATTAAATTTGCAATCAAAAAGTACTTAAGTGAATTTTGATAAAGTTTACCGTTTTCAAGTTAAAGCCATTTTTAGGTATCTTTTTTGAAAATAGCCGCAGTTTTTAATTATTTTAAATTAGTGCACATGTTTGCCCACCTTAAAAAAAATATTTTTGAAAAGCTGAGAAAATTCTCTATATTTTGCTTTTTTGAACTTTGTTGATACGACCCTTTGTTGCTGAGATATTGCCATGCAAGTGTTTAAAAACAGGAAAATTGATGTTAAAATATGAAACATTCGTGAAATGTTCCGATCTTTTAGAAAACAATATTTTATTTTTTTTTTCAATCAAATCAACATTTCAAAAGGGCCAAATATTCAATATTACGCCCTTTTGAAAATGTTTTTGCTACCAAATTTGTATGGAAAATTATATGGACAAACTAATGATGCAAAATGGCTTCTTTGGGCATACCGAAGGCACCAAAAAAGTTTCAGTCGGATTAAAAAATACAAAAATTAAAATTCTAAAAAAATTACCGATTTCGTAGAGAATTGCTCTATATGTGAATGAGAATACGAAAATTTACATAAATTAATCCTTAGTTTTTTTTTCTTAAAATCAAAAAAAAACTTAGCAGAACTTTTCATGATTTAAAGAATGCTCAAATGGCACAAATTATGTAAAAATCCTCTTTTTAAGAATAACTAGGATTAAAAAAAACCAAACCCCTTAGATTTTTTTGAAACAGCAAAAACCAAAAATCGATAAACTTCTCGTTATTGAAAACGAATGCTACATTCTAAGTTTGAACTTATCGGGAACTTATTGTTTTACGTACACATTACTCTTCGGAGTATGTTTATTTCATCTTCCATAAACCAGGTGACATTGATTGGATTTCAATTAGTTTTTCAAATATTTCTTAGCTGATATTTTTGAAGGTGCTTTTAAAAAAAGTACCTTAAGAAATTGTAATTCCGAATTCTAAGTCTGTTTATTGAATTTTTAAGTCAAAAGGACATTAATTTGTTGCTTTTTGGGTCATTCTACGCCAACTCACACAGCTGATGCCCCAACCCCTCTTCGATTTGCGTGAAACTTTGTCCCAAGGGCCTGATAAAAAATCCCCTTTTTCTAGCAATGCACGATCCAAATCAGACGTCCAAAATGACATTCCATTGTAAAATTTTCTGAACTATCCGAAAATAAAACTTTTGAAAGCACACGATTGAGTTTTAGGGGTAAAAACTTCGATAAACTGTTCAAAAATAGTGTTTATTCATCAAAATGTGTGTGTTTGTTCAGGTGTAACCAGAAAAAGCAACGATTTAAAACATATTTTATAATTTTTGTTTATGTATAATGTGGAACGCCTTCTAATCGGCCGTCGAATTTTACACAAAAGTTGTTTTGACACCGAACGGTTTCGAGCTACACATTACTGAAAAACATGTGAGTTGGCGGAGAATTAACACGGATTTTGATGCGTGACCCATAACTAACACATATTTGATAACCTATATATTTATTTTTTTTATAAAGGTTATGTTTTCGGCTTTTCGGACTTGGCGGGAGAATTCGAAACAACGCTGATTTTCTCGTTATGGATTCTCGGATACGACAAAATTAGCGATGTTTTGAATTCTCCAAAAAAAAAAACAAAGCAATCCACTTTAACGACCCCCTAGTCTTTTGGGGTCTCTGTTGGGACCATCCACAGACCACGTGGACACTTTTTTGAAATTCTCGACCCTCCTTCTAGCTTTTAACTCACTAAGAAAGACATATTTTGAAGAAATCGTACATGGAAATTGTGTAATGTGCCACTTCTTCTATAAACCCTGTTCGAGGTAATCTATGATTTTCAGAGCAATCTGCTAAAATTATTTCCTAAAAAGGTTCTGTGATCTCTAGATTTTCAAAGGAGAAACAGCAAGCAACACCTTTGGTTTTTATTTTTATTTTCTCATACATACAACTAGCTTTGATTATAACTTGTAACATTAAACGAAACAGTAGTGTCAACAGCTAATAAAATCTCCGTTATACTTCTGTGACCCTTACAAATAGATTGAACTTAAGAATTAAATTAAATTTAACTGAGATATTGAAAAAAATCGAGATTAAATTCTAATTACGTTCTTACCAAATTATTATTCTACGAAGCAAAAACAACTCCACGTCCTATCGATTCAACCTGCACAGAGTTCATTCTATGTTGCTTCTTTTTTTGCCCCCCATTGTATGAAATCGATTCTGATCCCTCTGTTTTAAGCCGCCAAAAGTTGCACTTCTCTCTCTCGGTAGTAACAAACGTGAACCGGCCACGGCACACGGTGTTACGCTTAACCAAAGCTTCCTGCTGGTATCATGTATTTCACACCCAACCCTGGACATGCGAGTGTGTGTGTGTGTATCGCCGGCACAGAAAATTTCCACAACTCTCCAACACACGTGCACGCGGTATTGTAAGCACGGGCAGGAAAATTCCCCCACAAAACATCGCCACCCGACCGAGGCGCGATAACCGTGCGACAACGAGCAAAACTATTTTCAATCCTCTGCCCTCCCTCTTGCTACCACTTTTTTGTTGGGACTGTGAAAAGCTCGGCTTTTGGCCGTTCTGGACTCTGATGGCACGCGGGTTTTCCGAACGGTTACTTCCGCATTCAAAAGGACTAAAGTTGGACCATGGTCGCTCATGGAAGCACGGTAAAAAAGCATTTTCTTGTTTCTTGTTTCTTGTTTTTTGTTTCTTGTTTCTTGTTTCTTGTTTCTTGTTTCTTGTTTCTTGTTTCTTGTTTCTTGTTTCTTGTTTCTTGTTTCTTGTTTCTTGTTTCTTGTTTCTTGTTTCTTGTTTCTTGTTTCTTGTTTCTTGTTTCTTGTTTCTTGTTTCTTGTTTCTTGTTTCTTGTTTCTTGTTTCTTGTTTCTTGTTTCTTGTTTCTTGTTTCTTGTTTCTTGTTTCTTGTTTCTTGTTTCTTGTTTCTTGTTTCTTGTTTCTTGTTTCTTGTTTCTTGTTTCTTGTTTCTTGTTTCTTGTTTCTTGTTTCTTGTTTCTTGTTTCTTGTTTCTTGTTTCTTGTTTCTTGTTTCTTGTTTCTTGTTTCTTGTTTCTTGTTTCTTGTTTCTTGTTTCTTGTTTCTTGTTTCTTGTTTCTTGTTTCTTGTTTCTTGTTTCTTGTTTCTTGTTTCTTGTTTCTTGTTTCTTGTTTCTTGTTTCTTGTTTCTTGTTTCTTGTTTCTTGTTTCTTGTTTCTTGTTTCTTGTTTCTTGTTTCTTGTTTCTTGTTTCTTGTTTCTTGTTTCTTGTTTCTTGTTTCTTGTTTCTTGTTTCTTGTTTCTTGTTTCTTGTTTCTTGTTTCTTGTTTCTTGTTTCTTGTTTCTTGTTTCTTGTTTCTTGTTTCTTGTTTCTTGTTTCTTGTTTCTTGTTTCTTGTTTCTTGTTTCTTGTTTCTTGTTTCTTGTTTCTTGTTTCTTGTTTCTTGTTTCTTGTTTCTTGTTTCTTGTTTCTTGTTTCTTGTTTCTTGTTTCTTGTTTCTTGTTTCTTGTTTCTTGTTTCTTGTTTCTTGTTTCTTGTTTCTTGTTTCTTGTTTCTTGTTTCTTGTTTCTTGTTTCTTGTTTCTTGTTTCTTGTTTCTTGTTTCTTGTTTCTTGTTTCTTGTTTCTTGTTTCTTGTTTCTTGTTTCTTGTTTCTTGTTTCTTGTTTCTTGTTTCTTGTTTCTTGTTTCTTGTTTCTTGTTTCTTGTTTCTTGTTTCTTGTTTCTTGTTTCTACTGAAATTGCGAATCACTAACCTTAAATATCATTTTTTACAGTGTCCTCAAACTTCTCTGTTCGCTTCAAAACTACACAATGTAGCTGTGTGTGTGCGTTACATTTCCTGCCCGTAAGTCGGATAGCTCGTCCGTCCACCGGTCATCGAGTCTCGAACTCCCCCCGAGTCTTTGGCGAACGATTAAGTAAGGCAGCGCAGCGCCACCGTTTGAAAGCTTTTCGACAAATTGAGCTTTTCTTCACTGCGTTGACTTGAGGGGGTGGGTGAAGCTTCCCGTCGGGGGACTTCCTGTGCTGCTGAAATGGCGTCATCATGGTGACGAACGGCGGCGACCCAACTGGACTCCCTCGCCTCGCCCACTCCCCAGAGGCCACTGCCCTGACGCTGATTTCATGGACAGCTGTTACTTGATGATTGATTCGCATTGAGTTTTTGGTGTTTTGTTCTGCAGTTTGATGAGAGGAGGAGGAAAAGGAGGAGGGTTTGGGGTCCTGCCCAGTTCCGGTTGGGTTCCGAGAGTTGGCATGGAAATTGCTGTGGGAATTTTTTCAACTGGTTGGGCAGACGTTGAAACTGGAGCACTGCTATTGTGAAGGGGTTGTTATTTGTTAGAGCAGCGAGGCGGAGTTGAGGGAATTGGACGTCGTCATCGTCGTCGGGCAATGTAATGGAATGTTGAAAGCGATGTTTACTGAGGGAATGAATAACTGGCAATGATGACGACGTTGTCGAGGATGGATGGGGAGTTTTTGAAGCGTGAAATAGCTAACTTTTAAAGAAGTAGTTACAGTGTTCTTCTGAGATCTTTATCAACTAAGAAACTAAGAAACTAAGAAACTAAGAAACGAAGAAACTAAGAAACTAAGAAACTAAGAAACTAAGAAACTAAGAAACTAAGAAACTAAGAAACTAAGAAACTAAGAAACTAAGAAACTAAGAAACTAAGAAACTAAGAAACTAAGAAACTAAGAAACTAAGAAACTAAGAAACTAAGAAACTAAGAAACTAAGAAACTAAGAAACTAAGAAACTAAGAAACTAAGAAACTAAGAAACTAAGAAACTAAGAAACTAAGAAACTAAGAAACTAAAAAACTAAGAAACTAAGAAACTATGAAACTAAGAAACTAAGAAACTAAGAAACTAAGAAACTAAGAAACTAAGAAACTAAGAAACTAAGAAACTAAGAAACTAAGAAACTAAGAAACTAAGAAACTAAGAAACTAAGAAACTAAGAAACTAAGAAACTAAGAAACTAAGAAACTAATGTTCGACTTCGCTGTAAATGTTTTCAAAATTGGCAACATTGTTTCCAAAATCGGAAAAATTTTGTCGGTTTTGGAAACATTTTGATCCAACCATTTCATTAGTGCACAAAACCAAAAACCAATTGGAATAAATCGCTGGCAAAAAGTGAATAGGGGAACAGCATCTTATTCCACCCTGCCTCTAATGTTGGCAGATCAGCACTTTGACGTTCAATTAAAGCTCATAAAAAGCGTTTCCGATAGAAATCGAGTGACAAATAGCTCTATAGGAAGTGAGCTAGCAATATCTTTCTACAGCTTCACAAAATAAGTTGTTTAAATAGTGAAAATCAGCTAATTGGATGGAGTTAGGAGTGATTGCTTAACCTGTTTAGCGAGAATTTATCCTTACTTGTTTTAACTCCCATTTGAAAAAGATGCTTGACTGATGGTATTTTTACAGATCATACGATAAAGCATATAATTATCCTCAACTCTGCTTAAATGCTTCTTAATTTATGTTGATTTTCGCAATAAAACTCATAACTCAAAAAATCTCGCTATCAGGCCTTTTTAATTGTCCAACTGTTGTTCATTGTGGGCCCTTTCTATATGCGATTTCGAAGAGAGCTGAAAGTTGTTTTGAATGATATTTATGGCCCTTTCATTTAGATAGAAGTTATCAGGAATTCAGTGATAATTGGTGAAGTTTTGTGATAGAATGTTGTAGATAAGGTAATTGAAACCTAAAATTTCTTCAAAAGCTTACTGAACAGCAGCTTTGTTTTTAATTATTAGTGATAAGAATGTATAAAAAGTATAAGTATAAAAAGTAAAACAAGAAAAATTCCTCAACTACGCAAAACTAACGAAAATGAAAAGGTCACATTTGAACTTTGTTTTTCGATCATTACACCGTTATGAGCCCTTTTGTGTTTTTCATTTAGAAAATTTCAAAAGAAAATTGTTATCTATCAATCTGATTCTTGAAGGGGATGTAGGGAGTGTATTAATGAATGGATTAGTGGAAAATTCTCGAATGTTTACGTTTTGGGTTTGGGCCTTAATGCATTGTTTGGCAGGATTTGATTGTTTACAGGCAGTGCGTGGCCGAATGGTTACGCTGTTCGCTTTGTAAGCGGATGATTCTGGGTTCGATTCCCATCTGCTCCAACCTTCCATCGGATGAGGAAGTAAAATGTCGGTCCCGGCCTTGGTTGTTAGGCCGTTAAGTCATTCCAGGTGTAGGAGTCTTCTCCATGCCATAAGTACAAACAACACACCAAACCAAGCCTACTCCGGTGGAATCGCTGGCGGCGGTTGGACTCGCAATCCAAAGGTCGTCAGTTCAAACACTGAGGTGGAAGGTTCCTTGGAGTAGAAAGCGGTTTGGGTGCTCTCCCCTCCCAAGTAACATTTTAGGCTTTATCAAAGCTTTCACAACCGCTATAAAACCTATCAGCCAAAACCAACATTAAAACCCCTTAGTCGTAACAAACTCCCCAGAACCTTGATAAACCCCACTTAAAACCCAAAAGGACCTCCGCAAAAGGTTGTTACGGCCTATTTATAAAACCTACATGGGAGTTCAAGGCTTTACAACTGAATCCTAACAACATCCATAAAGCCTTGATAAAACCTTTGTTAAAACCTAGTCAGGAGTTATGGAAAAATGACATTTCATACGTCTTCAAACGTCTTATGTCAAATAGGTTTTATTTTGGCAAAAATAAGTCTTCGTCTTGCCAAATGAAATTATGGAGATGGTTGTCAAAAATGGCGATGATAAATAATAGATTAAGAGGTAATCCAAATAATTTGAAAGCTTATTTCTCGCAATTGATGGCCCAAATTCAGCTGCGGTTGAAATTTTATTGATAAATGTAGGGGAGATAGAGCCAAAAAATTTAACTCGCTTAATCAAAAATCAATATTTTAAAATCATAGTGTTTAATGTTAAAAAATATTTTATTGCAATTCTTTGAAAAAAATGTTCAAAATATTTTTAAGCATCTATCGCTATATAAATCATACCAGAAATTCAGCATAAATGTGTGTTTTCATCAAATTTAAATCAAATTTTTCAGTTTTCTATTTTTTCAATCAAGATGGCGGTCAATCATATTCAATCAGAGCACGCGTTTAGCGCCATATTTATACATTGCTATTTGGCCGCGATAAATGCTCTTTCAGGAGCTTATGGTTTTAAGTGAGCTTTTTACATGCCTAATGGCACTTGACAGCTACAACACCCTAGGTTTTAACAAAGCATGCGATAAAACCGTTTGGCATGGCATTGCCATCTGGTTTTCAAGCCTCTGTTAAAACTTTCATAAAACCTTATTAAAAGCCAGTCGGCTTTTATTTCCACCTGGTTTTATGTCCGAGGCATAAAACCCTGTTAGAACCTATTAGTTAGCTCTTGCTTGTTGGTTGCGGTGAATGCCCAAATAAAACTATTAGGCAGTGAAGATGCTACAATAAACCCTTAATAAAACTTGGTGGTGGCTTGTTGGTTTAAAAATGTTACTTGGGCTTTCAAGCCTTCGGGCTCCTAGGTTCGAGCAGAAACTTGCAAAAGAGACCACAAAAGACCCGGGGGTCGTTAATGTGGATGGTTTGATTTTTTTTTATTGTTTACAAATTTGACAACGTAGAAATACCGGATTTCCTTACAGTATTTCTATCTGTGTGTTCATGAGTTTGGTGTTAAGGTTTGACGCATATCATAGGAGACTGACAATTTCAGGTATTCTTCTAACTAACAATGTAAAATTAATTTGCAAAAGCGTTGATATTTCTCGTATGCTTAAAACATTTATTCAATACCTACAATGTGCTATTTTGTGAATCGATGACATCTTTGAAAAAATTGAGGCAGCTTCAAAATGGCAACAAATTATTTTCGAAGCACATTAACATAAAGTACCCCATTCCAGAACAGCTGCTTCTCACTGCACTTTCCACCCGTGAAAGTACCAGTAACTTATTCACGAAAAAAATATACATCAACTCATTTTTAAACTCACATCAGTTTGCCTTCCACACTGAAGCACACTACTGTGACAAATGTTGTTCCGTGCGCATTATCGGGATGCATTTCCCAACTATTTTGCAATCAATTTTCCCAGCACAGCCAACAAAATAGCACAACGGGGAGAAAAATAAGGAAAACTCTTTTCCTTCTCCACACAAACACACACGCGCTGACGCGAGGCCGTAGATTAGCATGCAGTATGCAGGAGCCATTTTTTTCGCCGGATTTTTCCTCGCCCCCAGAATGTATGCCCCAAAAGCAAAACTTTTCACACTAATGGCAAACTTTTCATCGAAAAGTTTCGGGGTGTGCGCTGCCAGCATCGGCGCCAAAGCAGTGAAAAGTTGGCGCTCACATTTCACGCCACCATCCCACCCACCGCGTCAAGTCACCCTGATGCCTTTCGTGAAAAAGGGCATGCCCCTCCTGAAAGTAGACTAGATAGAACGGCGGAACAGCAACGAAAGAAGAATGAGAGAGAAAAAACTAATAACTCAATATAGTTGCACAAGGAGAAAACATAATTCAAAAAACTTTCCTCCGTCGACCAAGTCCGGAACTCTGGCCACAACCTCCGGAGCCTTCAGTCCCCGGAGGAAGGGTATCCTTGGTGGTCAGCGAAGTAACACAAGAAGAAAAGGCATAACTTGCTTGAGATTCGGGAATGGGTTCGGATGGACGCCGCGAGGTCACTTGAGGGACCTCCAAAGCCACGCTTACTGGTCAAAAGGACTTTGATTGTATTCATTTGCACGGAAATCTATTTCAGTATTATTATTTTGTTTTAATTAAATTTGCACACAATTTATCGATTATTTGTCTGTTCAAAAATAGCTGTTTTTACGAGTTTTTGTTTCTAAATTCTTGGAAAATAAGCTTTAAAAATATTTAACGTTATAGGATAGATGTCCTAATCAGAGCCCACTTACAGTATCTAAAATGTTATGCCCTTTCCGATGCCACATAGGTTGACTTGTGAATCGTGGACCGGTTTGGATGCCGGCGGATTTTCCGACGACGTAATTCCGGGTTGGTACGAAATTCCAACGAAAAATCTATTCTATCGATACAAAGACCCACAAAATGGTGTTATACCCACACCAGAATGTTTATTTAGCAATTCTATGGTAATATATTGACATTTAGTTAAATTGAATGTTTGCAAAATTAAGTTTAGATAAGTTTTATATAGAATTTCCAGAGTTATATAAACTTTTATACTAAGTAGTTAGTAAACTTTATATTCAATCCAAATTTTTTTATCAGTCAAGGATGCCTATTTGGAGTTGGGAGCCTGCATTTATGGTGATTTGTCAACAAATAACATTATTTACGTTAATTTTTCAAAAGGTGTACAAACTTTTTTTGCACCTTTTTTGATTTCTGTAATAGTATTTGTTATATAACTTTTTATAGAAATCATCTTTTCATGAGCTTTTTGTAGCAAAATGTTCGGCATGAGTTTCTAAACAAAACGTAGTACTAGGTTTCTGTCAAACTTTAAATTGTTTCCATGTTTCATCACAAAATGTGCATAGTGCCCAAGGGGTGTAAATACTTTTACATACTGTATATTAGATTTATTGAAAAAGACTGCTTTAGGGCGCCTATAGGCTATAGCAATCTGTATATAATCCATTTTTAGTAAAAAATAGCTAAAATCGTGGTCTCAGCCAAAAAACTAAAACATGATTTGCTCCTTATTTGGTAATATTGCTTCACTAAGATGAACCTAATTTTGACCTATCTTCTGACTCGCTGAAATCTCTTCGACCTAACTTGCACCTTGGTTTTGCCACGATATTATGTGTTAAACTTTTATTCCTTTGTTTCTATTTTTAAGAAAACAAATGTATTTATTTGGAAGAAAAGAATGACAGGAAATATCGTTCCCAAACGACAGATCCTTTAAAATTTCGATGAATAGCTGGTATATTAGGTTCAGATTCAGGTACTGGCCAAACTAATGAACATCTACCCTACATATTTTCATGACAGAGTTTAACAAATTTTAATGTTGCAAAACGGATTATTACAATGCAATTTTCTATTTTGTTGTTGTTTTTAAGTACTTTTGTGCTCTTTTCTGCTTTGTCATGACTATGTGACGTAAACGACATTTACAACATTTTTTTTATTCATCTTAAACAGGAGCAGAATATGAGACTTAATGACACTTTGTCGTTTTAGAGCAGTTTTTATTAAGATCGGATCAAAATCGGCCAATTCAAACAACTACTGTCCTGGCTCCTCTTCGAATTAAAAAAAAAAGGTTTTTAGGGCTGACTTTGAACTCTGAAGATAAAAGGGACTCCAAAAGTTTGCAAAGTAGGGGAAAGTGGGGCAAGTGTAACAAGCTAAGGAAATGCTCGTTATAACCCATTAAAAACATTAAAAAATCTGTCGGGTTTTTTATAATCATCTTATTCTAAGACTTTGATAGAACAAGTTTTTTAAAAATCAAGGTTTTAATGTAAAAACGTTGAAACGTTTCTTTCATTTTTAGAATAATAATAATATTTTCTCAAAAATTGATCGTTTTTACGAAAAAAAAAATTACTTAGATGATAAATAGTAAATTTTCATAATGTCACTATATTTTGTATGGACAATTTTTTTAACAATTGTTTATCAGTTTTTAAGTTCTTTTATGTATTTATTTCCCAATAAAATATGTTGTTGTCGCAATTCGTATTTTTTTCCATACTAAAAATCCGTATGATACACTTGCCCCACCTGAACAAGATTTTTTGAAAGCACTCATCTAAAAACTAACCAAAAGTTAAATCATACTTTATAATAGGTGCAAGTCATTGGTAGGGACAGTACTGATCTAAAAAAAAATAGCATTTTGATAAATGAGCCTTAAAACGAACCCTAAGCCTTATTTTGTATTTTCCAAATATTATAAGAAAACAAAGGTTTGAAAAAAAACTTCATTAAATCTTATGTCCCGAGGCGTTTACGTCGTTTTGGCGGTTTATGGTAGTAGAATCAGCTAATGGCATTGCTAGCAACAATTCCTCATACTAGAATTAATCAAAATTGTAAAAATTACGACCGTACGAACGATTGTTCCTCTTGCCCCATATGGTCGTGTCAAAGTGTTTGTTTGAAGAAACTCGCGCTAGTTCCGCACGAGTTTCGCCGCCATCTTGGAACTGAAACTCTAGTGCCGCACTCGATATTTTTTCAGTTTCATGCGAGTTCCATGCACACTGAAAAAGAATGTTCGTTTGAACTAAAACTGGCACCGACGAGTGTGGCACTCAGTGCCGCACTGGATGTTCAAACGAACGTACCATAAGGCTTATGCAAGTTCTATTCAAAGTTATGCTCACATTTTTTTCTACAAAATCAGGGGGCAGAATATCAAAACCAAAAATTTAAATTTTCAATCTCTGGTTCTAGATGTTGCACCATCCAAAACTCTAGCACAAAAGATGTTTTTAATCTCATTAAAAAGCTTAAGGACTTCCATCAATGCCATGATTTTTAGATAAACGATATAAATTTAGCTTCATTCAAAATATTTTCACAAAATTTCTACAAGTTGTTCAGCAAAGTACCCTGCACTTGTTGATACTCTTTGTAACGATTTTCCTCTTCCTTGTAAAGTTATGAAAATCATCATTAACACTCAAACGCTCTGGTAGTCATTTGACCCCTACTTTTTTTCTTAAAAATCTCATAACTATTGGTAGAATTGACCAATTTTGATGCTTCCGGTTGCAAAAGATCCAGATTTGTCTTTATTTTGAACTGTCCGATGGGGTACAAATATGGTCCACTTTTACCGGAGATATTCCGGATTCCGTTGGGGTACCTTGGCCCTCCTATTTGGGGTTTTGGTCAATAGAACAAAAACCAATTCACAGAACAATGCCGGAAATTATGCAAAACTTCAAGGCAATTTTGAATTGATTTTGAATTTTAGAAACAATTAATGCAGTTTCTAGCAATTAATACATCATATCGAATCGCTGTGAATATGATTCTATTATTCAACGAAACCCACGACGATTCTCTCCGTGACTCTTCGAATCTACCTCCCTGCCACGTTACCGAAGCTAGCGGTGCTAAGTGGCTACTAAAAGGCTTGTCCACCTCGCACCTTCCCGACATGGGCCTTGTCCTTAGAGCGCCAAGGGAGTGGCCTTTCGAAAGGGGAAAGTTTTGACGCGCGCTCTGCACGTGTGCGTGACCAGGAGCTATTACAGCGGGCCTCCCCCGATGAAGAAGGAAGGTTGATTACGTGAAAGTTGAACGCGAAACCAAGTCGAATCAAACCGACACCGGAAGTCGGAATCCACGTCCAAGGAGGGGGAGGTGGGGTGGAGGGAGTTGAGATAGCCCGTTGGTTGATAAGAGTCCTTCGAGAAAAAGTTGGTCCGCGAAGGGAAGGCCGCCGTCGACTACTAATTCCATGGGAACACGAAATCTCCCAAGAGTGTGTGTGTGGAGCGTGGATTCACTCATCAATTTCAGAACTTGGCAGGAAACTTGATTTCGAGCTTCGGCCAGAACTCTGAAGCTTGGGGGATTTTAACATTCACAGCTGAGTCGACGTGGTTTGTCTGTCTGTCCGATGGAGACGTGAGCAATTGATTCTGTTGGTTGGTAACTTGGTAGTGATGAGAATATCGTGTCAAAGTCGTAAAAAATGCTGGTGAGATGTTTGGGTAGGACAGGGAACTGACTCAAAGCCGTTGTGAAAGTGATTTCCGAATTCTTTTAGTCAAAGTAAAGCTCACGTCGATGTTTAGCAGCTTATTAATTACACCCTGTGATGCCGAACCATGTTGAGACAAAAATTAAATAAACTTCTCCAACCATCAGCGTCCTCCTCATACCAACTGTTGGCGCGTTGAGTCGTTCGGCTGCCCAGCCGGAAAGCCTCTCCGGAAGTGACAGCTTGTGCTACCACGGACGAAGACTTGCGGATCTTCTCCCGGCTGGTTTCACTTCGCTGAACTTGATTGAAGAAATGCTCCAGCTGCTTGTTAGAAATGGCCACACCTGGTGGATGTAATCAGCTGCTGGCCAAGAAAGATCTTGAACCTGCAAGAAACGGCCCTCATCGAACTCGACAATAACGACCAATCAAGTGTCACAATGGCGAAGGCCGCGCCGGATGGACGGTTCCTGGGAAGGAATTACGCCCTGCCAAGATGGCAAATCTTCAAACGGTTAATGAGGCGTTCAATCGTTTCTCGATAGCGTCTCGGTTGAGACAGGTGACAGTCTCGCAGGTTGGGGAGGAAAAGTAGGTCAGCAATTAAATGGGGCAGATGATGCGGAAATCAATTAAAACGATACCGTTGAGGTCGATTTTTTGGCTGAAGCATCGAGAAATTCCACTTGAACTAGTCATCGGGCAAGGTATGCGTAAGTTATTCGAAGTGTTGACACATTTCATAAACAAATGTTGGTTGTGCTAAATTAGCTTTGCAAAAACTGTTGGTTGTACTTTAAACGTAAACATACGCAAAAAGGCGTTTGCGTAAACTTTTTACGCATGGCTCCAAATTACAACGTAAATAAACAACATGAAGTTGTAAACATAGGTTTTTACTAGTAAACATTACGCAAAAATGTGTTTTGTTGAAGAAAAACATTAAAACATATCAATTTCTGTAGTAAATGCACATTTTGTCTTTGTTTCGTGTCCACATAAAACATAAGTCAATCTCAAGAAAGTTCGAATAAACTCTATCATTTTTTGTATAAAACTGAGGAAATAATTTCGAGGCATGTAATTTTTAGAATTTGCAAAACTCGGAAAATTACAGGAACATTTTTAACATTGTAACAAGGTTCTACAAAAAAAATGTTAAAAGAGCAATTCAAGCCCAAAACAGGAATTTTTAGGTACTTTTTATCTACTTCTATGCTTATATAAGCCGTATCAAAAAGTGGTCAAAGACAAACTTGTAGGAAATTTAACGGGCTTTTCGAAACCATACTCTGAAAGAAAAAAACACTCTACTTTCATGAAATTTTTCAATTTTTAAGTTCAAAAGTCTAATTAGAATGTGAACCCACGTTTTTTTTTCGTTCAGAATTTTTGTGAAAATAACATAAGATGTTTCAAAAAGATTCACAAAAAATGCAGGATGAAACAACCTAAAAAAATACAAAAACCATTCACTGAAACTGTTTATTTGAAAAGTGGTCTAAACGTCAAAATCGATTTCTCAGACAATTTTACATAAAAGTCTCTATATTGACAATTGCCCTAAGTCCAATCCTTGTGAAGTAACAGCGGTTTTAAAAATAAAAATATTGAAAAAAAGGTTTTTTGAAGGTTTTTTGCAATTTCTATAAGGCAGACTTGAGCAACTCTCTACGAAATCGGCCGATTTCGACCATTTTTATTTTTTGTATTTTTTTATTTGACTTAAACTTTGTTAGGGCCTTTCCTATGACCAAATAAGCTATTTTGCGTCATTGGTTCACCCATACAAGCCTCCATACAATGTTGGCTGCTGTCCATACAAAAATGGTATGTAAATATTCAAACAGCTGTAACTTTTGAGTGAATTTTCTGATCAATTTGGTGTCTTCGGCAAAGTTGTAGGTATTGTTGAGGGCTTTTGAGAAAAAAATAGGTACACGGAAAAAAAATTGCAGATTTTTTAATCAACTTATTTTTCACTAAAACTCAATTTCTCAAAATATTAATTTTTTGATTTTCGAGATTTTTTGATATGTTTTAACGGACAAAAATACGCAAATTTTTAGCCATAGAGAAACATGGTCAAAAAATCTGCCGCCGAGTTATGAATTTTTAAAAAATAGTGATTTTTGGAAAAAATCGAAGTTTCATGCAAAAACAAGTTTGACATTATTTTTTAATGCAAAATTGAATTTGCAATCGAAAAGTACTTTACTGATTTTTTGATAAAGGGCTCCGTTTTCAAGATATAGCCACCGAAAGTTTGATTTTAGCGAAATATTTGCAATTTTAAATTTTTAAAAATAGTGACCATGAGTGACCATTTCTAAAAATATTTTTTTTTGAAAAGTTCAGAAAATTTGCTATACAATTGTCTAAGAGACATTGAAGATTGAACCTCGGGTTGCTGAGATAGAGCCGCTTTAAGAAAAAGAAACACGAAAATTGAAGTTTTCTAAGTCTCACCAAAATAACCCACCATTTTCTAATGACGATATCTCAGCAACTAATGGTCCGATTTTCAATGTCAAAATATGAAACATTTGTGAAATTTTTCGATCTTTTCGAAAACAATATTTTCAAAATTTTCAAATCAAGACTAACATTTTAAGAGGGCCAAACATTCAATATTGCGCCAATATTGAAAATATTGTTTTCAAAAAGATCGGAAAATTTCACAAATGTTTCATATTTTGACATTGAAAATCAGACGATTAGTTGCTGAGATATCGACATTGAAAAATGGTGGGCTGTTTGGGTGAGACTTAGAAAACATCAATTTTCCTGTTTTTAAACCTTTGCATTGCAATATCTCAGCAACTAAAGGTCGTATCAACAAAGTCCGAAGAAGCAAAATTTAGAGAATTTTCTCAGCTTTTCAAAAATATTTTTTTCAAAAGTGGGCAAACATGTGCACTAATTATAAAAAATGAAAAACTGCGACTATTTCGAAAAAAGTTACATAAAAATGGCGATAACTTGAAAACGGTGCACTTTATCAAAATTTCATTAAAGTTCTTTTTTGATTGCAAATTCAATTTAACATCGAAAAATAAAATTGAAAAATTGTTGCAACCAAAATTTCGATTTTTTGAAAAAATCAGTATTGATTAAAAAATTCATAACTCGGTCAATGATTTTTTGCACAACCTGAAAATTTCTGAAAAGTTGGCATTTTATGTCCTCTAAAACATTCAAAAAAATAAAAAAATTAAAAATAGTGTTTTTTTGCAAATCAAGTTTTAGTGATAAAAAGTTAATTAAAAAAATCACAAAATTTTTTTTACCGTGTATCATTTTTTTCCAGTGTAGTCCGTATCCATACCTGGGTGCAGAATAGTGGTTCGCAAAGCGGCCTCAATTTAGAACTGTCAAAGCGGAACCAATTTACTTTTGCAAAATGATACCAAGAAGTGGCAAGTATTGTAATCGATCTATAATTTATTTTGTCAGGATTAAAAAATTTACTCCGATATTATCACTGCGCTTCAAAGATACATCATCTCGGAACTTCCATTCGGTTGTTCTTCTGATTCACAAAATTCCACCCACTTCTGACGCAATTTTTCGTCACGTGGAAAATAAAAAAGACCTCTTTTGGCCGCCCATCGTTTAGTCTACGAACAAAAAATGCGCGAAGCACTTAATTTTTCAGCGAAAACTTTAACATCAACAGATTCAAAATGTTTCAAAACAAGTTATTTACTTCAGCAGCAAAAAATGTGTCACGCTTGAGCTTGAACAAAGCCTTCTACTTTGTTTATGTTTACAGCTGTAGTGCAGTTGTAGTAGTGAGTAGCAGTTGGGAGCATTCGAAAATCACGTTACGCATTCTGTCTTTTCAGCACCCAGATCCATACCTACAACTTTGCCGAAGACACCAAATCGATCAAAAAATTCCTTCAAAAGATACAGATTTTTGAATTTTCATTCATCGGGACTGGCAACACCAGCCAGCAACAGTCAAGTGTTCGGAGCTCTTCAAACTTTTCGATTTTTTCGCCGTAATTTACCGTGATTACCCGCGAGTTTGCTGCTCCAGCATGCCAACGGCCGGCCGTGGCCGTGGCAGTTCGAGTGCGGCCTCGAAAAACCCGCGAAGCTCATCTACCGGCAGAGTGCAGAAAGGTAAACACACCAACGCCGCATCGACCGCCATCGCGCACGGGAGCGTGCCCAGTGACGTCTTCGATCCATCGTTTTTACACGTGTCATACCGTCCACGTGAGTCCCCTGTACGGACGAGACAACCGAAAGGTGCAATCTTCCGCGGAAAGACCAGCTGGGGGAAAACGCCCAGCAGCACAAAGTGCGCGTCAAGTGCGCGAATTGTGGTGGAAACCACACGGCGAATTTCCGTGGCTGTGCCGCGCGGAAAAAGTACCTCGAGGAGCAGGACAAGAAGAAGAAAGCGCCAGCGTCCCGCCAACCTCCGAAGACTTTGAGCTCGAACGCTGCAGCAGCTGGCGGCGGAGCGGTTCCATCGACCAAACCAGCGTTCCCTCCCGGTTGGGGAGGTTCGTACGCTAGAGTAGCCGCTTCTGGCGTCGGTACTCCCCCGGGACAAGCTGATGTTACTGGTGATGATCTCTTCACGCTTCCTGAGTTTTTCGCCCTTGCTGGAGAGATGCTCACGCGCTTTCGTGCCTGCCGAAACAAGGCAGAACAATTCCAAGCTCTCAGTGAGCTGATGATGAAGTACATCTACAACGGATAAGCTGCCTTGTGCAGCGAAGTTTTTCGACGTCAACAGACAATACAAACTGTGATTTAGTTTTAAGCTTTTCCTATTTCTATCCTTTTCCTTAGCAAATCTCGAAGGTTTTTTTTTTTATTTTTCCTTCTCTTGCCAAATCCATTGTTAGAATATCCAATTACATCTAAATGAATTATAGTGTAAACCATAGTTGAAAGGAACTCCAAAACTCTATTAGGTTATAAGAAACACTAAATTGTAAATTGATTATTTACTAATAAACACTAATTGAATTGAATTGAATTTTCATTCATCATTTTTGTATGGACAGCTGCCAAATTTGTATGGAAAATTATATGAACAAACTAATGATGCAAAATGGCTTCTTTGGGCATACCGAAGGCACCAAAAAAGATTCATTCGGATTAAAAAATACAAAAATTAAAATTGAAGAAAAAAGACCGATTTCGTAGAGAATTGCTCAGCAGCCAAAATTGTATGGAGACTTGTATGGGTGAACCAATGACACAAAAAAGCTTATTTGGTCAAAGGGAAGGCCCCCACAAAGTTTGAGCCAAATAAAAAAATACAAATAAAATCCATTTCCGGTATTGGTAGAGAATTGCTCACTTGATTTTTAAGTCTTGTAAATATTTTTTCCGCAAAGCTCGTCCAATTTCCCATAAGATTGTCTGGGAAGTTCTAATTCTTTCTACATTTTTTTTTAATTTTATTTAAAGTTTTTGCCCCCTCCCCCCTTCAAAATTGGCTCGAAAAATCAGGGGGCAAACGAAATATTTTTTTTCAAAAAACTTCAAAATTTCAGAAAAAACATTAAGTGCCATTAGCTGAAATCAATTTTAAATATATTCAACTGCGTTTAGAATCATTTTTAGCATGTTTGGGTTAGTTTAAAATCCCCCCCCCCCCTCTCGACCCAGCCGAAGCGAGGGACAAAAACTTTGAAAAATATTTGCATCGGCCTTAGGGAAAAATAAAATTAGTTAGTGTTATTTTTTGTTTTTGAAAAAAAAATCTTTAAAATTATAGACTATTTCAGTTGAAAAAAATGTGAAAACATTTTTACAATATCAATCGATGTTTTCTTTAATCAAAACAATTTTTTATGAATTTCAGCTTTTCATCAATTTATGAATTTCAACTTTTCATCAATTTTTCCTAAAATAGAAGTAAAATAACTTAGTAAACTAAACAATTTTTTTTTTCTCAAAAATCAAAGCAGCAATTTGACAAGGATGGACTTTAAATCTGATTTCAACAATCAAAACTATGACTTTCAAATCACTCCGGAATCTCTTTTAAAACCATTATTGTAAAATCTTTTTTTTTTTAACAAAAATAACCACATTGCAGGTTTTAAAATAATACTCTTAAAACAAACCTTATCAGTTGCAAAACATTCCAAAGTATTAATTGAAGTTGTACCAATTTCACCCCGGTTTACGGTAATTGTTTTTTTACCATCAAAGCCGGACAATCAGTAGCTTAGAAACATTTTTTTTGTAAAATCTTGTTTACTCCTGATGGTTCATAATTTTTGTAATTGTCTGCTTTACAACTTTGAAGAAAGTTGTTTCACTCCTAAAATAACACTTTGCAGGGTACAAAAAACACCAAATTTACAACAAAAAAAAAACACAAATGAACTTTTGAACAAATTGAACAAATTGTCTTTCTGGGTTTTTGAAGATCTGAAAAATACATGAAATTTTCCATAAAATAAGATGTCCGACATATTTTTTCAGCTTAGTAACGAAAAATGGCAGCGGTTTTAAAACATTTGTTGTATATTTTTTCGATGAAAATACGTTTTTTTCGGTCCAATTTTTCATAAAAGTCCCTTGACATTAAATTGCCAAATAATTCAAATTTCAGGCTGTCAACTTTTAAAAAACAATTCTTTTTTCCAAAGTTTTGAGATATCACGAGATTTTAAAAAATACTTCGAATTCGTGGTTAGATACAAAAATTACCCCTTAGGACGAAGTTTCATGCAAATCGAAGAGGGGTCGGATCAACTGTTGTGAGAGTTGGCGGACTTTTTAAACATTAGTACCAGTACGGCTCGTTGCCATGATTCTCTCGAAAGATTGCTGCCTAGTTTTGTATGTCTTGAAAAGGTATGAAATTCATCATTAATCGAAATCAAAACGCGAAAAATAATCAAAATTTGCATGTTCTGGACCCAACTTCGATGATAAATGTTGAATCTTTTGATTCTTGGAGGTTAAAACAATAATCTTGTTTTGCAACAAACCTCAAAACCAAACTTGAGCCAAATTTCCCACAAATATCTTCTTTTGTTTAGTTTCAAACTTTAACAAAACAAAGCTTGTCTGAATGAGTTTCGTACTATCGCCAGTTTCAAAAGTCAAAATGCAGTTCCCATTCAAAAATGTTTTTGCAGCATTGTTTTCACAGTAACGCTACCCTCCCAAAACAATGAAACTGATGCAGTAAAAAGTAAAAATATTAGTCCCGATGCAACGTAAACGCGCAGCACGAGACCTCAGGAATATCAGATTACAAAACTTTCCTCAAGACAAAAACTGTCCAAGACCGGTGTTTCGCCACCACAGTCCATCCAGCATAGTGGAGTTCAACACCGGCGTCTGCAGGTTTCACAAGTTCAACTCCAGCCATGGCGTTCCATCCACAACTTCTCAGTATTCTGGCCATCCTGGTCATCGTGCACGGATCAATCGGGTACTCGCTGAGATACCACACCCCTGGACACTCCTCGAAGCTGGCGGAACCCGCTTACGGTCATCACCTGAAGGTTCTCCCATCGACGGTGTACTTTTACGACGCGATACCACCGCCACCGCCGAAGCCGAGCTTCCAGATACTGTTCGGGTGTAATCTCAAGGTGCCGAGCTACAGCAGCCCGTGTCAGCAGGCTCATGAAGCGCCTCGGAAAGAGTACCGCACGAGTTACAAGGGCTACGGCAAGTCGGTTGGACATCCGGGGGCTTATTAGTGGGGATGTGATTTGATTTTGTTGTTGTAAGTTTTCTCGTAATGATTTCAGTTTAGCAGATAGAAGTGAGAATAAAATTTAGGAAATATTAAAATCATAAATCATGGTTCGAGTTCCCTAATCAGTAAGGCTCATAACATGACAAACATTCCACTCAGCCAATTGGCATTGTTTAGACCCGCGAAAAAGTGTTTAAATTTACAAAACAGTGCTTCAAAATAACAAACACCGAAACATCGGCGTGCCCCACGCAACAAACAACGCACAACTCGATACCTCCCTCACGACAAAACTGCTCGGGTCAGTCGAAAGGCTCCACACTGTCTGCTAAGCATCGTAGAACTCGACACCGCCTACCTTGTTGAAGGGTCTTTAGCAAGTTTCGTTTTTATTGAATCGATACTGACTAATCGCCGACGACGATTATGGCAAACTTTCGAAAACTTCTAAGTGCTTTCGTCGTTCTGGTCGCTGTTCAAGGCTCAACCGGTTACGCGCTGTGGTACCACGCTCCAGGTCACTGCTCGAAGCAGTCGGAACCCGTGCACGACTATCTGCGGGACCAGGAGGCACCCGAGCTGGAGATCCTCCCGTCAACGGTTTACTTTTACGATTGTGAGGGACCCCCGCAGACGAAAGCAGGCTTCCAGCTGCTGTTTGGATGTCATCTTGAGGGACCGGTGTTTGGAGGGTGCGAGGAGAACCGGGAGTATCAGCAGTATCAAAAAGTGTCTCCGTGTGACCTGGATTGGGCAGTGTATCGCAAGGCTTACAAGCCCTACAGCAGAGCTGCTTCAGGACACTCTGGTGCTTATTAAAATGATTGTTTGATTTTAGTGGAAATAAAGTTGTTTTTTTTTAAGTTGAAGTCGTAAGTACTCGAAAGAAATTTCCCAATTTCAAATGGTCAGGTGATTTAGGTGTTCTTTGTTGTCTAGAAATAACATCTCTAAGAAATGTGGTGTGCATTACAGAAGATCGATCTTAATGGCTGCGCAATGAATTACTTGATATCCAAGTAACATTAAAATTCCAGCTCAGTCCCGACACCTGCAACATCCGGAACCAAACACAGAACTTAACCTTTGAGCTTCGGCATATTTCACCTGGTGTGGTGCGGTAGATTGTGCTGATCCTTTCCTATTCCCGAAGAAGCCATGAAGACACAAACTCTCCCCACCAACCATTATCACCACTCCTCTCCCCCGCCAGTATAACTTTGCCAATTGTCACCAAAACCAGTCCATGGGAAATTTATTGCACCACAGGAGAGTATAAATCGTAATTATCAACTGCTTACAATGCCATTTTCACTCCGCCAGCCGGGCTTCCGCTGTCGACGTTGTGCCCAGAAATCCTAGCGAAACTGTCTTCGCCACACTTCGGCAGAGCAGGTTGACTGGTTGTGTCTGCATTGGCAAGCACGTTCTGGCATTAACGAATCTTCATGGATGGATTTCTATGGGAAGAATCTATTTCTTTTAAATTTTTAGAATACTTAGTCTGTCAGAATAAAAACAATCAAGGTAATACAATTCGGCGACACTTTCTTTGTTATAAATACTTGAAAAGTTTGCATTTGACAACATGATCTACACATAATACTTTGAGAAAGATGTGCCCAGGAAATAGCTTAAACAACATTTGAAAAGGGCGCATTAGCATTTTGACCGGTATCATTAATTACTTGCCAGTTGATTCAAAATTATCAGCATTATTTCATTTACTAAAAAAACTCCGAATAATAAATAGCTTTCCCATTAATTCTTGTTAACCTTTTTTAAACTAATAACATAACATAACAATCATAATAAAAAAAAAACTATAATAAAACGTACCGTCAGTGGGGGTGACATTGGGTCTGGGAGGTGAGATTGGGTCAAAGTGACTTTTTACGGATTTTACAATTTCTCAGATTCTTCTCAATGAAACTGAATTCTGTATAAAGGGTTGTGTAGAGGACATCTTAAGAAGACTTCGCTGAAAAAATCTCGTTCCTAGAACAAATCCTGTTATTTTGACAGCTGTCCAAATCTGAGGTACGTTTTTGGCCAAAAATGACCTCTCGAAAAATCATTTTTCTAATATTTTTGTTGGAATTGCTCGAAAACTACCAAAATGTTTGAAAATCTCCACTTCAAACATTGTAGCATGTCAATATGATTCTCTCGAACAAGAAACACTGTTGGATGAATTGTTTTTTACCATATCGTTGTATTGGATAAATCATTGTAGTTTCATTTGACCCTAAGTCACCCCCTCTAATGGGTGAGATTGGGTAAATTTTCAAACTATTGGCATTAAAGCTAGTGTTCATCAAAATCCACCATATTTTGGAAAAATGTTAGTAAACTATCTAAGAACAAATCTACGTTGAAAGATTTTCGATGTTATTTAAATTGTTTTTGTTATTAAGAAATTACGAGAGGTTTATCTTTTTTGACCCATAGTCACCCCCACTGACGGTAGCTAACATAAATGTTATCAGTTCGATGCTGTCGTGCTAACTTGTCGTACGTCGCTTTTTGACGTTCAAAAACGCGATTTAATTTTAACCTTGAATAAACAAAAACGAGAACACGCAATGTAAACAATAACAAACACGTTTTGTTCGGTTGACCATTCATTCTGTGCATTTCCCTGAAGTTTGGTTGAATTTGGTTGCTGGAGTCCCGAGTTATAATTAAAAATGTGTACGGTAGTCGACCTCATACCTGTGTCAAACGCGTTCTGAACTGAAATCCCTTTGCCCTTTGTCGCACTTACATCAATTTTCAGGCTGTGTCAAGATAGCACGACTAGATTGAAACTTCTTTCATATGAGAGGTGAGGAAAATGCACGGATTTTTTTCGGTTTTTATTGAATATCTCAGAATTGAAGTCGATTTTATGGGATATGTAAAGATCAAAAAGTGAGGCATTGTGAGCTGCACAAAATGGCGTTCTTAACTCAAATTGGCCCAAAATTTACCTACGACAAGTAAGCACGTCAGCGACGAGTTTCAATATTTGGCTTTTTTTTCTGTTTGAGTATTAAGACGCGGAATCCTGATTACGAGGACTATTGTATCGTGTTACCCATTTTTACTGTCATTAAGCATTTCCAGATCTATAACACAGTTCCTATTGAGAGGAAAAGTGCTGTTCCATCCAGATGCTGTAAACTTCATTCCTTGTGCCTTGTGCGCTATGTATCGCTAGAACCGCGGTGACAATTTTTTCGTGTCATTTTTCAAGCTCTTCCCAGCAGCTATTATTTGCCGCGCGGGGTCTTGTAAAGACAATTGTCTTTTTGCGGTGCTACTTTTGCGGTGCTCCCTTTGCTCTGATCTGGACAAAGCGACTGGCCTGCAGTGCAATACCGATCGTATACCATACCAATCAGCATAGCGCACCAGGTACGCGTGCTGTAGCAAGAAGACGCTTCCATCTTTCTCGGTCTTGTGCTGCTACTCTCCAATTTCCCAGGTTACAGATCTTCCGGATATCACCATTCACTTGGTCTCCCCACCGTGCGCGCGGTTTCCCTGCTCTTCTGCCTGTTCCGCCAGCTGGTTCAGCGCGGTCAAATAGCAGTCTGACAGGCTGGCCCTCGTCCATTCGGGCGACATGGCCGGCCCACCTGAGCCTCCCGATCTTCGCCTGGGTGGCGATGGTCGGTTCTTCAAGAAACGCGTGCAGTTCGTGGTTCATGCGTCTTCGCCACACTCCGTCAGACACCTGTACTCCACCGTAGATCGTTCGTAGCACCTTCCGTTCGAAAACTCCAAGGGCACGTTCGTCCTCCTGCCGCATCGTCCAGGTCTCGTGGCCATAGAGGACTACCGGTCTAATCAGTGTTTTGTACATCGTCAGCTTCGTGCGGCGTTGCACTCGATCCGAAGTAAGGGTTTTCCGTAATCCGAAGTACGCACGATTTCCAGCAAAAATACGAGTCCGGATCTCTTTGCTGGTGTCATTGTCGGCGGTTACCAGCGATCCTAAGTACACGAACTCGCTCACCTCCTCCAACTCATCACCATCCACAGTTAGAGGGGTGAGACTTGGGGGGCCGACATCCTTCGAACCCCTTCCTCTCATGTACTTCGTCTTCGTCGTATTCATGCCAAGTCCTACACGCCTTGCTTGTACCTTCAGTCGGGTGTAGACATCCGTCACCGTCTCCAGGTTTCTTGCCACAATGTCGATGTCATCGGCAAAAGCAAGCAACTGGTAAGACTTGTTCATGATCGTGCCACTCGTGTCAATGCCCGCTCTTCGAATGATGCCCTCAAGAACGATGTTGAACAGCGCACAGGATAAGCCATCACCTTGCCGCAGCCCTCGGCGTGATCCAAAGGGTTCCGCTAAATCCCCCGAAACACGCACGTGACACATCACACCATCCAAGGTAGCCTTGATCAGTCGAGTCAGTTTATCCGGAAACCCGTTCTCGTGCATAATCTGCCATAGCTGCTCGCGGTCGACTGTATCATAGGCCGCCTTGAAATCGATGAAGATGTGATGTGTGGGCACGTTGTACTCACGACATTTCTCGAGGATCTGTCGGAGACAAAATATTTGGTCCGTGGTGGCGCGCGCGCCAGTGAAGCCCGCTTGGTAGGGCCCCACGAACCTCCTTGCATAGGGTGACAGCTGACGGCAGAGGATCTGGGAGAGGATTTTGTAGGCCGCGTTGATAAGCGTAATGCCGCGGTAGTTGCCGCAGTCCAGCTTATCGCCCTTTTTGTAGATGGGACACACGACACCATCCATCCATTCCTCCGGTAGCTTCTCCTCCTCCCAGATCTTGGAGATCACGCAGTGAAGCGCCCTCGCCAGTTTCTCTCCTCCATATTTGAAGAGCTCACCGGGTAACCGATCCTTGCCGGCAGCTCTGTTGTTCTTCAGCTTCCTGATCTCCCTCTTCACCGTCTCCAGATCAGGCACTGGGAACTGTTCATCAGCTGCGGGCGCTCCAAGGTTGACTCCAACGCCGTCTCCGTCCGCTTCATCGCCGTTGAGGTGCTCGTTGAAGTACTGCTTCCACCTTTCCAACACCTCGCTCTTGTTTACGATCAGGTTTCCACCGTTGTCCCTGCACACGTCGGCTCGCGGCACGAAGCCTTTGCGGGACCGGTTCACCTTCTCGTAAAACTTCCGCGTTTCATTAGCTCGGAATAGCTGCTCCATTTCCGCACAATCTCGGTCTTCTTGCTGGCGCTTCTTAAGCTTGAAGACCGCGACCTGCCGATTCCGAGCCTGCCGGTACCGTTCCACGTTCCCTCTCGTCGCCTTGTGCAGCTTCCTGTCGTAGGCTGCCTTCTTCTCGGCGGTAATCCGCTGGCACTCGTCGTCGTACCAATCGTTTCGACTGACTCGGATCGCACTACCCAGTGTGGCTTCCGCTGCACTGCCGATGGCTGAGCGTATGCGACTCCAACCATCTTCGAGCGAGGCTGCGCCAAGTTCCTCCTCACCTGGCAGATTCGCTTCAAGCTGCTGCGCGTAACTGTGGGCCACATCTCCGTTCTGCAGACACGCGGTGTTGAACGGAGGGGCCCGCCGGCTTCGGCGTTGGTTGAACACCGTCGACAGCTTTGAGCGCATGTCAACTCCAACTAGGTAGTGGTCCGAGTCAATATTCGCACCGCGAAAGGTGCGTACGTTTGTTACGTCCGAGAAGAATCGGCCGTCGATCAGAACGTGGTCGATTTGCGTTTTCGTCCGTTGATCAGGTGATGTCCAGGTGGCTTTATGGATGTCCTTGCGTGGGAAATAAGTGCTTCTAACCACCATTCCACGAGAGGCTGCGAAGTCGATGCAGCGTTGGCCGTTGTCGTTCGTGACCATGTGTAGGCTTTCCGGGCCTATAGTTGGTCGAAACATTTCCTCTCTGCCGAACCGAGCGTTCATGTCCCCAATGACGATTTTCACATCTTGACGCGGACAGCTGGCGTACTCCTCCTCCAGCTTCGCGTAAAATGTTTCCTTTTCGTCATCGAGTCTTTCTTCGTGGGGGCAGTGCACGTTGATAATGCTATAGTTAAAGAACCGGCCTCGTATTCTTAACTTGCACATCCGCTCGCTGATCGCCGTGAAGCCGAACACGCGATCCTGCATCTTACCCCTCACGATAAAGCCGGTACCCAGCTTCTTGTCCGTGCCGCCGCTCAGAAAGAATCTGGAATTGGTCTGCTGACCTGGCCAGTCCAGCACCTGCTTCTCCTCCAAGGACACCTCCTGCAGTGCAACAACATCGAAGTTGCGAGGTTGCAACTCATTCGCCAAAGCGAGTTCGAAACCCAGAAAGTTTAGGGACCTGCAGTTCCAAGAACCGAGTCGCCAATCGGTGATCTGCTTTTCAATGGGCTTCTGCCGTTTGTTCCGGATATCCAATCTTCTTGCCATTCGCGATCCTCGTTTTCGGTAGGCAGCCTTATCAGGGCTGCGCTACCTAGTCTCGGGGTGGAGAACCACCTAAGGGCTACCGAGACCTAGCCCCGGTTTTCTCACGACACCGTAACGTGGCTTTTATCTCGAAGCCTAACGGTCTTCATACCCGGAAGAGGACGTCTTCTGTGTGTGTAAATGCGTTTCACTACTCGCACAATGTTTCACAATATTAAAATTTAATTAAATATTTTTTCACAAAAAAGTTTGAAACTTTTTGCCCGTTTCCTTTTTTCAAAAATTGCACTCTCGGCACACCGCGCGCGGTTTCGACAAGTGTGCGTATACGCAATCGACACAATAGCACTGCCACTGGTCTTGTTGCTAGACCACACTTCGCCCTTTGTTCTGCCTGTTTATCCCGCGACGACGACGATGGATGGCAAAACTAAATTCACTTTTATTGCCCGGCCATCGACTGCGGGCCAATTATAACACACGATGCCGGTTCGCGACGCACTTCGGCGATGATTAATCACACTTTCGGCCACGACGGAACGGAAAATCGGTGGTTCTTGGGTCACTTTCGCGGAGCTCTATCGAAGTGCAATAACAACGCGCGACGCACGCACACATATATATATACCGATCGGCTGGGCATTATTTACATGCGAAGACACGAGGAAAGTATTTTGGGAAGAGGCGCAAAAAATATCCCAAGAAGCAGCACGTGAAGCAACCATTTTATACTCATACGGTTGCTGCTACCTCTGAACTTAAACCTAAGAAGAACCCATGACTTTCCGCTTATGAGGCGAAACCCGTAACCATTCGGCCACAGGAGGTTGGCCGTCTGTGCAAAAATGGTAATTTTCAGAAGCTAATAAACTTTTAAGCAAAAAATCCTAAAAATACGGCGTCTTCGGGAAAGTTGTTCTAAATTAAATGAAGGTCCTACATCTGAGAATTGATAAAGATTGGATGACTATTGCGCCAATTTCTATTTCAAAGACAACCTATGATTATCGTTATATTTTTGTGAGTTTTCCAACATAACCAGTTCATTCAGAAAAAAAGTCCGACGCCTAAAATATTTTTATAAGCTATTATGTTATTTAAAAAAAACGTTATATTTCTTTCAGTTTTTCTATTATTTCAAACATGAATTCTTTATTAAAATACATCCTTCAAAAATATTTTGTTAGTTTTTGTTTTATTTATTAAAAAGCGGTTGGAATTTTCATGGGACTTTTTCCTTTCTTTCAAACATAAACAGAACCAAAAAAAAAAATGAAAAATCTTGCTTGTTAACTATTTTTGGAAGTTTTCTATCCTTTTTCAATCTAACCTTGATGGTCATGTGAGTTCCTTAAGAAAATCTGACTTCAATTTTATTTTTTTTAAAGTCTCAAAAATCAGGTGCTATTTTTTTCAGAAGACCTCTAAATTTAATGAATATCAAACCATGCAAAACATCTTTTCATAGCTGTTTTTCAATATTTATTCATAATGGCTTACATAAGAAGTTTTTTTTTTTTTGTAAAAAAAACTATTTAAAAAATAAACTTTCGACCTTTTGTCATTTCGATCATTTGTCCATTCAAACTTTTGGCATTCAACCTTTTGTCCATTCGACCTTATGTCTTTTGACTTTTTATCATACATTCCACTTGTGTCGAAAAGTTATACTTTTCAACACTATTTTGAATTTTGATTTGAAAATTCAAACGTTTTACTTAAAAAACGTACTCAAATTTTTTTTTCGGAGTTGCAAGACATGTTGACAAACCAGTTTTTCTCAACACTCACCATATTTTTACAACTCAGTTTTTTTTCATCTGTGAAACCGTGATTTTTTTTGTATTTGTTTGATTAGAATTTTATAAATTGCATCCAATGCTTTTGTCAGGAGGGCCTCGTGGCGCGGTGGTTAGCGGCTTCGGCTGCCGATCCCTAAGTTGCTATGGGGCGCGGGTTCGGTTACCGCCTTATCCTCCTGGTCTTCTATCGGATGGGGAAGTAAAACGTCGGTCCATTTGCGTAACCTTCGGACGCCTAGAAATGAGCAGAAACTTGCAACAGTGACCACAAAAGTCCCAGGGGTCGTTAAAATGGATTACTTTGCTTTTTTTTGCTTTTGTCAATCTACCAAACAAAGCATTTTTATTTTCAAACTTCAAGCTCAATTTTCAAAACTTTTGCTACTGAAGTATTTTTTTAATAAATAAATAATGAGGCCCATTTCCGGTCTCTGATCCCAAATTCAAAACTTGTAATTTTTTTAGAGAGAAATACAAGAACTACGCAAAAATGTGACACCACTGATTGTTAAATATTGAAATAACAAACTATATTTTCAACATTTGCATGAAAAAAGTGTTTTAAAATGCATTTTACACTAGTTCAGTTGTTTTGCAATCATTAGTTTTCAAAAAATGTAAGATTTGACGAAAACAAACAAAAAATGCAAAAAAAAAACTATTTGCGATCATAAACACCGAAAACTATCAAAAATTAAAAAAAAATCATATCAACCCAAACATGCATTTTAAATTGATTTCAGCTGATTGCACTTAAATTTCCATTGAAATTTTGAAATTTTTTGAAAAAAATTGGTTTGTCTCCTGATTTTTCGGTCCAACTTTGAAGGGAGGGGGGGGGGGGGAGATAAAAACTTTATATAAAATTTGAACCAGCCTTAACAGTTCTGCTTCAGGATGTTACATTTGCAATTCAGAGATTTGGAGAACCTTTTAAACTGAGATCTAGCTCCACAAGCCGAATATTGTTTAATAGGGATTTCTTGGCAAATTATGAGCAAAATCGCTCAATATTGAACCATTGGTACTCGACAGTAAACTTATTTTATCTTATTTTACTCATTTATTCATCAAGATTGAAACACGTTCATGATTTCACCGAGAATTCCTGCTGCTGCAACGCTGCAAGTTTCGAAGGTTCTTGAGAGCCATGTGGCCCACTGCTGCAGGCTGGAACTACTCCAGCCTGGACGCGTTGTTCCCGGAGGTCCCCTTAGCATCGTCGAAGAAATATTTCATCCTTGAATGCACTACAGAGCAGAGCGCTGGGCGTCCTCGCGTTCAAGTGGCAAAGTTTGTCTGTACCAGGGCTGCGCTCCAGTAGCTCTCATTTGACCAATTTCGCCCCACAATTCAATATCAGGGAGCCGGTTGGGCTTTGCCTGGAAGTGGATTTGGAATTGGATCGCCGAAGAGGGTTGTCTTGAGAGCTGGGCCTGAGCTGCCTTTCGAAGCTGCAACTGTTTACTTTTCAATAATTTAGTTGCAGACGTTTACACTTCGACGCGATGTGAAGAAATTCTGCAGAATTGATTCCAGTGCAAATGACGAAAATGAGATACAAAGTGATCTTTTTGGCGGTACTAAGAATTTCCAAAACTTTTCAAACGTTTATTTCAACATTCGGACTTCACAGCCCTTAAGCTTCGCATCATTCCATGGATCCACCCAAGAATCCCCTCGACAATTCCCGCGAAAAGTGTTGATCATCCCAGCGCAATTCTTGCAGCATCAACAGCCGGTAACAGTTGGACAAATAAATATCTTTCTCTTCAGATTTTTTTTTCTGTTTTTGTTTTGCCTTCAACTGTTTCCTGCAGCAATTTGTACCGCAGAGCCGAACCTGGAACCTTCGACCGATTGTTTGGAGGACCTTCCGCTGCCCCCGTTGTTTACACTTCAACCCTTGAACCAGCGGCGCTGGAACCTGCCATCATAATCGTTTCTGCAGCTGATGCATTTTTCAAGCGTGGCGGGTGGCAAAGGACCCCACCGGGGATAGGATAGGGGAAGATGCTGCAAGAAACAAAAGTGACGACCTGCACGGACGACAAAGGATGCACCCGGGTGTAACCGATTCCCAAACATAAATTTTCCAATACAAATAGATGGTGTTTTTTTTGCTGCTGTTGCTATTGGTTGGTGTCATTCGCAGAGGGGTTTCTTCTCTCTGTATTTTTACAGGTGACAACAACCTTTGCTAGATTGGCCCTCTGGAATGCGGGATGCGCAATTGGGAAGATCCGCTGCGTCGTCGGTTGTACCCACAGAACAGATATATCATGCTGCAGTTGGTGGAGGTGGAAGGGATATTGTTACCTGGTTATGATATGGAATAAGGGTAGAATAAGTTGATTCGAAATTTAAATGCTACTATTTCAACATATCATTTTTTTTCATAAAATTATTTTTATTAGGTCCTTTTCGACGCTGGGACCTTTAATTTAAATAATTTAAATTTATCGATTAGTATTTTATAAACAAACAAGAATATAATTTTGAACTCAGGGAAAATATGTATGTATGTATGTATGATCCCCATACCCGCAGGCAACTTGGTCCCGAAACACATGTGAGCGCTAGGTGAACAATTCGATCATCTTTTACTCCGTAATCTGTACACCCACGTGCATAAGTTTTTTTGCACGAATTTTAATGCTACAAATACCGGCGCATAAAATAAAATGGTTTCCCTCTTCCCTCCCCAAGCGCCGGAAATTTGTAGCGGGTGTAGGGACACTTTGCATAGACGCCCTTGCTCCCATCACGTCACTGAGGGTATGGAGCGACGAGAAATTAATAAGCATGCCCCCCCAGTCGAACCTTCATTAGAGAAGCAGGCAATCCACAACTCACAGCGAACGACCAAGGGAACACCCTACCACGTATATAATAAGGTTGGCGTAGGTTGACTTTAGTGAAATGTGACAATGTTAGAGTAGATGAAAGAATATGTTGTTATTTAAATGGGAAAGGTCTCACCAAATAAATAATCCATGGCTTAGGACATTTTGCGATCTTCTCAAACTTGATGAAACTTGCGATCAGGTTGCCGAATTCTGGCACCACACGAACGACAGCAAGCGGCTTGGAAGTTTCCGTCTCGTCCACCTCCAGCAGTACTTGAATGGCGTCAGTAAGGACATTTCTGGTAAACGGGGCTGGAACAACAGGAACGTTTCATCGATGGCCACTTCGTAATTACCGAAAAGGGCACAAAAGTCTCCAAGTGATACAAATTTTACTCTTTTTAAACGAAATGTAGGGACCAAAAAATGACAGAGGAAAAAAACGCGTTCGGTAGCGCGCACAGTTTACTTCGATCTCCATTTTGAACTCAGGGAAAATATTACCTTAAAATCAAGTTTTGAAAAAAATCAGCTTATTCTTGAAAGAACCAGGATACATTTTAATTTATTTAGGGGAAACGTGTTTGTAAATTTGTAAAATTTAATAGTAAAAGTTCTTTTTTTAAGCAACGTTAAACGGGGTGACTTTTAAAAGACTTTGAAAAGAACAAATTAAATACGTACGGTATGGTATGAAATCATACTGACCGTGGTAGAGAAGTGTTCAAAGTACCTCAAGAAGAACTTTTCAAGAAAATTAAAAGATTAAAAAGTTAGTTAACTATAATTAAGAAAATGTCGATAATGTTCTTCCCTTTTATCTTCTCAAAGTGTCACGATTATCTCAACGAAGATGATTTCGACTTCAACTTTTCATTGGTGCTTCGAATTCAGTTTTAAATGCAATATAAATCGATAATTTTATAAACAAAATTTGTTTTAACGAATTTCAGGCAAAATTCTGAGTTTTATAATATTTTATTTAAAAAGTTTACAAAGTTAGTTAATTAACATTGATTTTTTTCTTAAAAACTATATCAGCAACCATAGTGATGATATATTTCTCGTGAAAATAAAGTTTGAACAACATAAATCTTAATTTAAAAAGAAAAACTAAAACTATCTAAATCACCCCGGAATTGAAACGAAGATTTTCCATCGTAACTATTTTTTTAAACACCATTGGAAAAAGTTTACGGTATGTATGTTTCGAAACCAAATTTTATAACATTTATGTCAACATCAAAATTATCAAGAGTACATCGTTAAAATGTTGTTTCTCCAAACTGTTTTAAAATAACATTATTTTGTTGAAATAAAATGGTTGGAGTGTTTGTTTTTTTGTTTGCCACTAGGTGGGCTTCAATTTGAAAAGTCGCCTAAAATCAATTTTCTACTTATTTTTGATCTTTAAAAAGCTTTGGAAAGAAGAACTCTTAAAATTTAGGAATATATTAGGGTTGGATGCATGAATTGTTTAATGCGAATTTACCAATGTTTTTAATTATGTTTTTTTCTGGGGTCAACTGTGGCTGTGTTTTACTAATATTTTTTATATTATATGTAAAAATATATATGCAGTAATTTTTGTGTTGTAAAAACATGAAAAAACGGAACCTATGCGAATGGGGTACAAAGCAGCCTTTGAGATTACACCAAATATAAAGTGCGCTCTGCTTGATAGGCCCAAAATAGGGACATCTAAACTATAACATCCCAACTTTCCCCTAGGACAGCAAATTTTATAAACAAAACAAATTCATTGGATTTACAAATAAAATAATTGAAACTCACAAGATCTGATCAATTAAAGACTTTTTGCTGCACAATTTAATTAAATTTTGCCAAATCTCTATTTTACTCAAAAATGCATATTTGCTCGATAACGATTGATTTTACAACAATAAAGTTAAACATTGGAAGAGATACACCTGCTTTACATGAGTGGTTCTCTACAATTTCGCCATTTTTTTTTTATTTTTTTACTATTTGAATAAACCTTGTCCAGTTGAATATTACAGGCTAATAAGGTGACACTTACAAAAATGCAATTTCATCGATTCGAACTCTTTGTGAGGTATCTTAGAAACAAATTGTCCGATTTTCGAAGTCTCAGAGTGAAGCTTTCAAAAATTATGTTTTTTCAGGGGTGCTTTTCTTTCAAGAAGTTATTTAAAAATGCAAAAAAAAAATACGAAAAGAAATCGATCATTTATACCTAAAAGTAATTTTAACTTGAAAACAGTACAACTTTTGTAAAAATTTTAAATTTCGATTGCAGGTTCAATTTAGCTTTGAAAGATGATTTTTTTTAATTATTTGTTTGTCCAGGTTTTTTTATGTTTTCCAAAAAAACATTATTTTTTTCAAAAATTCATATCTCTTAAATCAGATTGTGCATCATCACTCACTATGGCTCAGAAAATGTATTATTTAGTCTCCTAAAACTTATCAAAAATATTGAACATTAAGAATAGGGATTTTGAGAGTTTAGTATTTAATTATTAAACGTTAAATAATAAAATCGGAAATCTTTTTTTCCGTGTACTTCTTTTTTCTGAAAGTCATACCCTACAAAGTCATACCCTCCATTTTTTTTAAAGTCACCATATAAATAAAAAAAACCCTTTTCAAAATACAGCATTTCATACATTTACATAACCATTTTGTATGACCATCCCGCAAAATTGTATGGCGACTTGTATGCAAAAAATATAGTTGATAAATGATTTATTTTGACATAGTGAATGCATGGACAAAAAACCGAAATTGTAGAGAACTACAGTCCAGACTCGATTATCTGAAGGGTTGTATAGGACTTAGGATAATCAAATCACGAACAACAAATAAAAAAAACGTATTTTTCTATTTTTTACATTAAACATCAAATTCGAGCTCTGCCACCCCATTTTAGTCAATTTGAATGGTTTATTGCCTGAAAATTTAAAAAAATGCATCTTTCAATATTTCATAGCGATTATTTAGGCCACCATCCTGGAATTAAACATTCTAAATCACTTTAGATTAGTTTAAGGATCAAACTAAAGCTCAACAATCAAAAATAAGACAACGAAACAAAAAATTTCTTGATTCGATTATCCAAAATGAAATTTTGCCAAGGCCTTCGGATAATCGAGTCTGAACTGTATTCAAATAATTTTCATTTCTTTATTTTGTTTATTATCAACATTTTCTAAAATACTGAGTCTACTTACAAAATTTTAAGTGTAAGAAAACTTTTCTGTAAACTTGGATGGATCCTAACTCAAAATTTCGAGAAATTAATGTTCTACGACTGGCCATTTAGTCTCAAAGAAACAAACAAAAAAAGTTGTTGAATTGACATGAAATAATTTTTAAATGTTCAAAAAAGTATAAGTTTTTTGCCATTAAAAATAGATTTCGATTCCCGGTAAAAAAATCAACGGGTTCAAAAGTTCAAGATGAATTAACAAAATTAGTATCACAAAATGCTTTAAATAATTTTATCATAATAAAAAAATCTAAAACTCTCAAGAAACATTCATTTTACCCCTTCGAGCTAACTTTCCAGAATCCACTCGAGATCACACCACCTCCTGTAACCCTGCTGACTAGCTCGCTGGCACCGTGAAGAGAGGATTTCCGATTTCCTGATGGAAACGTTCCGCTTGGGTGGACCAAAATCCGCGCTCCGGTGCCAGTTTCGGGCCACGTTGGCAATTTTGTAGACGCGTCTGACCCCACTTGTAAAAATAGACGGAGCAATGTAACCTTCCTTGGGGAAATTCGACTATTTAGACAACGCGCAATTTAAAAAAAAGATTTCTTGCTACAAAAAAAAATGTTTTCAATTGTTGTTCTAAAATTTCTTTAATGTTCTTCTCATTTTAACCACTAGAAAGATACAACACTTGAAGTGTGCAAGGTATCATCTTTTATTTGCCGAATAAGCAAAATTGATCCCACATATCGAGGGGAGCTGGCATCTTTCGTCCCAGAAGAAGTTCCAGTGGAAGCTCGGGACTGCACATTCTTTCTTTTTCCCAAGCTATCGACGACATGTACCTTCCGACCGGGATTGGCAAACTGTTTTCACAATTTGACAAAAAAAAAGGAGCTACTGTGCCTGCTGCTGCTCTGGTGGAAAGTGTACGCGAATTTTCTCGACAATTTTCCCAACTTTTCAGCAGGGTCGTTTATCAGCAGCGCTCGATGTCGATTGGGGAAAGCAGCGGGGACAAACTTTCTTTTCGTCGAGGAGAAACACCTTTGCACAGTGGGTTTAATTAGAAAATTTGGTGCAAAATTTAGAAAAATGTTTAATGATGTGCCATCAAGCAATTTAAATGAAAAAATCAATTTCAGTTTAATTATTGTTTTTCAATTTTGACCACTTTTAAACATGTTGAAAGGAAATGACAAAATAATCGACGAACAATGTGATACAGTGAGATGACGATGATGGCAGGTTCTAGACTAGGAAAATTGATTGGCCTGTTCACACATTTTCACGGTTCAGCAAAAAAGTGAGTTCCTTCCTTCCTGCTGGTTCCTGGTTGAGGGTGCCTGGAGAGAAAGTCTGAAAACTGCGAACGAGGCAATAAAATCAAAATTAGGACCAGTTCCGGCACACATAAATATGATCAGCAAATTTGATCTGTAAACAGGATAAATTCAACCTGTTAAGAAAAATACCTTTATAAAATTATAAATTCAGTAAAAAAAAACTCAAAAGTTACAAAAAGTGTGAGCAATTCTAGCACAACTGACGCCAATAAATTACCATCAAAACGTTCTAAATTTAAACGTCCTGTCCATCTCTTCGCTCCGTTCCGAGTGAAAAGCTCGTTTGTTTCCCATTTTTAATGCGCAACGCTTGAGGCGAATTTTATGGCTCGTTAAATGTGCTTAAAATGTGCATTTGGAAAGTTAAATGCACTGTGTGCACTGCGCATCCCGACGTGTCTGGACGGAGTATTCTTTTTTTATCACTTCTAGCAACACACTTTTTGCCGATGCACTTTTGGGGGAGAGAGAAAGCACAACCGAGGATGTAATTTAGTAAGCTAATTTCGTGGTACCATCAGCAGCTAGCAAGCTATAGAAGTCTCGTTTTGGCAGTCTGTTTGCTCTGGGAAAATTAAGCGATTCAACTGAAAAAGGGGGAAAATGCGAAACATAAACACCAACCGTGCTCGCTGTTGAATTTGGTTCCGCCAAGAAGGAGGCAAAGGAGGTCGCTGAATTATGATCACTGAAAGTCATTATTTTGCCATTAAAGAGAGCTTTCTTGGTAGGATCTTGAAGCTTAAAAATGGGTGCAAATTTAAGAGGATTTGTATTGCATAGTTGTTTCTAACAGAGATTTGTTATAATTTAACGGGATTATTAAACAAATTTGGAAAATAAATAAATTCATGACTAACATTTCAACTACTTAATTGAAACTATATCTTAAACAAAAAGTAAAGATTGTTTTTGAAATATTAATATCGGATTAATAAGGAAATTTCACGAAAGTTTTACAGTTAATTTTACTAAATTTGTGTTGAATGTTGCGTGAAATTAACTTAAATCAGATCAGATGCTCCATTTACTCATTTGTAAGAAGGTTCTGTTTGATGAGAACTGTATGATTTTGAATTTGCGTGTTAGCATTTGAATATTAAATGTTTTGCAATACCGTAATCTGGGGTGAATCGGGACTACAGTCTGAATAGGGACAGCTGTTTTTAGAGCACTGTTCTAACCGAAACCAACCAGAAAAATCAAAATATTGTGCTCCAACATGGTTAAAACTGCTGTCCCAATTCGCCCCATGTGTCCCGATTGACCCCAGTTTACGGTATCCATGATTTCCCATAAACAATTAATTTCCCGGATGGAAATGGAAACAATAATTTGAAAATGCATTTAAAAAATATATAAGGTGACATTACTTAACTTATTTTAATTCAATTCAATTTACTGAAGAACTAATTGAATTCTTTAAATAGTTTTAGACAATTAACAACTTTAAGTAAACATTTTTTAAGAATCAAGTTTAACAAGGAAGCCTAATTGTGGAAAGATGATAATTCATCGTTTAATTAGGAGCAACTTTGAGTGCTGTGAGAGCACTTTTAACCGAAGTCATTCATTAAGCTGAAACCTTAAGGTAATTATAACATAAACCATATCATTCACTGGGCAGTAAATTACCGCAAAGGTTAAAGCTGCCAAAAATAATGCATTAATAACAACAACACATCATAAACAATAATTAATTTGCTGAATATTTATTGGAGGGTTTATAATTTGGTTGGTTAAATCTTACCTCATTTTGAGTAAATTTACCTAAAAAATGTGTAAAAATTAAAAATTCAGCAGAAACCGATGTAAATATTACCTTTACCAGAACCTGATCATAAATTAAAAAATATTTCCATCAGCCTTAACAAGTTATTACACAGTAAAAAAATGGTAATATAACATCTGAGAATTATGACATATTTTACGTCGAAAAAAAAATATGTTTGTATTAACATAAGGAGTTGGTGCCATTTTCATCAGTTTTTATTGAATTTCACTTTACACGTTATTTAAGGAAAAATTACGCAACAAGATTCATCCATCAAAGTCAACCGTTGAAAGTACAACTTTGTGTTTTGCTTTAAATTACCATTTTTTTCGCTGAAACTCAGTAAGGCCATTGCAAATATTTTTCAAAGTTTATGTCCCTCGGCTCTGACCAAAGTCGAGGGGGGGGGCAAAAAAATAAAAAAATATAAAAATTGAAATTACAAGCCTAGGTTTCAACATTTGGATGAAAAAAGTGTTTTAAAATGCTTTTTACAGGCGTACAGTTGCTTTCCAATCATTAGTTTTGAAAATATCGAGGTATTGACGGAATTTTTTTCCCCAAAAAAAATTTTTTTGTGGGACTGTACATTGGTATTTCATGAAAATTTAAAATGTTTTCAAAGGAGTTCAAACATGCTAAATATGATTATAAATGCGGACAAATGCATTTTAACTGGTTTTCAGTTGGTTAAACTTTGATTTTCATTAAAATTTTGAAGTTTTTCGAAAAAATATTTTTTTTGCCCCCTGATTTTTCAGGCCAACTTTGAAGGGGGGGGGGTGACATAAACTTTGAAAAATATTTGCAACGGCCTAAAGTTTTACTAAATTCAGATTTAATAAAAATCTCAGTTATGATATTTATCATATTGACGGATGGTTGCTAAAATTTCAGTAAAAAGATTGTCAAAACAACTGAAACTTCTGCAAAAGAAATGTCAGTTAATTTTGCTGAAAATTCAGTGACATGTGCATGGCCTCATTTTACTCACAGTCCAAAATCTTTTATACATAAACAAGCCTTACCCGACAAACTTCGTTCTGCCTTTTTTTCGTTTGTTGACGTTTTTGATATTTTGCTTATTCAGCCTCCTGTGATCTAAGTTTGAGTTTACGTAACTTTTCTCATACAATCCACAGATTTTCCGGAATCGGTTCCAGAGTGGCCAAAGTTGTAACTTTTTGGCGTAAGAACCTTCCTTGGACTTACACGAACCCCACGCAACAAAGAGCACCTCGATCCGATGCTCCATATTGAACTGATTCGCGTTCGAACAAAACCGTCGAAATTTTTTATTTATACATAAATAATATTGCCAACATAAAAAAATGCTCCAGATCAATTTTTAGTTCATTATTAATTCATTACTATAAGTTAACCTTAAATTGATCCTCTCTGGAAATTTCCGTTTGCCGCGAATTTTGTAACCCCGGGAAATTGGACGCTCTGCTCAGAATACTACAATATCTTTAAAAGCAATGTTATAAACAATATTTAGCTTTCCAAAGATCGGTTAGCTCAATACTGACTTTTAAATAAAAAAAATGGTCACGATTTTTAACAAAAAATAATGTTCTAGCAGCTGTTAATTTCAAACCCAGTTTTAACAATTCTTTTCAATAGTATTTTTTCGGAATTGCAAAAAAAAAAATCCGACTCGTTGCATACTCGACTCGATGTATGTATCCAACACGGCAGAGTTCCGTTGGATTAAAATAGGACTTGTGTAAAATTTATCATATTGCAACTTGTTGGATAAACTATTATTTCGATGGCAAATACAACTAGACAACGAGTTCAATTAGTCAGCATTTCTTCAAAATTTTCGAATTTTTTAATTTTTTTTTTAGAATTGCAAAAGACCGTTAGGTTGTATTTGGCTATTGCTAATTTTATTTAACAATTAAATTTCCAGATAAACTGGCTCATTCTTGCAAGAATCACCCATATTTTAAAATGCTAAAAATCATTTAAATGCTTAAAAATAAAACTGAATCAGTTTCATGGAGTTTGTGCTGTTCTAAGACCTGTGTGTGTGTGTGCAACCAATCAAACGGGACCACGCGGCCGCTTCTTACAAATTGAGTTGTTTCCATGTATTTTAGAATTTGACATTCTATACATGCAAATAACTCGCATAGGCATTTGAAAGTGTTAGCTCTGCCGAGCTTCGGTGACCCATTTCTACGCTGGCTAGCCGAGCGCGAGGTACTTTAGCTTTATCGACAAGCCCCGCCCTGAAGAACGTTTGTATCAATCAGTTTCAAACGTTATTCAGAACTTCCGAACCTTTGTCAAATGGACAAAGACCCAGCGCGTATATAGGGGAAATATACCCATTCTAATCACTCTAAGCCGTTCGACCAATTCTCATCACTTTTTCCGTTTTCCGCTATTAAATCAACATTTTCAGATGTATCAACAATGAAGAGTTGCTTGCTCACTTTTATTTGAGCTATTTATTAGCTTGGAACAGTCAAAAACACTTTATGAAAGCTGTAATTCATGATCAAAGTGCTGATAGGCCGATAATAGAAATAGGCTGAGAAAGGGTATAGTTCCCCTAGTTAGCAGTAACAGTATTCCTAATTCCAGTCATAGCTCATCAAGCCACGATGGACTAGTGGTTAGCCTTTTTGTTTATCAACCTGGACGGGGGATCGAACCCCGCCTCGAGCAACTTTAATTTTTCGTTCATGTTCAGGAGTTTCACGAATTTATATTTCTTTAACTTTCTCGTTGGGAGCAGATGGGAATCGAACCCAGGACCATTCGCTTATAAAGCGAACACCGTAACCATTCAGCCACGGCCACTCCTTCAACGCTTGAAATTAAATAAGATGCAAAAAGGAAATTCCTCACCGGGTTTGAACAACATGATCTTGAACAGCCGTTCTATGCCGGAGGAAGCACACATCCAAATTACGGCCACAGGCGGCGATCCTGACGGATCCAAAAATTCAGACTTTCAGCTCCACGTAGTTGACCAACTTCCAGTAATCCTCTTCAGACCAGAATTTGATAACTAACGCCACCCAGTACCGTCCGGTATAAAGCTGTCCGTAACGCGAATTCAGTAATTCTCTTGGTTCCCTTGGCAGTTTGATGGTCTCCTTCTCACTTTCACTTCCGGCGCGGACCAAACAGTTTCCTTCTTCACTAGGAGCACAAGTTTTAGAACATTCGCAAACCGTTTAAATAACTTTAAAGACATTTAAATTTTGCCTCAAACATAAAAAAATCAAAACTCCATGTAAATGACAGGAGCACAAAAATTTGCGTCCGACCCGCCACGCGACCTACTTCGATCCTCAGTTTGTGCTGTTCTAAGACCTTATACTTAAATCTTGAACAAGGTATTCTTTAAATTAGATTTGTTTTATATTGCGCAATTCTCACTAACTTGGACTTCGCACTAAATTATTGCTATTGATCGCACTATTGCGACTTGTCAAACTGGCTTGGGAAATTTTAATTTTCTCAAAAAATGATCAAAGCGAGCCGATGTTGCTCACCTGTCAATCGCAATTTTAAAGTGCGAATGTCCAGTTTGGTGGAAACTGCGACTGGAAATGTAAATAAACAACTGCTGGTTGCCTAGTTTTTGGAAATTTTGTTGTCAAAAGTGCGAGAGAAAAGTGCGGGCCAAATTCAAGTTACAGTGCAAGGATCAATAAAATCATCCACAAATTACACTGCAATCAGATTTCCATCACCTCAGCCCACCCTTCTACGACATCAGTGTGCCATTCCTATGCGCCCGGTAGGTATGCAACAATTTTACAAAACAATAGAAACCTTCCGCCATTACAGCTCTCAGCAAGCCATCGCAAACTACTGCAAATGTGTCTGAGGATGTTCTTTGTGCCGATTGTGTCTTGCGCTGGTGTTGTATCCCTCCCACACCTACACTCACACACACACACACACAGCCATAGATCTGCAATTAAACAAAACACAACATACTTCCCATAATTTATGGCTTTTTGTGTGTGGGCCCGCGCTGCTTTTGTAATTTTCAGGATGCTCTGGCTGGTTGTGTGTGAGTGTGTGTGTTCGCCTGTGAATGGTAATAAGAAGGAGTCTTCCCAGCGTGTGTATGTGTGTGGGATTGTTCCATTTTCACATAGTCAGTGTTGTGTCTTCAGTGTGCATGTTGAGTTTTTGTGTTCCTGGGAAAGTGCACGTGCCGGCCTCTGGCAGGCTTTCACACCTACACCGGGACTACACTGTTGATTACGATGAAAGTACAGTCAGTGAAAATTTTGTACGATCTTATGATAACTTGTTTTCTTGTCTTCTTGTCTTCTTGTCTTCTTGTCTTCTTGTCTTCTTGTCTTCTTGTCTTCTTGTCTTCTTGTCTTCTTGTCTTCTTGTCTTCTTGTCTTCTTGTCTTCTTGTCTTCTTGTCTGCTTGTCGTTTTCCGTACCATTCAAAAACCTCACTGTTCACAACTTTACATCCAGCTGATGCTGGTGTAATGAAAACATTGCCATTGTTTCGAGTACATTCGGCTAGCAAGGGGTAATGCACATCCCACAGGAAGTCGGTTTTCGAGAGTGCAGTCGACGACGACGACCGTCACGTTCCTAACCTAAAATGAGCAGATAATTATGAAAAATGTTTCAGATGTGGGAAGCAACGAATTGCGGCCAGAGTGGCGTCTCATTTGCACGTGGCACCGTTTGGGGTGGAAAATTTCGGATGGCGTCGTCGGTGTTCTTCACGCTGGGAAGGTTTATGAGCTAAGTTGTAATTTAGTGGGAGGAACAGTTGTAACAAGCTGAGCTGAATGTGAAATGTATGTTGAACAAGTATAATTTTACATTACGAATCTTGAAAATGAAAACAATTAGAAGCAAGTCAACAGCATATCCCGGTTCAAGTTGTTCTTCAACTTTTCAATTCCCCAAAGGTTTTTTTCTGCTTCCTAAGAGCTTAATTGCATTTTTACACTTTCTTATGATTAATTACAAACACTTTCACCCATAGTCGCCGTTGCCCCACCATCATCATCTTCTGTCAGGACAGACTTTTCACTTTTACTGTGTTTTTTTTTTTCATAAGCTCACGGTTAACATTTATTATTAAATGAAAAAGTTGTCGTCGTGGGCACCGGAGGAAATGCGAAAGTTGTTGTAATTTTGTGAAACGTTTTCTGACTGTTCGAGGCTAAATATGAGAAAAGGATTTTGTGATCTCAATAAACAAAAAGGATTATTTTTTTTTTGTTTTTTATTCTCTTTCGTCATTCAGAAATTGGAAACAAACCATGCATTTTTTTTTCTTAAAATACGGAGTTTATTTTTTGATATCTCGCAACTTATCTAACATGATTGTTACCTTAACAATTTAATAATTTAAAATGTAACAATATTATAAAATGTTTAAAAATAAGCAGAAAAAGAAATGTTTACATGAAAACACTAAGAATTAGATTTTTACCATTTTTCAACCCGTTTTGGCTTCCTCACCGAGGGATGGCTATAATCCTGCTCTAAAAATGAACTTTTTATTTAAAGCTCTTAGACACACCATCATGTATACTTATCGACTCAGAATCGAAAACTGAACACCCAAACGGCGGTCGCATGATTGTGATGCATGGCGGCATGAAAGTATATCAGAATCTGCATGAAAACTGTCCTCTTGCATTTTTTGCGATGTAGGGGTATGACATTTTTGCCCGTTACCGACAATTATCGAAATTACCGACGGCTTTTTGGTTGTATTTCACAAAAAACCCTTAACAGAACGAGGATTGAACCACCAACTTCTTGGTTATTGGTCCGACACGCTACCACCACGCAATGGACGCTTGATGAAATGTGAGTGAAAGAGCACCAACATATTCTTCTCTTTGGAGTGTTGCTCGGGGATGGGCCAGCATTATACGTGTTGCTGAGAACTGCAGATCGCTGAAATATTTACACGCGGCCAAATATGATCTAGGGGCTTGCTGCAAAAAATGTTATAAAATGTGACATTTTCAGCAGCAAATCCACTGTTGCAGATTTTGAGATATATTTTTCCTTTTGGTGAACAAATGGCTGTGTGTATGTATGTATGTATGTGTCATTAATTCTCACTGTGTTTTCTCTGAACCGATTTTGGTCAAACCAGTTGCATTTGACTTTGTTTGCTATTGAATTGTTTGAAGATTTGATAAGTAGTTCAAAAGTCATGTGTAAAAATGTGTTTTCAAATATATCCGGAACTCACTTAAATGCATGTAATAGTGTCCGGATCCATCATCCGACTCATCGTTGGTAAGTAATCGAAAGACCTTTGCAATGATTCCAAAACATTGAAGATCTGGAAACCCTGTCTCGATTTATGATCACTTAAGTGATATGTGTATATTTTGTATTCCTGAACTAAACAAAATTAGACGAAATTGGCGTCTAAACCCATCATATCACATATCACATTGTTGGAAAAGAGTCAGGAAGGCACCAACCACATAGGTGGATTTAGTTAGTTTTTTCATTATTTTCACAAAAAAAAACTTTATTGTTTACTTATGAATATATTTTTCAGCAAAAACAAAATTTTGAATTTCGCATTATTGGTCATTTATCTAAAATGCAGAAAAAAACTGAATAATGCGTTTTTCAAATAGAGCAATTCTCAACAAAGAGCTTTATTTGAATTTTTCTGAAAGGCTTCTTAAAAAGCGTAATGAAACATAAAATATTTAATATCATCAATCAAATTAATTTGAAAACTAACTATTACTAACATATCAAAATGGCGTAAAACTCATGGATCATCTTTGATCAAAGAGAAACCCCAAATTTTATTTATATAAATATACAAAAATTAAATTGTCTTGAAATCGGCCAATATCGTAGATAATTGGTCAATCATGTGCTTTCGAAAGTATTTGAAATGTTTTAACGTTAATTTTTTCTTATGAAAATCTTGGGAAAACTTCTTTACTAAATTATAAAAACTTGTGTAAATACAAGTAAATTCCTTGTTTTTTTAAAACAACATTTTTGTTTTTGCTTGCTCTTCAACTTTGCAAATCAGTGGCACAATCTTTATATTCCTTCAATGTTACAACAAAAACGTAATTAAAAAATGAAAACTTTTTTTTCAACAAAAAATCCTGTACTCCTAAAAAGCACATTAAATTTCCCTTCTTGTTTTAATTTGAGTAACAAAAATTGTCAGAGGTTTAAACATGTTTTTTAAGTTTTATTTTTTCTTCATGATATCTTCTCCTTTCAAGATATTAAAAATGGACCAAACATTTGTAATCAAGAGCCAAATTACATCTTGGACCGATGTTTCAAAGAAAACAAAGAGGAATCGGGACAACACCTGGGTATGTTGAGATCCCAATATTTTGAAAACCATCAGTTTTGGATTATTTGCTCCAAATAAGTTTGTTATAAAAAATATGAGCCATTAAATATAATAAGCATTAAAAATTTACACTTTCAATAATTATATTATTATATGTATTAATGTTTTATGAAGATTTTCTAACGTTTATTTACTTCTAATAAATCGTTGAAAACATTTAAAGAAGTTGATTAAAACTTATCCAATTTTGATGTCAATTATACCATTAAGAAACATAATTCCTTCCACTAGAAAACGAGTTTAAAGTAATGAGTTTATTTAACCACCTTTAAATTAAAAAAATAGCTTCATAAAATATTGCTTAACAATGAAAAAAGCAAAAAAAAACGGTCACAAAGAAAGCAAAAAAAATAATCAAAAGAAAATACAATACAAAATCAAAAGTAATATACAACATAACAATCTAATCAAAATTACCTCTTTACCACCAACATGTTTATGATGTTTTTCTTTATTTTTAATTTTTGTCATGTCATTTAAAGGAACTTTTAAGAGAAACTTTCCCATTCTTATTTGATTTTTTTTTACATTATTTTTCTTAATTTTTAATTTATTTGTTTTGTTTTTTTTATGGGTAGTTCCAGGATTAAAAAAACAAACTCCAAACATTATATTTTGCCTATTAGTTGTTTTTCCTGATTTTTCAGTCAAAATATTATTTAAAAAAAACATTTTTTTTTTTGCATGCTTCTTTTTAAGTTAAACACTTTTCCAAGGTTTTGGGGTGATATTCAATAAATAGTTAAATTTCCTAAATATTAACATTTGATCACCGATTCTGTGCAAATCATTAAATCAATAATCAATGATTACAATGATTACAAATTCGACACCATAGAGTTACCGCAATGGCTTGCAGGATTTTTATTCGTGTACACAAATTGGAAAAATTACATATCACCGATAGCTGAAATATTCTTGAATGGCACTGTAAGGTGAATTCAACATGACTTTTTCTTCCCCAACTATCCCCAGCAGTGTGTACAATAATTTATTTCTAATGTTTCATTTTTCCATCACGAGTCCGTGTCCGACCCACAAGTGCTGGGAAAAAGGGAAGGAGATAGAAGGACACTAATGAGCTACAAGATAACCATTTTCTCCGAGTGACATTTGTCCGCGCCGCTGTTGACACAATTCTGTTTTAACTTTTTTTTTCTTCCTTGCCCGCCAGCTTTCAGGACAAGGAGCAGACTTTCAGTTTTGTTTCGTCGGTTGGGGAAGGCCACTTTTCAACTTTTTTTTGCCTTCTGCCTTCTGCCCTCAATTCGCTCCGGCTTATCCTTGGGACTGGTTAATTTTTAACCTTTTTGCCGTTTTGACTTTACGACGTGACACTGACCAGAGTCTGGATGAGGTGAACCTTTTTTGGTACTTGGAAAATTAACTGAAAGTGAAAGGACTTATTTATAATATTGAACGATGTGGTTTCAAAAAAATCTTATGTGTGTTTCTTTTTCTAACCCAAAACCACACCTTCAACTCTTGATATTCTGATGATATTTCTTAACCAACCCTTCTCCCTCTTTTCACACCCCTTCCATCCCTGTTCTCACGCACTTTTGCTAATTTTCATCAACTTGAATTTAATCTTTTTATGCAAATGAGCTATTTCCTTCTTTTCTTCGCGCGCAGTTTTTCACCCGCAACTTCGCCTTTACTTTCAGGTGCGATATGGTTAAAAGTCAGGAAAGTTTCGCGATGTCAAAGTTTTCCTCCTCCAGTTGTGTTGTACCGTCACGCCGCGGAAAATTTTCCTTTCCAGTGAAAACTTATCTTACCGGCGAGGTGATTGAGAGGCCATAATTGGGTGTTGATGAGTCGGCCAGGTTGTGGGCTTTCCTAGAAGGGTGTTTAAAATTAAGTTTGGTGGGATGATGTTGTTTGTAGGGTGGAACATTTGGAATAAATTGGGGATTTATTTGATATGGTTATTATTGATAAATTCCAGCTCATATCAGAAATTTTTCAGGTATTTTTGTACCCGACTCCCTCCGATTTCAATGAAACTTTGTAGACATGTCATTCTAGGCTTATATAAGCCATTTTTGTATAGATGGAGCCAATTTCACTCGAAAATGACATTTGAGAATGGCGTTAGTTTTTTTTAAATATTTCTGTATTTCGTAACTTAAGAATAACTGCATTTCGAAGCCGTTGCTTGTAGGAAATTGAACGGGCTCTCTGAAAAAAATACTGATGGAAAAATACTTGATTTTAGATTTTTAAGTTTAAAAGTTAAATTTTACGGTCATGTCACGACCAACACGGGGTAAAACGTCCGGGTGCTTAGAAGCTGCCGAAAACAGGACTACCGGATGATCCAGAAACTTGGTGAAATCTATGCAAACAGAAATTTTCAAATTTTGAATACTTTTCCTTAGAGAGCCTATATGGAGAGGCGAAATGTTACTCTCAGGGTTCCAATCGAGCATCGAGACCATGCAAGAACAAGGTTGGAACAAATTTAAAATAATTTTGGTCAACAAACGAGATTTATAACAATCACAAACATTGTAAAACTGTTGTTTATAATAATCTGATAGTTTTTTGCTATGTTTGTGCTTGTTTAGTACAAGAAACTTGCCAGCACCAAAGAAAAACTACAAGTTTATCAACCTTAAATTTGAATGACTTTGGGCGTTTGAAATTTCTCCCAGAACATTTCATTTCCCTACATAGGTCCCTACTTTTCATCAATCATTAAATACGCGCTGATTTTTCGTCGGGTTGCATGTTTTTTTCGCGTCGTTCATCGTCGGTGAGTTTTTCAGGTGAGTGCGTGCGTGTGTGTGTGAAGGGGCGGCTGGTTCTGGTTGTCACGATGACAGTTGAGGCAGTCCGTTTTGTGGTGACCTGTATGTTCCCCGCCCGTGTGGATCAATCGGACCGCGCACTGGACTCACAATCCAGAGGTTGCTGGTTCGAATCCCGTAGCGGGCGCTCTAAAATTCTTTGTGTAAATATGGGTATCCAGCGCCGTCGCTCCGTGCCGTATTCAAACACTTAGGAGCCCATGGCGGCGAAGTCCTTGTAGATAAAAAGGAAGACACTAGTGGTTGGTACTAACAATGGTGGCCGACAGCTAAAAAACTCAACTTTATTTTTTTGTATGTTTGTCTATTCTATTCTATTGATGTGTTTTTTTTTTTCTACTTAGTAAGATTGTAAAGTTCAAATATCGCGATCGTCTTCTCGTTAGTCAAACACAGCTAAAAAAGTAGTAATCCAGCTGCGTGTAAAAGGCCTGGGTGTAAAATAAATATTTCATTATTTTATGCAATTTTATGTGATTTTACACCCTGAAATATGTAATCTATCAGTATGGGAAACCTACTTGACCGAAATGTCAAGTTCAAATATGCGTTTATCCTTAAAGATTTTCATCGGTCTGATGGCCAAGTGGGCTAAGGCGCCAGTCCTTACTGTTGGTGCTGGGTTTGAATCCCGTCGGTTGCAACTTTTTTTTGTGTTTGCAAAAAATGTACATGCAGTGTGTAATATTAAGTGTTTATTTTGACGAAGGTGATGTGCATGCTTTGCATGCGATTTTACCATCGGATTTTTTGCTGTGTATATTTGATACACATCACAGCCTGGTTTCTTTGTTCTTTGATTCGCGATTGTTTCATGGGAAGATTCGTTCTTAATTGCGTTAGCAAAATATAAATTATATTTGACTATTCGTTCCCGCGAAATTATCTTTTAGCATTATAGCTCGTAAAGCACGGTGACAAATATTGTTTCAACGCGATCGTTCAAGTCCTTCAGATAACATCATAACCCATCAGTAATTAATTGGTCGCTCATCTTATAATAATTTAAAAGTATAAATTGTCTCACGTCAACTCTACATAAATATTTTACGCTGAGTATAATATTTCAACTTTTAATTACACATAATTATGATTCTATCTTTCCACAGCCGGCTGTCTAAGATTGAATCATTTATGCTAAACTCAACACCAAATAACCGGGAATAGTCTCATCCGCATCATCCGATTGTTTGCTTTGAGAATAATGCATCACCCTATTCAACGAAATTCATTGATTATCGGGCCATATCATCATCCTCTATGATGAATCCTGGACATTACCCTTCCCCACTAAAAAAATCCAAAGTAGAAGTAGTTTCCGGCACACGCGGAAGTGTGGATATTGTATAGAACCCACCTTTGGTAGCAACCTGTGCTAACTAACATTCCCGTCCCATCCCCTCGGGATCTGCAAACTGACATGGCGGGCGCCGTTGGTGGCCAACGACTGTTTCCTATTGGCAACGGCTCTAGTTTTGATGATCGTGATGTTTCATCTTTTCAGCGCATTCATGCATGCTGTTGATAAGGGAAACATCATTTGATCGTTGAAGCGTATGACCGGTTGTGTTAATAGGATATTACGGTTCTGTTCAGCAACCGAGAAGGACAACCATGGGTGGTCTCTCATGCTCATGCTCATGGTCATCATTAAATACGCGCTGATTTCTGTTTTGCTTGCTGGGATCGGAAGTTCAAAATTAGATCGATAACCCGTCTGGGTTTCACTTTATGTTCAGGCGGGGCCAATATCCTCGAAATTGGGCCACTAGGATTTCTGCCATTCTGAAATGGGTCATTGGAAGCAGCGTGAGGGCTGTCACCACCTAATACCCGGGACTGAGATAAGCTGTGTCAGCACAACCCAAGTCTGATACAAACTATACTTTCCCATAATTTCGCTGCCGGCCATTGGGTATTGGATTGGACCACACACACACACACCCACACAGTCTAGATCAGAGTTGAAAATGAAGGGATTGGAAATTGTTTTTTTTTTCATGAAATTATTTTTATTGTGTCCTTTTCGGTACTGGGACCTGTTAGGACCGGGAATTTAAATTCGACAGTAGTTGCGAAAAATTAAAGCCATAGCTGTTATTGATAACACATCGTGGAAAACAACAAAGAACCTGTCTCTTTAACTTTCCTCTTTTCCCAGAGTTTCAGCGCTATGCGGTTGTAGCCATCGCTAGTGCTCCAGGGCCACATCCTCTTAACATGAACTAAGTTTTAGTAAAGAAGATACTTTCAATCGTCGATTCCTAATTAATCGATCTCGGAAAACGTTTATCAAGTGGACAGGAGGTGATCATTGGAGAACAACAATGTTTTTAAAGGACTGACTATTAGTATAGTCTTAGTTTCACCTCTTTTTTTTTTTTTTTTTTTGAATTAAATATACTTTATTGAATCTTTCTTATAATAATTACATTTGGTTTACATAATAAGTGGTCAGCTGTGGCTCTTCAGCTTTAATTTGCTTTTCGTGATTAAAACACTGTTCATTTTCATAACTTTAAAAGTATATGATTTATCATTTTTGTAACACTAGGTACAATGAGGAAAAAAAAATGTTAAGAAAACATTACCCTAACCTAAAACTAACTTAAACTTACAATAAACTAAACCAATCCCTGAATCAAGGGGTATTCAGAAATAGCACATTTTTCTCTGAATTTCAAACATTTTTCTTGAATCTTCTGATCCAACATTTTTACTTCTGCTAATTCATGAACCTCAGTTGATCTTGTCCAGCCAGGAACATTCAAAACCATTTTGAGTACCTTGTTTTGGACACGCTGGAGCTTCAATTTATGAGTTCTAGCGCAACACTCCCAAACAGGTACTGCATACTCAATAACGGGGTAAATTATTTGTTTGTAAACTGCTAGCTTATTTGTCAAAGAAGGCTTTGATTTTCTGTTAATTAAAGGGTACAAGCACCTGATGAGAATGCTGCACTTGTTCAATATTTTGTCTACATGCTGCCGAAACAAAAGTTTCGAGTCAAGTATGAGACCTAAGTAGACAACTTCCTTTGACCAGGGTATCGAAACATCATTCATTTTAATCAAAACATCATCCTTTGGGACAAATCTGGCCGATTTGGAAAGAGGAAAAATGATGGTTTGAGTTTTTGCTGCATTTATACGAATTTTCCAGTCGCCAAAGTATTCGGAAAGAACGTCAAGACCCTTCTGAAGACGGCCAACTAAATATCTGGTTATTTTACCCTTATAAATAACGGCAGTGTCATCAGCAAAAAGTGACAACACACCATTACCAGGAAGAGTAGGCAAATCAGATGTAAAAATATTGTACAGAAGTGGGCCAAGAATACTTCCTTGGGGAACCCCAGCATCAATGTTGAATAATCCAGAAGCAATCCCATTCAGAAAAACCCTAAACCAGCGATTCTCAACGGGGGTACCGGGCCTACTTGATTTACATGGCAGGGGGTACCAGCCTAGAAGAAGGTTGAGAATCGCTGCCCTAAACGATCTCTCCGAAAGATAGTGCTGGATGATTTTGATAAGATACATTGGAAAACCGTACAAATACAGTTTATGTATCAAACCATCATGCCAAACATTGTCAAAAGCCTTCTCAACATCCAACAAAGCCATAGCAGTTGATTTAGACTCAAGCTTGTTCTGCTTGATGATTTTAGTTACTCTCGTAAGCTGATGAGCAGTATTATGTCCCTTACGGAAGCCAAACTGCTCATTCAAAATTATATTATTATCGTTGGTAAAATCCAAAAGCCTTGAATAGATGACCTTCTCAAAGAGTTTGGACAGACTACTCAAAAGACTAATGGGACGATAACTTGTTGGCGATGTTGGATCTTTTTGAGGCTTCAAAATTGGTATGACTTTGCCCAGCTTCCAATTGGTGGGGAAGTAACCAAGTTGCAAACATTTATTAAAAATATTTGCTAGATGTTGAAAGAACTGATCACTCTGTTTTTTCAACACTAGATTAAAAATGTTATCAAAGCCAGGAGCTTTCATATTTTTCATTTGTTTTACTGCAACTTTGACTTCCTCACCAGAAACATGGGAATCAGCAGGAAATTCAAAGGTAGAGTTATTAATTGTTGAAATACTATTGGCAACTGATGTTTCTTTACGGCTGGTCATGGAAGCGCCAAGATTATGAGAACTAACAAAATGAAGCCCAAGTGCATTTGCCTTTTCCTCGGATGTAATCAAGGGAGAATCCTCAACAATAAGAGGAGGAATAGGCTTTGGTTTGTTTTTAAGAACTTTAGAAAGTTTCCAAAATGGTTTTGAATAATTCCCAAGCTGGCTTACATGTTTTGAAAATTCTTGATTTCTGATATTGTCAAGTCGGTCTTGTATGATTTTATTCAAATTGTTCACTGAAATCTTTTTGTCATAGTCCCCAGTCCGTTGATATTGTCTCCTATAAACATTCCTTAGTCTTATCAAGTGTTTAGTATCTACGTCAATATCAGTTACCTTAAAATTAACAGGAACCTCCCGAACGTTGGCAGCCTCTGCTTGGTTGATAGCCTGCTGGATCACCTCCAGCGAACGATCAATATCGGCAGAAGTTTCCGGGTGTTGATCATAGTCGATGTTGCTGTCGACCACTTGCTGAAACTGCTGCCAGTCAACGTTGTGGTAATCTTTCCGGGTTGGTTGCCGCTGCGGAGTAACGGAAGCTCCAACCTCCACAACCACCGGATAGTGATCAGAACTCAGCTCTTCAAACACCTCAGGATGAGCCACGTTCTCAGCCATATTGGTAATGAAGAAGTCGATGATTGAGTGATTCCCAGACCGAGCCACCCTCGTTGGACGATCTGGACTCACAACGTTGTAGTATCCGTTTTGCAGATCGTTGTGCAGAATCACTCCGTTCCGATTCCTCCTGCTGTTGCCCCAAACTTCATGCTTCGCGTTGAGGTCACCAGCAATGATGTACTTTGCGCTCCGCCGTGTCAGCTTCTGGATATCGCTCTTCAGTTTTGCTGCTGAACCATCTCTGGAATTCACCTGACGTGGGCAGTATGCAGCAATGAAGAGTACTGGGCCAACCGAAGTGGGAATTTCCACCCCAACGGCCTCGATGATGTCCAGCTTGAAGTGTGGCAGCCGGCGTGGCTTGAGATCACGATGAACAGCGACAAGCACACCTCCTCCTCCAGAGGTGGTCCTGTCGAGCTGCGTCGCGATCTTGTAGTTTTGCAGATAAACTTTTTCACCGGGCTTCAGATGAGTTTCCGTGATGGCAGCTACGTCGATCTCCTTCTCGCGAAGAAAATCCACCAGCTCTAAGTTCTTCCTCCTAATGGAGCAAGCGTTCCAATTCAGCATCTTGAGGGACCTACGATCCATACTGGATGACGAACGAGGTCAGCACTTCAATCTGCTGGGTCTTGGTTTTGCATCCACGCAGTGCAGCGGACATCTGTTTGAAAATATTGAGGAGTTCGGTTGAGGTGTAAAGATCGTTACCATTTTCCTCAACTGCTGGTTCTTGGGTTGGTCTTGGCTCCTGGCTGAAGCCCGGTGGTGACGGTCTCGGCTCCTGGCTGGAACCAGGCCGCGGTTGATTCATCTCAGCTCTCTTCCTGGGATCCAACGGCAACGGTGCCAAGTTCGGGACCTGGCGTCGCGGTTGAAGAGGTGGAAAGTTTTGCTCCACCAGGGCTGGAGGAGTTCTACGACGCTGAGGCTGATTCTTCGTCGATGCTTGCTGCCGAATTTTCACGAACTCAGCTCTCTTGGGGCACTTTCGGTCGGTTGACGAGTGCTCACCGTTGCAGTTGAGGCACTTCACCATCGAATCTTGGATACACTGGGATGTGATGTGCGCATCGGTACCACATTTGGCGCAACGACGCTTTAGGTGGCAGTTCTTACCTCCGTGCCCGAAACCCAGGCAGTTGAAGCATTGTGTGACGTCACGGTGCACTGGTCGGTATCGCTCCCACGACACGATAATGTTGAACACCGCTCGAATTGCCTTCAGCTCAGGAAGCGTCGTCGATCCCTTAGCCAAATGCAGCAGGTAGAGCTGGTCACGGTACTTGATGTCTTTGTTGCGTCGGCTCATTTTGTGCACGGCCAACACATCCAGTTTCAAAACTTTTAGCTCGGCAGCTAATTCCTCCACTGGCATGTCGTACAGACCTCTGACGACGATTTTGTACGGCTTATCCATGGCGACATCATGGGTAAAGTACTCCGCCTCGTTTTCGGTCAAGTATTCCTTGACCAGTTGATAGTGCTGCCTTGCACCAGCACCTTAAATCCGTCCTGACACAGACGAATGTTGCCTTGGACTTTCCCAGACTTGATGAGTTCAACCAGCCCCGCTCGAAAGTCGATCGTTGCTGCTGATTGCCGTACATAAAAAGGAGGCAGTTTCTCCTTTCGCTGTTTCACTTCATTCTCCTTTGCTTTCGCTACCTGGTCCTCGTCAGGCAGACCAGCGAACTTGTTGTTCTTCAAAAGCTGCTCCTCGTGCGACGAAGAGTTCTCCTCCTCCTCGTCCATCGGTACAGTACCGTCGCTCTTTTTCGTCTTTTTGCTGTTCGATGTCACTTCCAAAAGCACCTTCCTCTTGGAAATCCCCGGTTTTTGGCCATCAGTTGAGGCCTCAACCTTCCTTTTGGAAATTCCCACTTTTTTGCCTGCTTGAGCCGCAGGTAGGGCGATATTGCCGGCGTTTTGCGCCGGGACGCGACGAGTCATGTTGAATCAGACAACCTTCTCCAACGAATGCTCAGATAACAATGAGTTTCACCTCTTCATCCTGTACATCTACAAGAAAGCTTTCGTTACTGAAGCTAGTTTAATCTACAATCAATCTAATGACAACTGACTTCGAGAAGGCAATGATAATTTTCTTTTAGATCGCGGTTCTATGTTCACATCACTGTAAGTAAAATTTAGGATTACATGACATGGGTTGGCAGTTAATATTTTTTTATTCATCTTATTAGCCATAATTTTAGAGAATACATGCATGATACGTCTGTGTTTGAGATCGTTAAATAAAATTTAATGCAATATAATGTGTATGAACTTCACAAAAAATTATGTTGGAAGTTATAAATCAATCAATTAACTTCTAATTAAAAATTTGTGAATACTCAAAAACACAACACATCTCACTCGCAAAACAAAAAACAATCGCGAAAATTCAACCCAACCAATGTGGAGGAAGTTAACTACTTTCAGGCGCTTTAGTAGATAGTACGCGAACACACTCCCCCACACACGTAACAGCTAACTCCTTGCACATATGCAACAACCAGGACCACTGCACAGCAACACTCTGGTGCTCACCAAAAGATGGCGCCACCAATCGAAAAGGAGAACCTCCCCCTAGAGAGGCAAATTCAAAGCACTGACTCCTGGAAGAGGGAAGGCTGGGTGAGTCAAAACGAGCTATATTTATAGTAATCGTTCCACTTCAGATACTTTCGAGGATCGCTCATGGAGATAAGCAAGATTTATGAGGTTATTTTGAATTTTTAATTTCTTTCGTCCCTTCGGGCGGGGTTTGAAGCTAGACTAAACAAGAAGGGATTTGCGTTGGGGGTGGTAGGGGGAGAGTATAGATTAGTAGGGATGGTCAGGGGGAGGGGGGAAGCTCCACCGGGAAAGTGTGAAAGCTCAATCCGAAACGTGGGCTTTTGTATTTTCGTTTCGTTTTGCTTTTACAGCTAACCGGCGGCCCTTCAGGATTCCATTCCGGGGTTTATGAATCTAATCTGTGGCATACTTTTTCTTTCACAACTTTGGAATTGTTTTGTTGGGAGCGAGAAAGGAAGGAAAATTTTCATTCATCGTACAAGTATTCGCTGGAATGTGCTACGGTTGGTGATTTATGGGCGAAATGGATTACAAATTTAATTCAAGTGCCATTTCTAGTTAAAGTTTGTACTATTGGTTGGCGTCTATGCTAAAACAGTTATTTTCAAAAACATTCCTTCTGAATTCAAGCTACAAACTTTAACATGTTCAGCTAAGACACCCACCAACCAAATCGTTAACATTTCAAAGACTTGAACCTTAATGTTACAAGTTAGATTGTCAAATAAATAAAACAGTTTGATGGCGATAAAACTTTAATGCTTCGTTATTCAAAAAGTGCATCGACTTCAAAAGTGCAAAATATTTGCTCGCATCCCATTAAATCCGTCCAAACCATAACTACCGACATATGGTGCCCAACCCAACTTTCTCCTCCAACTGATAACAATATCCCTTTTATGAGCTAGCTTTATGAATTGTAACCGGCCCCCCTCCCCTTCCCATCTCGGAGAAAGCTTCCTCTTGTTCGTTAACAGTTGCTCGCATTTTCCAGCAAGCTGGCCAATAACCTGATTACTTGGCAAGTTTTGATGAGCTCATCTTGTATGACGAAATTGTCAGGACCCCCCATCCCACCTTCTTTGCTCGCACTTGCAGACCCCGCAGCAGATTTTACGACCAATAAACGCTCAATTGCCACAGGAAGACGACGGAATCAATAAAGTCTGGTAAGTTGTGTGTGTGCGTGTGTGTGAAACCACCGTATGTGTGACTTGGGAGAAATTCTTTCGAGAACAGGAATTGGATCCTGCAGACTATTGGGTACTTTCCCTTTGTCGATTGGAGTGAATGTTTATTAAACTTTTATTTGGTGATAACAAGGAAGGTAGGATGGAAAGTTGTATTAGATGATTTATTCTTTTTATGATATTTCTTTCCTAATATGTTGCATAGTTGTGAGTTTAATTTTTGAATCAGAATCCATATTTTATATAACAAGAAAAATTGAAAAATAACAAAATAGGGTCATTCTCTGCCAACTCACACGAAATTGGGAAGAGTTGCCCCGACCTCTCTTCGATTTTCGTGAAACTTTTTCCTTTTGGTGTAATGTTGGTCCCAGATTCCAATTTCTTGGTGGGTAATTCTCCGCCAACTCACACAGCAGTTGCCCCGACCCCTCTTCGATTTGCGTTAAACTTTGTCTTCAGAGGTAACTTTTGTCTCTGATCACGAATCAGAGGACTTTTTTTGATATCTCGTGACGGAGGGGCGGTACGACCCCTCAAATTTTTGAACATACGAAAAAAAATTCTATCTCAAATTTCTACCTCATCACCGTTTCAGGCTGCAAATTATTGAAAAACATCTCTTTTTTCAATAATTTGCAGCCTGAAACGGTGATGAGATAGAAATTTGGTGTCAAAGGGACTTTTATGTAAAATTGTACGCCTAATTTGATGGCGTACTCAAAATTCCAAAAAAAACGTATTCTTCATCGAAAAAACACAAAAAAAGTTTTAAAACTCTGCCATTTTCCGTTACTTGACAGAATGGTAGTTTTTTCATTTAGAACAAAATTTTTCATTTCAAAATTTCGTGTTTTTTTTAACTTTGCAGGGTTATTTTTAAGAGTGTAACAATGGTCTACAAAATTGTAGAGGAGACAATTAAAAGAGCAGTTCTCTAGGATTTCGGTCATTCGATTTTTTTTGTATTTTTTAATCCGACTGAAATTTTTTTGGTGCCTTCGGTATGCCCAAAGAAGCCATATTGCATCATTAGTTTGTCCATATAATTTTCCATATAAATTTGGCAGCTGTCCATACAAAAATGATGTATGAATATTCAAAAATCTGTATCTTTCGAAGGAATTTTTTGATCGATTTGATGTCTTCGGCAAAGTTGTAGGTATGAATACGGACTACACTGGAAAAAAATAATACACGGTAAAAAAAATTTGGTGATTTTTTTATTTAACTTTTTAACACAAAAACTTGATTTGCAAAAAAACACTATTTTTAATTTTTATTATTTTTTGGTATGTTTTAGAGGACATAAAATGCCAACTTTTCAGAAATTTCCAGGTTGAACAAAAAATCATTGACCGAGTTATGAATTTTTTAATCAATACTGATTTTTTCAAAAAATCGAAATTTTGGTCGCAAAAATTTTTCAACTTCATTTTTTGATGTAAAATTGAATTTGCAATCAAAAAGTACTTCAGTGAAATTTTGATAAAGTGCACCGTTTTCAAGTTATAGCCATTTTTATGTAACTTTTTTCAAAATAGTCGCAGTTTTTCATTTTTTTAAATTAGTGCACATGTTTGCCCACTTTTAAAAAAAATATTTTTGAAAAGCTGAGAAAATTCTCTATATTTTGCTTCATCGGACTTTGTTGATACGACCTTTAGTTGCTGAGATATTACAATGCAAAGGTTTAAAAACAGGAAAATTGATGTTTTCTAAGTCTCACCCAAACAGCCCACAATTTTTCAATGTCGATATCTCAGCAACTAATGGTCCGATTTTCAATGTTAATATATGAAACATTTGTAAAAATTATCCGATCTTTTCGAAAACAAAATTTTCAAAATTTTCAAATCAAGACTTACATTTCAAAAAGGTCAAACATTGAATATTACGCCCATTTAAGATGTTAG